>NW_028245190.1:0-353162 GCF_964263255.1 Lissotriton vulgaris | reverse complement strand
GAATAACCACTTTTTAAACCCTCACAGTGACCAAAAGTGCCATTTTTACAGAGTTTTGCTTACTCAAAAGCTTCAATTTTGACCCGTTTCAGGCACAGAAATGACTATAAAAACACACTTATTTTAGTTGAAAAAGTCATAATTCACATCCAACAGTCATTTAGAGTCAAAAGATTAAATGTTAAAATTTCATCATTATAGACCATTTTGGGAACGTTCGACATGTCCGGAGTCATCGTTTTTCATCCGAAAATTGATTTTTGGGACTGTACCAAAAATGATTCAAAATGTCAATTGGATCGTGCCTCATGTTGAATAACCACTTTTTAAACCTCACAGTGCCCAAAAGTGCCATTTTTACAGAGTTTTGCTTACTCAAAAGCTTCAATTTTGACCCGTTTCAGGCACAGAAATGACTTTAAACACACTTATTTTAGTTGAAAAAGTCATAATTCACATCCAACAGTCATTTATAGTCAAAAGATTAAATGTTAAAATTTCATCATTATAGACCATTTTGGGAACGTTCGACATGTCCGGAGTCATCGTTTTTCATCCGAAAATTGATTTTTTGGACTGTACCAAAAATGATTCAAAATGTCAATTGGATCGTGCCTCATGTTGAATAACCACTTTTTAAACCCTCACAGTGACCAAAAGTGCCATTTTACAGAGTTTTGCTTACTCAAAAGCTTCATTTTTGACCCGTTTCAGGCACAGAAATGACTTTAAACACACTTATTTTAGTTGAAAAGTCATAATGCACATCCAACAGTCATTTACAGTCAAAAGATTAAATGTTAAAATTTCATCATTATAGACCATTTTGGGAACGTTCGACATGTCCGGAGTCATCGTTTTTCATCCGAAAATTGATTTTTGGACTGTACCAAAAATGATTCAAAATGTCAATTGGATCGTGCCTCATGTTGAATAACCACTTTTTAAACCCTCACAGTGACAAAAAGTATCATTTTTACAGAGTTTTGCTTACTCAAAAGCTTCAATTTTGACCCGTTTCAGGCACAGAAATGACTTTAAACACACTTATTTTAGTTGAAAAAGTCATAATGCACATCCAACAGTCATTTAGAGTCAAAAGATTAAATGTTAAAATTTCATCATTATAGACCATTTTGGGAACGTTCGACCATGTCCGGAGTCATCGTTTTTCATCCGAAAATTGATTTTTTTGGACTGTACCAAAAATGATTCAAAACGTCAATTGGATCGTGCCTCATGTTGAATAACCACTTTTTAAACCCTCACAGTGACCAAAAGTGCCATTTTTACAGAGTTTTGCTTACTCAAAAGCTTCAATTTTGACCCGTTTCAGGCACAGAAATGACTTTAACACACTTATTTTAGTTGAAAAAGTCATAATTCACATCCAACAGTCATTTAGAGTCAAAAGATTAAATGTTAAAATTTCATCATTATAGACCATTTTGGGAACGTTCGGCATGTCCGGAGTCATCGTTTTTCATCCGAAAATTGATTTTTTGGACTGTACCAAAAATGATTCAAAATGTCAATTGGATCGTGCCTCATGTTGAATAACCACTTTTTAAACCCTCACAGTGACCAAAAGTGCCATTTTTACAGAGTTTTGCTTACTCAAAAGCTTCAATTTTGACCCGTTTCAGGCACAGAAATGACTTTAAACACACTTATTTTAGTTGAAAAAGTCATAATTCACATCCAACAGTCATTTATAGTCAAAAGATTAAATGTTAAAATTTCATCATTATAGACCATTTTGGGAACGTTCGGCATGTCCGGAGTCATCGTTTTTCATCCGAAAATTGATTTTTTGGACTGTACCAAAAATGATTCAAAATGTCAATTGGATCGTGCCTCATGTTGAATAACCACTTTTTAAACCCTCACAGTGACCAAAAGTGCCATTTTTACAGAGTTTTGCTTACTAAAAAGCTTCAATTTTGACCTGTTTCAGGCACAGAAATGACTTTAAACACACTTATTTTAGTTGAAAAAGTCATAATGCACATCCAACAGTCATTTACAGTCAAAAGATTAAATGTTAAAATTTCATCATTATAGACCATTTTGGGAACGTTCGACATGTCCGGAGTCATCGTTTTTCATCCGAAAATTGATTTTTTGGACTGTACCAAAAATGATTTAAAATGTCAATTGGATCGTGCCTCATGTTGAATAACCACTTTTTAAACCCTCACAGTGACCAAAAGTGTCATTTTTACAGAGTTTTGCTTACTCAAAAGCTTCAATTTTGACCCGTTTCAGGCACAGAAATGACTTTAAACACACTTATTTTAGTTGAAAAAGTCATGATGCACATCCAACAGTCATTTAGAGTCAAAAGATTACATGTTAAAATTTCATCATTATAGACCATTTTGGGAACGTTCGACATGTCCGGAGTCATCGTTTTTCATCCGAAAATTGATTTTTGGGACCGTACCAAAATGATTCAAAATGTCAATTGGATCGTGCCTCATGTTGAATAACCACTTTTTAAACCCTCACAGTGCCCAAAAGTGCAATTTTTACAGAGTTTTGCTTACTCAAAAGATTCAATTTTGACCCGTTTCAGGCACAGAAATGACTTTAAACACACTTATTTTAGTTGAAAAAGTCATAATTTACATCCAACAGTCATTTACAGTCAAAAGATTAAATGTTAAAATTTCATCATTATAGACCATTTTGGGAACGTTCGACATGTCCGGAGTCATCGTTTTTCATCTGAAAATTGATTTTTTGGACTGTACCAAAAATGATTCAAAATGTCAATTGGATCGTGCCTCATGTTGAATAACCACTTTTTAAACCCTCACAGTGACCAAAAGTGCCATTTTTACAGAGTTTTGCTTACTCAAAAGCTTCAATTTTGACCCGTTTCAGGCACAGAAATGACTTTAAACACACTTATTTAAGTTGAAAAAGTCATATTTCACACCCAACAGTCATTTAGAGTCAAAAGATTAAATGTTAAAATTTCATCATTATAGACCATTTTGGGAACGTTCGACATGTCCGGAGTCATCGTTTTTCATTCGAAAATCGATTTTTTGGACTGTACCAAAAATGATTCAAAATGTCAATTGGATCATGCCTCATGTTGAATAACCACTTTTTAAACCCTCACAGTGACCAAAATTGCCATTTTTACAGAGTTTTGCTTACTCACAAGCTTCAATTTTGACCCGTTTCAGGCACAGAAATGACTTTAAACACACTTATTTTAGTTGAAAAAGTCATAATGCACATCCAACAGTCATTTAGAGTCAAAAGATTAAATGTTAAAATTTCATCATTATAGACCATTTTGGGAACGTTCGACATGTCCGGAGTCATCGTTTTTCATCCGAAAATTGATTTTTGGGACTGTACCAAAAATGATTCAAAATGTCAATTGGATCGTGCCTCATGTTGAATAACCACTTTTTAAACCCTCACAGTGACCAAAATTGCCATTTTTACAGAGTTTTGCTTACTCAAAAGCTTCAATTTTGACCCGTTTCAGGCACAGAAATGACTTTAAACACACTTATTTTAGTTGAAAAAGTCATAATTCACATCCAACAGTCATTTAGAGTCAAAAGATTAAATGTTAAAATTTCATCATTATAGACCATTTTGGGAACGTTTGACATGTCCGGAGTCATCGTTTTTCATCCGAAAATTGATTTTTGGGACTGTACCAAAATGATTCAAAATGTCAATTGGATCGTGCCTCATGTTGAATAACCACTTTTTAAACCCTCACAGTGCCCAAAAGTGCCATTTTTACAGAGTTTTGCTTACTCAAAAGCTTCAATTTTGACCTGTTTCAGGCACAGAAATGACTTTAAACACACTTATTTTAGTTGAAAAAGTCATAATGCACATCCAACAGTCATTTACAGTCAAAAGATTAAATGTTAAAATTTCATCATTATAGACCATTTTGGGAACGTTCGACATGTCCGGAGTCATCGTTTTTCATCCGAAAATTGATTTTTTGGACTGTACCAAAAATGATTTAAAATGTCAATTGGATCGTGCCTCATGTTGAATAACCACTTTTTAAACCCTCACAGTGACCAAAAGTGTCATTTTTACAGAGTTTTGCTTACTCAAAAGCTTCAATTTTGACCCGTTTCAGGCACAGAAATGACTTTAAACACACTTATTTTAGTTGAAAAAGTCATGATGCACATCCAACAGTCATTTAGAGTCAAAAGATTACATGTTAAAATTTCATCATTATAGACCATTTTGGGAACGTTCGACATGTCCGGAGTCATCGTTTTTCATCCGAAAATTGATTTTTGGGACCGTACCAAAAATGATTCAAAATGTCAATTGGATCGTGCCTCATGTTGAATAACCACTTTTTAAACCCTCACAGTGCCCAAAAGTGCAATTTTTACAGAGTTTTGCTTACTCAAAAGATTCAATTTTGACCCGTTTCAGGCACAGAAATGACTTTAAACACACTTATTTTAGTTGAAAAAGTCATAATTTACATCCAACAGTCATTTACAGTCAAAAGATTAAATGTTAAAATTTCATCATTATAGACCATTTTGGGAACGTTCGACATGTCCGGAGTCATCGTTTTTCATCTGAAAATTGATTTTTTGGACTGTACCAAAAATGATTCAAAATGTCAATTGGATCGTGCCTCATGTTGAATAACCACTTTTTAAACCCTCACAGTGACCAAAAGTGCCATTTTTACAGAGTTTTGCTTACTCAAAAGCTTCAATTTTGACCCGTTTCAGGCACAGAAATGACTTTAAACACACTTATTTAAGTTGAAAAAGTCATATTTCACACCCAACAGTCATTTAGAGTCAAAAGATTAAATGTTAAAATTTCATCATTATAGACCATTTTGGGAACGTTCGACATGTCCGGAGTCATCGTTTTTCATTCGAAAATCGATTTTTTGGACTGTACCAAAAATGATTCAAAATGTCAATTGGATCATGCCTCATGTTGAATAACCACTTTTTAAACCCTCACAGTGACCAAAATTGCCATTTTTACAGAGTTTTGCTTACTCAAAAGCTTCAATTTTGACCCGTTTCAGGCACAGAAATGACTTTAAACACACTTATTTTAGTTGAAAAAGTCATAATGCACATCCAACAGTCATTTAGAGTCAAAAGATTAAATGTTAAAATTTCATCATTATAGACCATTTTGGGAACGTTCGACATGTCCGGAGTCATCGTTTTTCATCCGAAAATTGATTTTTGGGACTGTACCAAAAATGATTCAAAATGTCAATTGGATCGTGCCTCATGTTGAATAACCACTTTTTAAACCCTCACAGTGACCAAAATTGCCATTTTTACAGAGTTTTGCTTACTCAAAAGCTTCAATTTTGACCCGTTTCAGGCACAGAAATGACTTTAAACACACTTATTTTAGTTGAAAAAGTCATAATTCACATCCAACAGTCATTTAGAGTCAAAAGATTAAATGTTAAAATTTCATCATTATAGACCATTTTGGGAACGTTCGACATGTCCGGAGTCATCGTTTTTCATCCGAAAATTGATTTTTGGGACTGTACCAAAAATGATTCAAAATGTCAATTGGATCGTGCCTCATGTTGAATAACCACTTTTTAAACCCTCACAGTGACCAAAATTGCCATTTTTACAGAGTTTTGCTTACTCAAAAGCTTCAATTTTGACCCGTTTCAGGCACAGAAATGACTTTAAACACACTTATTTTAGTTGAAAAAGTCATAATTCACATCCAACAGTCATTTAGAGTCAAAAGATTAAATGTTAAAATTTCATCATTATAGACCATTTTGGGAACGTTTGACATGTCCGGAGTCATCGTTTTTCATCCGAAAATTGATTTTTGGGACTGTACCAAAAATGATTCAAAATGTCAATTGGATCGTGCCTCATGTTGAATAACTACTTTTTAAACCCTCACAGTGCCCAAAAGTGCCATTTTTACAGAGTTTTGCTTACTCAAAAGCTTCAATTTTGACCTGTTTCAGGCACAGAAATGACTTTAAACACACTTATTTTAGTTGAAAAAGTCATAATGCACATCCAACAGTCATTTACAGTCAAAAGATTAAATGTTAAAATTTCATCATTATAGACCATTTTGGGAACGTTCGACATGTCCGGAGTCATCGTTTTTCATCCGAAAATTGATTTTTTGGACTGTACCAAAAATGATTTAAAATGTCAATTGGATCGTGCCTCATGTTGAATAACCACTTTTTAAACCCTCACAGTGACCAAAAGTGTCATTTTTACAGAGTTTTGCTTACTCAAAAGCTTCAATTTTGACCCGTTTCAGGCACAGAAATGACTTTAAACACACTTATTTTAGTTGAAAAAGTCATGATGCACATCCAACAGTCATTTAGAGTCAAAAGATTACATGTTAAAATTTCATCATTATAGACCATTTTGGGAACGTTCGACATGTCCGGAGTCATCGTTTTTCATCCGAAAATTGATTTTTGGGACCGTACCAAAAATGATTCAAAATGTCAGTTGGATCGTGCCTCATGTTGAATAACCACTTTTTAAACCCTCACAGTGCCCAAAAGTGCAATTTTTACAGAGTTTTGCTTACTCAAAAGATTCAATTTTGACCCGTTTCAGGCACAGAAATGACTTTAAACACACTTATTTCAGTTGAAAAAGTCATAATTTACATCCAACAGTCATTTACAGTCAAAAGATTAAATGTTAAAATTTCATCATTATAGACCATTTTGGGAACGTTCGACATGTCCGGAGTCATCGTTTTTCATCTGAAAATTGATTTTTTGGACTGTACCAAAAATGATTCAAAATGTCAATTGGATCGTGCCTCATGTTGAATAACCACTTTTTAAACCCTCACAGTGACCAAAAGTGCCATTTTTACAGAGTTTTGCTTACTCAAAAGCTTCAATTTTGACCCGTTTCAGGCACAGAAATGACTTTAAACACACTTATTTAAGTTGAAAAAGTCATATTTCACACCCAACAGTCATTTAGAGTCAAAAGATTAAATGTTAAAATTTCATCATTATAGACCATTTTGGGAACGTTCGACATGTCCGGAGTCATCGTTTTTCATTCGAAAATCGATTTTTTGGACTGTACCAAAAATGATTCAAAATGTCAATTGGATCATGCCTCATGTTGAATAACCACTTTTTAAACCCTCACAGTGACCAAAATTGCCATTTTTACAGAGTTTTGCTTACTCAAAAGCTTCAATTTTGACCCGTTTCAGGCACAGAAATGACTTTAAACACACTTATTTTAGTTGAAAAAGTCATAATGCACATCCAACAGTCATTTAGAGTCAAAAGATTAAATGTTAAAATTTCATCATTATAGACCATTTTGGGAACGTTCGACATGTCCGGAGTCATCGTTTTTCATCCGAAAATTGATTTTTGGGACTGTACCAAAAATGATTCAAAATGTCAATTGGATCGTGCCTCATGTTGAATAACCACTTTTTAAACCCTCACAGTGACCAAAATTGCCATTTTTACAGAGTTTTGCTTACTCAAAAGCTTCAATTTTGACCCGTTTCAGGCACAGAAATGACTTTAAACACACTTATTTTAGTTGAAAAAGTCATAATTCACATCCAACAGTCATTTAGAGTCAAAAGATTAAATGTTAAAATTTCATCATTATAGACCATTTTGGGAACGTTTGACATGTCCGGAGTCATCGTTTTTCATCCGAAAATTGATTTTTGGGACTGTACCAAAAATGATTCAAAATGTCAATTGGATCGTGCCTCATGTTGAATAACCACTTTTTAAACCCTCACAGTGCCCAAAAGTGCCATTTTTACAGAGTTTTGCTTACTCAAAAGCTTCAATTTTGACCCGTTTCAGGCACAGAAATGACTTTAAACACACTTATTTTAGTTGAAAAAGTCATAATTCACATCCAACAGTCATTTATAGTCAAAAGATTAAATGTTAAAATTTCATCATTATAGACCATTTTGGGAACGTTCGACATGTCCGGAGTCATCGTTTTTCATCCGAAAATTGATTTTTTGGACTGTACCAAAAATGATTCAAAATGTCAATTGGATCGTGCCTCATGTTGAATAACCACTTTTTAAACCCTCACAGTGACCAAAAGTGCCATTTTTACAGAGTTTTGCTTACTCAAAAGCTTCAATTTTGACCTGTTTCAGGCACAGAAATGACTTTAAACACACTTATTTTAGTTGAAAAAGTCATAATGCACATCCAACAGTCATTTACAGTCAAAAGATAAAATGTTAAATTTTCATCATTATAGACCATTTTGGGAACGTTCGACATGTCCGGAGTCATCGTTTTTCATCCGAAAATTGATTTTTTGGACAGTACCAAAAATGATTCAAAATGTCAATTGGATCGTGCCTCATGTTGAATAACCACTTTTTAAACCCTCACAGTGACCAAAAGTGTCATTTTTACAGAGTTTTGCTTAAGCAAAAGCTTCAATTTTGACCCGTTTCAGGCACAGAAATGACTTTAAACACACTTATTTTAGTTGAAAAAGTCATAATGCACATCCAACAGTCATTTAGAGTCAAAAGATTAAATGTTAAAATTTCATCATTATAGACCATTTTGGGAACGTTCGACATGTCCGGAGTCATCGTTTTTCATCCGAAAATTGATTTTTTTGGACTGTACCAAAAATGATTCAAAATGTCAATTGGATCGTGCCTCATGTTGAATAACAACTTTTTAAACCCTCACAGTGACCAAAAGTGCCATTTTTACAGAGTTTTGCTTACTCAAAAGCTTCAATTTTGACCCGTTTCAGGCACAGAAATGACTTTAAACACACTTATTTTAGTTGAAAAAGTCATAATTCACATCCAACAGTCATTTAGAGTCAAAAGATTAAATGTTAAAATTTCATCATTATAGACCATTTTGGGAACGTTCGACATGTCCGGAGTCATCGTTTTTCATTCGAAAATCGATTTTTTGGACTGTACCAAAAATGATTCAAAATGTCAATTGGATCATGCCTCATGTTGAATAACCACTTTTTAAACACTCACAGTGACCAAAATTGCCATTTTTACAGAGTTTTGCTTACTCAAAAGCTTCAATTTTGACCCGTTTCAGGCACAGAAATGACTTTAAACACACTTATTTTAGTTGAAAAAGTCATAATGCACATCCAACAGTCATTTAGAGTCAAAAGATTAAATGTTAAAATTTCATCATTATAGACCATTTTGGGAACGTTCGACATGTCCGGAGTCATCGTTTTTCATCCGAAAATTGATTTTTGGGACTGTACCAAAAATGATTCAAAATGTCAATTGGATCGTGCCTCATGTTGAATAACCACTTTTTAAACCCTCACAGTGACCAAAATTGCCATTTTTACAGAGTTTTGCTTACTCAAAAGCTTCAATTTTGACCCGTTTCAGGCACAGAAATGACTTTAAACACACTTATTTTAGTTGAAAAAGTCATAATTCACATCCAACAGTCATTTAGAGTCAAAAGATTAAATGTTAAAATTTCATCATTATAGACCATTTTGGGAACGTTTGACATGTCCGGAGTCATCGTTTTTCATCCGAAAATTGATTTTTGGGACTGTACCAAAAATGATTCAAAATGTCAATTGGATCGTGCCTCATGTTGAATAACCACTTTTTAAACCCTCACAGTGCCCAAAAGTGCCATTTTTACAGAGTTTTGCTTACTCAAAAGCTTCAATTTTGACCCGTTTCAGGCACAGAAATGACTTTAAACACACTTATTTTAGTTGAAAAAGTCATAATTCACATCCAACAGTCATTTATAGTCAAAAGATTAAATGTTAAAATTTCATCATTATAGACCATTTTGGGAACGTTCGACATGTCCGGAGTCATCGTTTTTCATCCGAAAATTGATTTTTTGGACTGTACCAAAAATGATTCAAAATGTCAATTGGATCGTGCCTCATGTTGAATAACCACTTTTTAAACCCTCACAGTGACCAAAAGTGCCATTTTTACAGAGTTTTGCTTACTCAAAAGCTTCAATTTTGACCTGTTTCAGGCACAGAAATGACTTTAAACACACTTATTTTAGTTGAAAAAGTCAT
Source organism: Lissotriton vulgaris (assembly GCF_964263255.1). NCBI lineage: Eukaryota > Metazoa > Chordata > Amphibia > Caudata > Salamandridae > Lissotriton > Lissotriton vulgaris. The sequence goes on along the minus strand of NW_028245190.1, from coordinate 343,074 downwards.
AATGCACATCCAACAGTCATTTACAGTCAAAAGATAAAATGTTAAATTTTCATCATTATAGACCATTTTGGGAACGTTCGACATGTCCGGAGTCATCGTTTTTCATCCGAAAATTGATTTTTTGGACAGTACCAAAAATGATTCAAAATGTCAATTGGATCGTGCCTCATGTTGAATAACCACTTTTTAAACCCTCACAGTGACCAAAAGTGTCATTTTTACAGAGTTTTGCTTAAGCAAAAGCTTCAATTTTGACCCGTTTCAGGCACAGAAATGACTTTAAACACACTTATTTTAGTTGAAAAAGTCATAATGCACATCCAACAGTCATTTAGAGTCAAAAGATTAAATGTTAAAATTTCATCATTATAGACCATTTTGGGAACGTTCGACATGTCCGGAGTCATCGTTTTTCATCCGAAAATTGATTTTTTTGGACTGTACCAAAAATGATTCAAAATGTCAATTGGATCGTGCCTCATGTTGAATAACAACTTTTTAAACCCTCACAGTGACCAAAAGTGCCATTTTTACAGAGTTTTGTTTACTCAAAAGCTTCAATTTTGACCCGTTTCAGGCACAGAAATGACTTTAAACACACTTATTTTAGTTGAAAAAGTCATAATTCACATCCAACAGTCATTTAGAGTCAAAAGATTAAATGTTAAAATTTCATCATTATAGACCATTTTGGGAACGTTCGGCATGTCCGGAGTCATCGTTTTTCATCCGAAAATTGATTTTTTGGACTGTACCAAAAATGATTCAAAATGTCAATTGGATCGTGCCTCATGTTGAATAACCACTTTTTAAACCCTCACAGTGACCAAAAGTGCCATTTTTACAGAGTTTTGCTTACTCAAAAGCTTCAATTTTGACCCGTTTCAGGCACAGAAATGACTTTAAACACACTTATTTTAGTTGAAAAAGTCATAATTCACATCCAACAGTCATTTATAGTCAAAAGATTAAATGTTAAAATTTCATCATTATAGACCATTTTGGGAACGTTCGACATGTCCAGAGTCATCGTTTTTCATCCGAAAATTGATTTTTTTGACTGTACCAAAAATGCTTCAAAATGTCAATTGGATCGTGCCTCATGTTGAATAACCACTTTTTAACCTCTTCGCCGCTAATGACAAGGGTAACTCGTCATGGACTTTCCATTGATTTCAATGGAAATTATATGATAAGCCTAATAATGCCTTAGCAGTAAAGGGGTTAAACACTCACGTTGACCAAAATTGCCATTTTTACAGAGTTTTGCTTACTCAAAAGCTTCAATTTTGACCCGTTTCAGGCACAGAAATGACTTTAAACACACTTATTTTAGTTGAAAAAGTCATAATGCACATCCAACAGTCATTTAGAGTCAAAAGATTTAATGTTAACATTTCATCATTTAGACCATTTTGGGAACGTTCGACATGTCCGGAGTCATCGTTTTTCGTCCGAAAATTGATTTTTGGGACTGTACCAAAAATGATTCAAAATGTCAATTGGATCGTGCCTCATGTTGAATAACCACTTTTTAAACCCTCACAGTGACCAAAATTGCCATTTTTACAGAGTTTTGCTTACTCAAAAGCTTCAATTTTGACCAGTTTCAGGCACAGAAATGACTTTAAACACACTTATTTTAGTTGAAAAAGTCATAATGCACATCCAACAGTCATTTAGAGTCAAAAGATTAAATGTTAAAATTTCATCATTATAGACCATTTTGGGAACGTTCGACATGTCCGGAGTCATCGTTTTTCATCCGAAAATTGATTTTTGGGACTGTACCAAAAATGATTCAAAATGTCAATTGGATCGTGCCTCATGTTGAATAACCACTTTTTAAACCCTCACAGTGACCAAAAGTGCCATTTTAACAGAGTTTTGCTTACTCAAAAGCTTCAATTTTGACCCGTTTCAGGCACAGAAATGACTTTAAACACACTTATTTTAGTTGAAAAAGTCATAATTCACATCCAACAGTCATTTAGAGTCAAAAGATTAAATGTTAAAATTTCATCATTATAGACCATTTTGGGAACGTTCGACATGTCCGGAGTCATCGTTTTTCATCCGAAAATTGATTTTTGGGACTGTACCAAAAATGATTCAAAATGTCAATTGGATCGTGCCTCATGTTGAATAACCACTTTTTAAACCCTCACAGTGCCCAAAAGTGCCATTTTTACAGAGTTTTGCTTACTCAAAAGCTTCAATTTTGACCCGTTTCAGGCACAGAAATGACTTTAAACACACTTATTTTAGTTGAAAAAGTCATAATTCACATCCAACAGTCATTTATAGTCAAAAGATTAAATGTTAAAATTTCATCATTATAGACCATTTTGGGAACGTTCGACATGTCCGGAGTCATCGTTTTTCATCCGAAAATTGATTTTTTGGACTGTACCAAAAATGATTCAAAATGTCAATTGGATCGTGCCTCATGTTGAATAACCACTTTTTAAACCCTCACAGTGACCAAAAGTGCCATTTTTACAGAGTTTTGCTTACTCAAAAGCTTCAATTTTGACCCGTTTCAGGCACAGAAATGACTTTAAACACACTTATTTTAGTTGAAAAAGTCATAATGCACATCCAACAGTCATTTACAGTCAAAAGATTAAATGTTAAAATTTCATCATTATAGACCATTTTGGGAACGTTCGACATGTCCGGAGTCATCGTTTTTCATCCGAAAATTGATTTTTTGGACTGTACCAAAAATGATTCAAAATGTCAATTGGATCGTGCCTCATGTTGAATAACCACTTTTTAAACCCTCACAGTGACAAAAAGTGTCATTTTTACAGAGTTTTGCTTACTCAAAAGCTTCAATTTTGACCCGTTTCAGGCACAGAAATGACTTTAAACACACTTATTTTAGTTGAAAAAGTCATAATGCACATCCAACAGTCATTTAGAGTCAAAAGATTAAATGTTAAAATTTCATCATTATAGACCATTTTGGGAACGTTCGACATGTCCGGAGTCATCGTTTTTCATCCGAAAATTGATTTTTTTGGACTGTACCAAAAATGATTCAAAACGTCAATTGGATCGTGCCTCATGTTGAATAACCACTTTTTAAACCCTCACAGTGACCAAAAGTGCCATTTTTACAGAGTTTTGCTTACTCAAAAGCTTCAATTTTGACCCGTTTCAGGCACAGAAATGACTTTAACACACTTATTTTAGTTGAAAAAGTCATAATTCACATCCAACAGTCATTTAGAGTCAAAAGATTAAATGTTAAAATTTCATCATTATAGACCATTTTGGGAACGTTCGGCATGTCCGGAGTCATCGTTTTTCATCCGAAAATTGATTTTTTGGACTGTACCAAAAATGATTCAAAATGTCAATTGGATCGTGCCTCATGTTGAATAACCACTTTTTAAACCCTCACAGTGACCAAAAGTGCCATTTTTACAGAGTTTTGCTTACTCAAAAGCTTCAATTTTGACCCGTTTCAGGCACAGAAATGACTTTAAACACACTTATTTTAGTTGAAAAAGTCATAATTCACATCCAACAGTCATTTAGAGTCAAAAGATTAAATGTTAAAATTTCATCATTATAGACCATTTTGGGAACGTTCGACATGTCCGGAGTCATCGTTTTTCATCCGAAAATTGATTTTTTGGACTGTACCAAAAATGATTCAAAATGTCAATTGGATCGTGCCTCATGTTGAATAACCACTTTTTAAACCCTCACAGTGCCCAAAAGTGCCATTTTTACAGAGTTTTGCTTACTCAAAAGCTTCAATTTTGACCCGTTTCAGGCACAGAAATGACTTTAAACACACTTATTTTAGTTGAAAAAGTAATAATTCACATCCAACAGTCATTTACAGTCAAAAGATTAAATGTTAAAATGTCATCATTATAGACCATTTTGGGAACGTTCGACATGTCCGGAGTCATCGTTTTTCATCCGAAAATTGATTTTTTGGACTGTACCAAAAATGATTCAAAATGTCAATTGGATCGTGCCTCGTGTTGAATAACCACTTTTTAAACCCTCAAAGTGACCAAAAGTGCCATTTTTACAGAGTTTTGCTTACTCAAAAGCTTCAATTTTGACCCGTTTCAGGCACAGAAATGATTTTAAACACACTTATTTTAGTTGAAAAAGTCATAATGCACATCCAACAGTCATTTACAGTCAAAAGATTAAATGTTAAAATTTCATCATTATAGACCATTTTGGGAACGTTCGAAATGTCCGGAGTCATCGTTTTTCATCCGAAAATTGATTTTTTGGACTGTACCAAAAATGATTCAAAATGTCAATTGGATCGTGCCTCATGTTGAATAACCACTTTTTAAACCCTCACAGTGACCAAAAGTGCCATTTTTACAGAGTTTTGCTTACTCAAAAGCTTCAATTTTGACCCGTTTCAGGCACAGAAATGACTTTAAACACACTTATTTTAGTTGAAAAAGTCATAATTCACATCCAACAGTCATTTACAGTCAAAAGATTAAATGTTAAAATGTCATCATTATAGACCATTTTGGGAACGTTCGACATGTCCGGAGTCATCGTTTTTCATCCGAAAATTGATTTTTTGGACTGTACCAAAAATGATTCAAAATGTCAATTGATCGTGCCTCATGTTGAATAACCACTTTTTAAACCCTCACAGTGACCAAAAGTGCCATTTTTACAGAGTTTTGCTTACTCAAAAGCTTCAATTTTGACCCGTTTCAGGCACAGAAATGACTTTAAACACACTTATTTTAGTTGAAAAAGTCATAATTCACATCCGACAGTCATTTAGAGTCAAAAGATTAAATGTTAAAATTTCATCATTATAGACCATTTTGGGAACGTTCGGCATGTCCGGAGTCATCGTTTTTCATCCGAAAATTGTTTTTCTGGACTGTACCAAAAATGATTCAAAATGTCAATTGGATCGTGCCTCATGTTGAATAACCACTTTTTAAACCCTCACAGTGACCAAAATTGCCATTTTTACAGAGTTTTGCTTACTCAAAAGCTTCAATTTTGACCCGTTTCAGGCACAGAAATGACTTTAAACACACTTATTTTAGTTGAAAAAGTCATAATGCACATCCAACAGTCATTTGGAGTCAAAAGATTAAATGTTAAAATTTCATCATTATAGACCATTTTGGGAACGTTCGACATGTCCGGAGTCATCGTTTTTCATCCGAAAATTGATTTTTGGGACTGTACCAAAAATGATTCAAAATGTCAATTGGATCGTGCCTCATGTTGAATAACCACTTTTTAAACCCTCACAGTGACCAAAAGTGTCATTTTTACAGAGTTTTGCTTACTCAAAAGCTTCAATTTTGACCCGTTTCAGGCACAGAAATGACTTTAAACACACTTATTTTAGTTGAAAAAGTCATAATTCACATCCAACAGTCATTTAGAGTCAAAAGATTAAATGTTAAAATTTCATCATTATTGACCATTTTGGGAACGTTCGACATGTCCGGAGTCATCGTTTTTCATCCGAAAATTGATTTTTTGGACTGTACCAAAAATGATTCAAAATGTCAATTGGATCGTGCCTCATGTTCAATAACCACTTTTTAAACCCTCACAGTGACCAAAATTGCCATTTTTACAGAGTTTTGCTTACTTAAAAGCTTCAATTTTGACCCGTTTCAGGCACGGAAATGACTTTAAACACACTTATTTTAGTTGAAAAAGTCATAATTCACATCCAACAGTCATTTATAGTCAAAAGATTAAATGTTAAAATTTCATCATTATAGACCATTTTAGGAACGTTCGACATGTCCGGAGTCATCGTTTTTCATCCGAAAATCGATTTTTTGGACTGTACCAAAAATGATTCAAAATGTCAATTGGATCATGCCTCATGTTGAATAACCACTTTTTAAACCTTCACAGTGACCAAAATTGCCATTTTTACAGAGTTTTGCTTACTCAAAAGCTTCAATTTTGACCCGTTTCAGGCACAGAAATGACTTTAAACACACTTATTTTAGTTGAAAAAGTCATAATGCACATCCAACAGTCATTTAGAGTCAAAAGATTAAATGGTAAAATTTCATCATTATAGACCATTTTGGGACTGTTCGACATGTCCGGAGTCATCGTTTTTCATCCGAAAATTGATTTTTGGGACTGTACCAAAAATGATTCAAAATGTCAATTGGATTGTGCCTCATGTTGAATAACCACTTTTTAAACCCTCACAGTGACCAAAAGTGCCATTTTTACAGAGTTTTGCTTACTCAAAAGCTTCAATTTTGACCCGTTTCAGGCACAGAAATGACTTTAAACACACTTATTTAAGTTGAAAAAGTCATATTTCACATCCAACAGTCATTTAGAGTCAAAAGATTAAATGTTAAAATTTCATCATTATAGACCATTTTGGGAACGTTCGACATGTCCGGAGTCATCGTTTTTCATCCGAAAATTGATTTTTGGGACTGTACCAAAAATGATTCAAAATGTCAATTGGATCGTGCCTCATGTTGAATAACCACTTTTTAAACCCTCACAGTGACCAAAAGTGCCATTTTTACAGAGTTTTGCTTACTCAAAAGCTTCAATTTTGACCCGTTTCAGGCACAGAAATGACTTTAAACACACTTATTTTAGTTGAAAAAGTCATAATGCACATCCAACAGTCATTTAGAGTCAAAAGATTAAATGTTAAAATTTCATCATTATAGACCATTTTGGGAACGTTCGACATGTCCGGAGTCATCGTTTTTCATCCGAAAATTGATTTTTGGGACTGTACCAAAAATTATTCAAAATGTCAATTGGAACGTGCCTCATGTTGAATAACCACTTTTTAAACCCTCACAGTGACCAAAAGTGCCATTTTTACAGAGTTTTGCTTACTCAAAAGCTTCAATTTTGACCCGTTTCAGGCACAGAAATGACTTTAAACACACTTATTTTAGTTGAAAAAGTCATAATGCACATCCAACAGTCATTTAGAGTCAAAAGATTAAATGTTAAAATTTCATCATTATAGACCATTTTGGGAACGTTCGACATGTCCGGAGTCATCGTTTTTCATCCGAAAATTGATTTTTGGGACTGTACCAAAAATGATTCAAAATGTCAATTGGATCGTGCCTCATGTTGAATAACCACTTTTTAAACCCTCACAGTGCCCAAAAGTGCCATTTTTACAGAGTTTTGCTTACTCAAAAGCTTCAATTTTGACCCGTTTCAGGCACAGAAATGACTTTAAACACACTTATTTTAGTTGAAAAAGTCATAATTCACATCCAACAGTCATTTAGAGTCAAAAGATTAAATGTTAAAATTTCATCATTATAGACCATTTTGGGAACGTTCGACATGTCCGGAGTCATCGTTTTTCATCCGAAAATTGATTTTTTGGACTGTACCAAAAATGATTCAAAATGTCAATTGGATCGTGCCTCATGTTGAATAACCACTTTTTAAACCCTCACAGTGACCAAAAGTGCCATTTTTACAGAGTTTTGCTTACTCAAAAGCTTCAATTTTGAACCGTTTCAGGCACAGAAATGACTTTAAACACACTTATTTTAGTTGAAAAAGTCATAATTCACATCCAACAGTCATTTAGAGTCAAAAGATTAAATGTTAAAATTTCATCATTATAGACCATTTTGGGAACGTTCGGCATGTCCGGAGTCATCGTTTTTCATCCGAAAATTGATTTTTTGGACTGTACCAAAAATGATTCAAAATGTCAATTGGATCGTGCCTCATGTTGAATAACCACTTTTTAAACCCTCACAGTGACCAAAATTGCCATTTTTACAGAGTTTTGCTTACTCAAAAGCTTCAATTTTGACCCGTTTCAGGCACAGAAATGACTTTAAACACACTTATTTTAGTTGAAAAAGTCATAATGCACATCCAACAGTCATTTGGAGTCAAAAGATTAAATGTTAAAATTTCATCATTATAGACCATTTTGGGAACGTTCGACATGTCCGGAGTCATCGTTTTTCATCCGAAAATTGATTTTTTGGACTGTACCAAAAATGATTCAAAATGTCAATTGGATCGTGCCTCATGTTGAATAACCACTTTTTAAACCCTCACAGTGACCAAAAGTGCCATTTTTACAGAGTTTTGCTTACTCAAAAGCTTCAATTTTGACCCGTTTCAGGCACAGAAATGACTTTAAACACACTTATTTTAGTTGAAAAAGTCATAATTCATATCCAACAGTCATTTAGAGTCAAAAGATTAAATGTTAAAATTTCATCATTATAGACCATTTTGGGAACGTTCGACATGTCCGGAGTCATCGTTTTTCATCCGAAAATTGATTTTTGGGACTGTACCAAAAATGATTCAAAATGTCAATTGGATCGTGCCTCATGTTCAATAACCACTTTTTAAACCCTCACAGTGACCAAAATTGCCATTTTTACAGAGTTTTGCTTACTTAAAAGCTTCAATTTTGACCCGTTTCAGGCACAGAAATGACTTTAAACACACTTATTTTAGTTGAAAAAGTCATAATTCACATCCAACAGTCATTTAGAGTCAAAAGATTAAATGTTAAAATTTCATCATTATAGACCATTTTGGGAACGTTCGGCATGTCCGGAGTCATTGTTTTTCATCCGAAAATTGATTTTTGGGACTGTACCAAAAATGATTCAAAATGTCAATTGGATCGTGCCTCATGTTGAATAACCACTTTTTAAACCCTCACAGTGACCAAAAGTGCCATTTTTACAGAGTTTTGCTTACTCAAAAGCTTCAATTTTGACCCGTTTCAGGCACAGAAATGACTTTAAACACACTTATTTTGGTTGAAAAAGTCATAATTCACATCCAACAGTCATTTAGAGTCAAAAGATTAAATGTTAAAATTTCATCATTATAGACCATTTTGGGAACGTTCGACATGTCCGGAGTCATCGTTTTTCATCCGAAAATTGATTTTTTGGACTGTACCAAAAATGATTCAAAATGTCAATTGGATCGTGCCTCATGTTGAATAACCACTTTTTAAACCCTCACAGTGACCAAAAGTGCCATTTTTACAGAGTTTTGCTTACTCAAAAGCTTCAATTTTGACCCGTTTCAGGCACAGAAATGACTTTAAACACACTTATTTTAGTTGAAAAAGTCATAATTCACATCCAACAGTCATTTAGAGTCAAAAGATTAAATGTTAAAATTTCATCATTATAGACCATTTTGGGAACGTTCGGCATGTCCGGAGTCATCGTTTTTCATCCGAAAATTGATTTTTTGGACTGTACCAAAAATGATTCAAAATGTCAATTGGATCGTGCCTCATGTTGAATAACCACTTTTTAAACCCTCACAGTGACGAAAAGTGCCATTTTTACAGAGTTTTGCTTACTCAAAAGCTTCAATTTTGACCAGTTTCAGGCACAGAAATGACTTTAAACACACTTATTTTAGTTGAAAAAGTCATAATTCACATCCAACAGTCATTTAGAGTCAAAAGATTAAATGTTACAATTTCATCATTATAGACCATTTTGGGAACGTTCGACATGTCCGGAGTCATCGTTTTTCATCCGAAAATTGATTTTTTGGACTGTACCAAAAATGATTCAAAATGTCAATTGGATCGTGCCTCATGTTGAATAACCACTTTTTAAACCCTCACAGTGACCAAAAGTGCAATTTTTACAGAGTTTTGCTTACTCAAAAGCTTCAATTTTGACCCGTTTCAGGCACAGAAATGACTTTAAACACACTTATTTTAGTTGAAAAAGTCATAATGCACATCCAACAGTCATTTAGAGTCAAAAGATTAAATGTTAAAATTTCATCATTATAGACCATTTTGGGAACGTTCGACATGTCCGGAGTCATCGTTTTTCATCCGAAAATTGATTTTTGGGACTGTACCAAAAATGATTCAAAATGACAATTGGATCGTGCCTCATGTTGAATAACCACTTTTTAAACCCTCACAGTGCCCAAAAGTGCCATTTTTACAGAGTTTTGCTTACTCAAAAGCTTCAATTTTGACCCGTTTCAGGCACAGAAATGACTTTAAACACACTTATTTTAGTTGAAAAAGTCATAATTCACATCCAACAGTCATTTACAGTCAAAAGATTAAATGTTAAAATTTCATCATTATAGACCATTTTGGGAACGTTCGACATGTCCGGAGTCATCGTTTTTCATCCGAAAATTGATTTTTTGGACTGTACCAAAAATGATTCAAAATGTCAATTGGATCGTGCCTCATGTTGAATAACCACTTTTTAAACCCTCACAGTGACCAAAATTGCCATTTTTACAGAGTTTTGCTTACTCAAAAGCTTCAATTTTGACCCGTTTCAGGCACAGAAATGACTTTAAACACACTTATTTTAGTTGAAAAAGTCATAATGCACATCCAACAGTCATTTGGAGTCAAAAGATTAAATGTTAAAATTTCATCATTATAGACCATTTTGGGAACGTTCGGCATGTCCGGAGTCATCGTTTTTCATCCGAAAATTGATTTTTTGGACTGTACCAAAAATGATTCAAAATGTCAATTGGATCGTGCCTCATGTTGAATAACCACTTTTTAAACCCTCACAGTGACCAAAAGTGCCATTTTTACAGAGTTTTGCTTACTCAAAAGCTTCAATTTTGACCAGTTTCAGGCACAGAAATGACTTTAAACACACTTATTTTAGTTGAAAAAGTCATAATTCACATCCAACAGTCATTTAGAGTCAAAAGATTAAATGTTAAAATTTCATCATTATAGACCATTTTGGGAACGTTCGACATGTCCGGAGTCATCGTTTTTCATCCGAAAATTGATTTTTTGGACTGTACCAAAAATGATTCAAAATGTCAATTGGATCGTGCCTCATGTTGAATAACCACTTTTTAAACCCTCACAGTGACCAAAAGTGCCATTTTTACAGAGTTTTGCTTACTCAAAAGCTTCAATTTTGACCCGTTTCAGGCACAGAAATGACTTTAAACACACTTATTTTAGTTGAAAAAGTCATAATGCACATCCAACAGTCATTTAGAGTCAAAAGATTAAATGTTAAAATTTCATCATTATAGACCATTTTGGGAACGTTCGACATGTCCGGAGTCATCGTTTTTCATCCGAAAATAGATTTTTGGGACTGTACCAAAAATGATTCAAAATGTCAATTGGATCGTGCCTCATGTTGAATAACCACTTTTTAAACCCTCACAGTGCCCAAAAGTGCCATTTTTACAGAGTTTTGCTTACTCAAAAGCTTCAATTTTGACCCGTTTCAGGCACAGAAATGACTTTAAACACACTTATTTTAGTTGAAAAAGTCATAATTCACATCCAACAGTCATTTAGAGTCAAAAGATTAAATGTTAAAATTTCATCATTATAGACCATTTTGGGAACGTTCGACATGTCCGGAGTCATCGTTTTTCATCCGAAAATTGATTTTTTGGACTGTACCAAAAATGATTCAAAATGTCAATTGGATCGTGCCTCATGTTGAATAACCACTTTTTAAACCCTCACAGTGCCCAAAAGTGCCATTTTTACAGAGTTTTGCTTACTCAAAAGCTTCAATTTTGACCCGTTTCAGGCACAGAAATGACTTTAAACACACTTATTTTAGTTGAAAAAGTCATAATTCACATCCAACAGTCATTTACAGTCAAAAGATTAAATGTTAAAATTTCATCATTATAGACCATTTTGGGAACGTTCGACATGTCCGGAGTCATCGTTTTTCATCCGAAAATTGATTTTTTGGACTGTACCAAAAATGATTCAAAATGTCAATTGGATCGTGCCTCATGTTGAATAACCACTTTTTAAACCCTCACAGTGACCAAAAGTGCCATTTTTACAGAGTTTTGCTTACTCAAAAGCTTCAATTTTGACCCGTTTCAGGCACAGAAATGACTTTAAACACACTTATTTTAGTTGAAAAAGTCATAATTCACATCCAACAGTCATTTAGAGTCAAAAGATTAAATGTTAAAATTTCATCATTATAGACCATTTTGGGAACGTTCGACATGTCCGGAGTCATCGTTTTTCATCCGAAAATTGATTTTTTGGACTGTACCAAAAATGATTCAAAATGTCAATTGGATCGTGCCTCATGTTGAATAACCACTTTTTAAACCCTCACAGTGCCCAAAAGTGCCATTTTTACAGAGTTTTGCTTACTCAAAAGCTTCAATTTTGACCCGTTTCATGCACAGAAATGACTTTAAACACACTTATTTTAGTTGAAAAAGTCATAATTCACATCCAACAGTCATTTAGAGTCAAAAGATTAAATGTTAAAATTTCATCATTATAGACCATTTTGGGAACGTTCGACATGTCCGGAGTCATCGTTTTTCATCCGAAAATTGATTTTTGGGACTGTACCAAAAATGATTCAAAATGTCAATTGGATCGTGCCTCATGTTGAATAACTACTTTTTAAACCCTCACAGTGCCCAAAAGTGCCATTTTTACAGAGTTTTGCTTACTCAAAAGCATCAATTTTGACCCGTTTCAGGCACAGAAATGACTTTAAACACACTTATTTTAGTTGAAAAAGTCATAATTCACATCCAACAGTCATTTAGAGTCAAAAGATTAAATGTTAAAATTTCATCATTATTGACCATTTTGGGAACGTTCGGCATGTCCGGAGTCATCGTTTTTCATCCGAAAATTGATTTTTTGGACTGTACCAAAAATGATTCAAAATGTCAATTGGATTGTGCCTCATGTTGAATAACCACTTTTTAAACCCTCACAGTGACCAAAAGTGCCATTTTTACAGAGTTTTGCTTACTCAAAAGCTTCAATTTTGACCCGTTTCAGGCACAGAAATGACTTTAAACACACTTATTTAAGTTGAAAAAGTCATATTTCACATCCAACAGTCATTTAGAGTCAAAAGATTAAATGTTAAAATTTCATCATTATAGACCATTTTGGGAACGTTCGACATGTCCGGAGTCATCGTTTTTCATCCGAAAATCGATTTTTTGGACTGTACCAAAAATGATTCAAAATGTCAATTGGATCATGCCTCATGTTGAATAACCACTTTTTAAACCCTCACAGTGACCAAAAGTGCCATTTTTACAGAGTTTTGCTTACTCAAAAGCTTCAATTTTGACCCGTTTCAGGCACAGAAATTACTTTAAACACACTTATTTTAGTTGAAAAAGTCATAATTCACATCCAACAGTCATTTAGAGTCAAAAGATTAAATGTTAAAATTTCATCATTATAGACCATTTTGGGAACGTTCGACATGTCCGGAGTCATCGTTTTTCATCCGAAAATTGATTTTTTGGACTGTACCAAAAATGATTCAAAATGTCAATTGGATCGTGCCTCATGTTGAATAACCACTTTTTAAACCCTCACAGTGACCAAAAGTGCCATTTTTACAGAGTTTTCCTTACTCAAAAGCTTCAATTTTGACCCGTTTCAGGCACAGAAATGACTTTAAACACACTTATTTTAGTTGAAAAAGTCATAATTCACATCCAACAGTCATTTAGAGTCAAAAGATTAAATGTTAAAATGTCATCATTATAGACCATTTTGGGAACGTTCGGCATGTCCGGAGTCATCGTTTTTCATCCGAAAATTGATTTTTTGGACTGTACCAAAAATGATTCAAAATGTCAATTGGATCGTGCCTCATGTTGAATAACCACTTTTTAAACCCTCACAGTGACCAAAAGTGCCATTTTTACAGAGTTTTGCTTACTCAAAAGCTTCAATTTTGACCCATTTCAGGCACAGAAATGACTTTAAACACACTTATTTTAGTTGAAAAAGTCATAATTCACATCCAACAGTCATTTAGAGTCAAAAGATTAAATGTTAAAATTTCATCATTATTGACCATTTTGGGAACGTTCGACATGTCCGGAGTCATCGTTTTTCATCCGAAAATTGATTTTTTGGACTGTACCAAAAATGATTCAAAATGTCAATTGGATCGTGCCTCATGTTGAATAACCACTTTTTAAACCCTCACAGTGACCAAAAGTGCCATTTTTACAGAGTTTTGCTTACTCAAAAGCTTCAATTTTGACCCGTTTCAGGCACAGAAATGACTTTAAACACACTTATTTTAGTTGAAAAAGTCATAATGCACATCCAACAGTCATTTAGAGTCAAAAGATTAAATGTTAAAATTTCATCATTATAGACCATTTTGGGAACGTTCGACATGTCCGGAGTCATCGTTTTTCATCCGAAAATAGATTTTTGGGACTGTACCAAAAATGATTCAAAATGTCAATTGGATCGTGCCTCATGTTGAATAACCACTTTTTAAACCCTCACAGTGCCCAAAAGTGCCATTTTTACAGAGTTTTGCTTACTCAAAAGCTTCAATTTTGACCCGTTTCAGGCACAGAAATGACTTTAAACACACTTATTTTAGTTGAAAAAGTCATAATTCACATCCAACAGTCATTTAGAGTCAAAAGATTAAATGTTAAAATTTCATCATTATAGACCATTTTGGGAACGTTCGACATGTCCGGAGTCATCGTTTTTCATCCGAAAATTGATTTTTTGGACTGTACCAAAAATGATTCAAAATGTCAATTGGATCGTGCCTCATGTTGAATAACCACTTTTTAAACCCTCACAGTGCCCAAAAGTGCCATTTTTACAGAGTTTTGCTTACTCAAAAGCTTCAATTTTGACCCGTTTCAGGCACAGAAATGACTTTAAACACACTTATTTTAGTTGAAAAAGTCATAATTCACATCCAACAGTCATTTACAGTCAAAAGATTAAATGTTAAAATTTCATCATTATAGACCATTTTGGGAACGTTCGACATGTCCGGAGTCATCGTTTTTCATCCGAAAATTGATTTTTTGGACTGTACCAAAAATGATTCAAAATGTCAATTGGATCGTGCCTCATGTTGAATAACCACTTTTTAAACCCTCACAGTGACCAAAAGTGCCATTTTTACAGAGTTTTGCTTACTCAAAAGCTTCAATTTTGACCCGTTTCAGGCACAGAAATGACTTTAAACACACTTATTTTAGTTGAAAAAGTCATAATTCACATCCAACAGTCATTTAGAGTCAAAAGATTAAATGTTAAAATTTCATCATTATAGACCATTTTGGGAACGTTCGACATGTCCGGAGTCATCGTTTTTCATCCGAAAATTGATTTTTGGGACTGTACCAAAAATGATTCAAAATGTCAATTGGATCGTGCCTCATGTTGAATAACTACTTTTTAAACCCTCACAGTGCCCAAAAGTGCCATTTTTACAGAGTTTTGCTTACTCAAAAGCATCAATTTTGACCCGTTTCAGGCACAGAAATGACTTTAAACACACTTATTTTAGTTGAAAAAGTCATAATTCACATCCAACAGTCATTTAGAGTCAAAAGATTAAATGTTAAAATTTCATCATTATTGACCATTTTGGGAACGTTCGGCATGTCCGGAGTCATCGTTTTTCATCCGAAAATTGATTTTTTGGACTGTACCAAAAATGATTCAAAATGTCAATTGGATTGTGCCTCATGTTGAATAACCACTTTTTAAACCCTCACAGTGACCAAAAGTGCCATTTTTACAGAGTTTTGCTTACTCAAAAGCTTCAATTTTGACCCGTTTCAGGCACAGAAATGACTTTAAACACACTTATTTAAGTTGAAAAAGTCATATTTCACATCCAACAGTCATTTAGAGTCAAAAGATTAAATGTTAAAATTTCATCATTATAGACCATTTTGGGAACGTTCGACATGTCCGGAGTCATCGTTTTTCATCCGAAAATCGATTTTTTGGACTGTACCAAAAATGATTCAAAATGTCAATTGGATCATGCCTCATGTTGAATAACCACTTTTTAAACCCTCACAGTGACCAAAAGTGCCATTTTTACAGAGTTTTGCTTACTCAAAAGCTTCAATTTTGACCCGTTTCAGGCACAGAAATTACTTTAAACACACTTATTTTAGTTGAAAAAGTCATAATTCACATCCAACAGTCATTTAGAGTCAAAAGATTAAATGTTAAAATTTCATCATTATAGACCATTTTGGGAACGTTCGACATGTCCGGAGTCATCGTTTTTCATCCGAAAATTGATATTTTGGACTGTACCAAAAATGATTCAAAATGTCAATTGGATCGTGCCTCATGTTGAATAACCACTTTTTAAACCCTCACAGTGACCAAAAGTGCCATTTTTACAGAGTTTTCCTTACTCAAAAGCTTCAATTTTGACCCGTTTCAGGCACAGAAATGACTTTAAACACACTTATTTTAGTTGAAAAAGTCATAATTCACATCCAACAGTCATTTAGAGTCAAAAGATTAAATGTTAAAATGTCATCATTATAGACCATTTTGGGAACGTTCGGCATGTCCGGAGTCATCGTTTTTCATCCGAAAATTGATTTTTTGGACTGTACCAAAAATGATTCAAAATGTCAATTGGATCGTGCCTCATGTTGAATAACCACTTTTTAAACCCTCACAGTGACCAAAAGTGCCATTTTTACAGAGTTTTGCTTACTCAAAAGCTTCAATTTTGACCCATTTCAGGCACAGAAATGACTTTAAACACACTTATTTTAGTTGAAAAAGTCATAATTCACATCCAACAGTCATTTAGAGTCAAAAGATTAAATGTTAAAATTTCATCATTATTGACCATTTTGGGAACGTTCGACATGTCCGGAGTCATCGTTTTTCATCCGAAAATTGATTTTTGGGACTGTACCAAAAATGATTCAAAATGTCAATTGGATCGTGCCTCATGTTGAATAACCACTTTTTAAACCCTCACAGTGACCAAAAGTGCCATTTTTACAGAGTTTTGCCTACTCAAAAGCTTCAATTTTGACCCGTTTCAGGCACAGAAATGACTTTAAACACACTTATTTTAGTTGAAAAAGTCATAATGCACATCCAACAGTCATTTAGAGTCAAAAGATTAAATGTTAAAATTTCATCATTATAGACCATTTTGGGAACGTTCGACATGTCCGGAGTCATCGTTTTTCATCCGAAAATTGATTTTTGGGACTGTACCAAAAATGATTCAAAATGTCAATTGGATCGAGCCTCATGTTGAATAACCACTTTTTAAACCCTCACAGTGACCAAAAGTGCCATTTTTACAGAGTTTTGCTTACTCAAAAGCTTCAATTTTGACCCATTTCAGGCACAGAAATGACTTTAAACACACTTATTTTAGTTGAAAAAGTCAGAATGCACATCCAACAGTCATTTAGAGTCAAAAGATTAAATGTTAAAATGTCATCATTATAGACCATTTTGGGAATGTTCGACATGTCCAGAGTCATCGTTTTTCATCCGAAAATTGATTTTTGGGACTGTACCAAAAATGATTCAAAATGTCAATTGGATCGTGCCTCATGTTGAAATACCACTTTTTAAACCCTCAAAGTGACCAAAATTGCCATTTTTACAGAGTTTTGCTTACTCAAAAGCTTCAATTTTGACCCGTTTCAGGCACAGAAATGACTTTAAACACACTTATTTTAGTTGAAAAAGTCATAATTCACATCCAACAGTCATTTAGAGTCAAAAGATTAAATGTTAAAATTTCATCATTATAGACCATTTTGGGAACGTTCGACATTTCCGGAGTCATCGTTTTTCATCCGAAAATTGATTTTTTGGACTGTACCAAAAATGGTTCAAAATGTCAATTGGATCGTGCCTCATGTTGAATAACCACTTTTTAAACCCTCACAGTGACCAAAATTACCATTTTTACAGAGTTTTGCTTACTCAAAAGCTTCAATTTTGACCCGTTTCAGGCACAGAAATGACTTTAAACACACTTATTTTAGTTGAAAAAGTCATAATGCACATCCAACAGTCATTTAGAGTCAAAAGATTAAATGTTAAAATTTCATCATTATAGACCATTTTGGGAACGTTCGACATGTCCGGAGTCATCGTTTTTCATCCGAAAATTGATTTTTTGGACTGTACCAAAAATGATTCAAAATGTCAATTGGATCGTGCCTCATGTTGAATAACCACTTTTTAAACCCTCACAGTGACCAAAAGTGCCATTTTTACAGAGTTTTGCTTACTCAAAAGCTTCAATTTTGACCCGTTTCAGGCACAGAAATGACTTTAAACACACTTATGTTAGTTGAAAAAAGTCATAATTCACATCCAAAAGTCATTTAGAGTCAAAAGATTAAATGTTAAAATTTCATCATTATAGACCATTTTGGGAACGTTCGACATGTCCGGAGTCATCGTTTTTCATCCGAAAATTGATTTTTTGGACTGTACCAAAAATGATTCAAAATGTCAATTGGATCGTGCCTCATGTTGAAATACCACTTTTTAAACCCTCAAAGTGACCAAAATTGCCATTTTTACAGAGTTTTGCTTACTCAAAAGCTTCAATTTTGACCCGTTTCAGGCACAGAAATGACTTTAAACACACTTATTTTCGTTGAAAAAGTCATAATGCACATCCAACAGTCATTTAGAGTCAAAAGATTAAATGTTAAAATTTCATCATTATAGACCATTTTGGGAACGTTCGACATGTCCGGAGTCATCGTTTTTCATCCGAAAATTGATTTTTGGGACTGTACCAAAAATGATTCAAAATGTCAATTGGATCGTGCCTCATGTTGAATAACCACTTTTTAAACCCTCACAGTGACCAAAAGTGCCATTTTTACAGAGTTTTGCTTACTCAAAAGCTTCAATTTTGACCCGTTTCAGGCACAGAAATGACTTTAAACACACTTATTTTAGTTGAAAAAGTCATAATTCACATCCAACAGTCATTTAGAGTCAAAAGATTAAATGTTAAAATTTCATCATTATAGACCATTTTGGGAATGTTCGACATGTCCAGAGTCATCGTTTTTCATCCGAAAATTGATTTTTGGGACTGTACCAAAAATGATTCAAAATGTCAATTGGATCGTGCCTCATGTTGAAATACCACTTTTTAAACCCTCAAAGTGACCAAAATTGCCATTTTTACAGAGTTTTGCTTACTCAAAAGCTTCAATTTTGACCCGTTTCAGGCACAGAAATGACTTTAAACACACTTATTTTAGTTGAAAAAGTCATAATTCACATCCAACAGACATTTAGAGTCAAAAGATTAAATGTTAAAATTTCATCATTATAGACCATTTTGGGAACGTTCGACATGTCCGGAGTCATCGTTTTTCATCCGAAAATTGATTTTTTGGACTGTACCAAAAATGGTTCAAAATGTCAATTGGATCGTGCCTCATGTTGAATAACCACTTTTTAAACCCTCACAGTGACCAAAATTGCCATTTTTACAGAGTTTTGCTTACTCAAAAGCTTCAATTTTGACCCGTTTCAGGCACAGAAATGACTTTAAACACACTTATTGTAGTTGAAAAAGTCATAATGCACATCCAACAGTCATTTAGAGTCAAAAGATTAAATGTTAAAATTTCATCATTATAGACCATTTTGGGAACGTTCGACATGTCCGGAGTCATCGTTTTTCATCCAAAAATTGATTTTTTGGACCGTACCAAAAATTATTCAAAATGTCCATTGGATCGTGCCTCATGTTGAATAACCACTTTTTAAACCCTCACAGTGACCAAAAGTGCCATTTTTACAGAGTTTTGCTTACTCAAAAGCTTCAATTTTGACCCGTTTCAGGCACAGAAATGACTTTAAACACACTTATTTTAGTTGAAAAAGTCATAATTCACATCCAACAGTCATTTAGAGTCAAAAGATTAAATGTTAAAATTTCATCATTATAGACCATTTTGGGAACGTTCGACATGTCCGGAGTCATCGTTTTTCATCCGAAAATTGATTTTTTGGACTGTACCAAAAATGGTTCAAAATGTCAATTGGATCGTGCCTCATGTTGAATAACCACTTTTTAAACCCTCACAGTGACCAAAATTGCCATTTTTACAGAGTTTTGCTTACTCAAAAGCTTCAATTTTGACCCGTTTCAGGCACAGAAATGACTTTAAACACACTTATTTTAGTTGAAAAAGTCATAATGCACATCCAACAGTCATTTAGAGTCAAAAGATTAAATGTTAAAATTTCATCATTATAGACCATTTTGGGAACGTTCGACATGTCCGGAGTCATCGTTTTTCATCCGAAAATTGATTTTTTGGACTGTACCAAAAATGATTCAAAATGTCAATTGGATCGTGCCTCATGTTGAATAACCACTTTTTAAACCCTCACAGTGACCAAAAGTGCCATTTTTACAGAGTTTTGCTTACTCAAAAGCTTCAATTTTGACCCGTTTCAGGCACAGAAATGACTTTAAACACACTTATGTTAGTTGAAAAAAGTCATAATTCACATCCAAAAGTCATTTAGAGTCAAAAGATTAAATGTAAAAATTTCATCATTATAGACCATTTTGGGAACGTTCGACATGTCCGGAGTCATCGTTTTTCATCCGAAAATTGATTTTTTGGACTGTACCAAAAATTATTCAAAATGTCAATTGGATCGTGCCTCATGTTGAAATACCACTTTTTAAACCCTCAAAGTGACCAAAATTGCCATTTTTACAGAGTTTTGCTTACTCAAAAGCTTCAATTTTGACCCGTTTCAGGCACAGAAATGACTTTAAACACACTTATTTTCGTTGAAAAAGTCATAATGCACATCCAACAGTCATTTAGAGTCAAAAGATTAAATGTTAAAATTTCATCATTATAGACCATTTTGGGAACGTTCGACATGTCCGGAGTCATCGTTTTTCATCCGAAAATTGATTTTTGGGACTGTACCAAAAATGATTCAAAATGTCAATTGGATCGTGCCTCATGTTGAATAACCACTTTTTAAACCCTCACAGTGACCAAAAGTGCCATTTTTACAGAGTTTTGCTTACTCAAAAGCTTCAATTTTGACCCGTTTCAGGCACAGAAATGACTTTAAACACACTTATTTTAGTTGAAAAAGTCATAATTCACATCCAACAGTCATTTAGAGTCAAAAGATTAAATGTTAAAATTTCATCATTATAGACCATTTTGGGAATGTTCGACATGTCCAGAGTCATCGTTTTTCATCCGAAAATTGATTTTTGGGACTGTACCAAAAATGATTCAAAATGTCAATTGGATCGTGCCTCATGTTGAAATACCACTTTTTAAACCCTCAAAGTGACCAAAATTGCCATTTTTACAGAGTTTTGCTTACTCAAAAGCTTCAATTTTGACCCGTTTCAGGCACAGAAATGACTTTAAACACACTTATTTTAGTTGAAAAAGTCATAATTCACATCCAACAGACATTTAGAGTCAAAAGATTAAATGTTAAAATTTCATCATTATAGACCATTTTGGGAACGTTCGACATGTCCGGAGTCATCGTTTTTCATCCGAAAATTGATTTTTTGGACTGTACCAAAAATGGTTCAAAATGTCAATTGGATCGTGCCTCATGTTGAATAACCACTTTTTAAACCCTCACAGTGACCAAAATTGCCATTTTTACAGAGTTTTGCTTACTCAAAAGCTTCAATTTTGACCCGTTTCAGGCACAGAAATGACTTTAAACACACTTATTTTAGTTGAAAAAGTCATAATGCACATCCAACAGTCATTTAGAGTCAAAAGATTAAATGTTAAAATTTCATCATTATAGACCATTTTGGGAACGTTCGACATGTCCGGAGTCATCGTTTTTCATCCAAAAATTGATTTTTTGGACCGTACCAAAAATTATTCAAAATGTCCATTGGATCGTGCCTCATGTTGAATAACCACTTTTTAAACCCTCACAGTGACCAAAAGTGCCATTTTTACAGAGTTTTGCTTACTCAAAAGCTTCAATTTTGACCCGTTTCAGGCACAGAAATGACTTTAAACACACTTATTTTCGTTGAAAAAGTCATAATGCACATCCAACAGTCATTTAGAGTCAAAAGATTAAATGTTAAAATTTCATCATTATAGACCATTTTGGGAACGTTCGACATGTCCGGAGTCATCGTTTTTCATCCGAAAATTGATTTTTGGGACTGTACCAAAAATGATTCAAAATGTCAATTGGATCGTGCCTCATGTTGAATAACCACTTTTTAAACACTCACAGTGACCAAAAGTGCCATTTTTTCAGAGTTTTGCTTACTCAAAAGCTTCAATTTTGACCCATTTCAGGCACAGAAATGACTTTAAACACACTTACTTTAGTTGAAAAAGTCAGAATGCACATCCAACAGTCATTTAGAGTCAAAAGATTAAATGTTAAAATGTCATCATTATAGACCATTTTGGGAATGTTCGACATGTCCAGAGTCATCGTTTTTCATCCGAAAATTGATTTTTGGGACTGTACCAAAAATGATTCAAAATGTCAATTGGATCGTGCCTCATGTTGAAATACCACTTTTTAAACCCTCAAAGTGACCAAAATTGCCATTTTTACAGAGTTTTGCTTACTCAAAAGCTTCAATTTTGACCCCTTTCAGGCACAGAAATGACTTTAAACACACTTATTTTAGTTGAAAAAGTCATAATTCACATCCAACAGTCATTTAGAGTCAAAAGATTAAATGTTAAAATTTCATCATTATAGACCATTTTGGGAACGTTCGACATGTCCGGAGTCATCGTTTTTCATCCGAAAATTGATTTTTTGGACTGTACCAAAAATGGTTCAAAATGTCAATTGGATCGTGCCTCATGTTGAATAACCACTTTTTAAACCCTCACAGTGACCAAAATTGCCATTTTTACAGAGTTTTGCTTACTCAAAAGCTTCAATTTTGACCCGTTTCAGGCACAGAAATGACTTTAAACACACTTATTTTAGTTGAAAAAGTCATAATGCACATCCAACAGTCATTTAGAGTCAAAAGATTAAATGTTAAAATTTCATCATTATAGACCATTTTGGGAACGTTCGACATGTCCGGAGTCATCGTTTTTCATCCAAAAATTGATTTTTTGGACCGTACCAAAAATTATTCAAAATGTCAATTGGATCGTGCCTCATGTTGAATAACCACTTTTTAAACCCTCACAGTGAGCAAAAGTGCCATTTTTACAGTTTTGCTTACTCAAAAGCTTCAATTTTGACCCGTTTCAGGCACAGAAATGACTTTAAACACACTTATTTTAGTTGAAAAAGTCATAATTCACATCCAACAGTCATTTAGAGTCAAAAGATTGAATGTTAAAATGTCATCATTATAGACCATTTTGGGAACGCTCGACATGTCCGGAGTCATCGTTTTTCACCCGAAAATGGATTTTTTGGACTGTACCAAAAATGATTCAAAATGTCAATTGGATCGTGCCTCATGTTGAATAACCACTTTTTAAACCCTCACAGTGACCAAAAGTGCCATTTTTACAGAGTTTTGCTTACTCAAAAGCTTCAATTTTGACCCGTTTCAGGCACAGAAATGACTTTAAACACACTTATTTTAGTTGAAAAAGTCATAATTCACATCCAACAGTCATTTAGAGTCAAAAGATTAAATGTTAAAATTTCATCATTATAGACCATTTTGGGAACGTTCGGCATGTCCGGAGTCATCGTTTTTCATCCGAAAATTGATTTTTTGGACTGTACCAAAAATGATTCAAAATGTCAATTGGATCGTGCCTCATGTTGAAATACCACTTTTTAAACCCTCAAAGTGACCAAAATTGCCATTTTTACAGAGTTTTGCTTACTCAAAAGCTTCAATTTTGACCCGTTTCAGGCACAGAAATGACTTTAAACACACTTATTTTCGTTGAAAAAGTCATAATGCACATCCAACAGTCATTTAGAGTCAAAAGATTAAATGTTAAAATTTCATCATTATAGACCATTTTGGGAACGTTCGACATGTCCGGAGTCATCGTTTTTCATCCGAAAATTGATTTTTGGGACTGTACCAAAAATGATTCAAAATGTCAATTGGATCGTGCCTCATGTTGAATAACCACTTTTTAAACCCTCACAGTGACCAAAAGTGCCATTTTTACAGAGTTTTGCTTACTCAAAAGCTTCAATTTTGACCCGTTTCAGGCACAGAAATGACTTTTAAACACACTTATTTTAGTTGAAAAAGTCATAATTCACATCCAACAGTCATTTAGAGTCAAAAGATTAAATGTTAAAATTTCATCATTATAGACCATTTTGGGAATGTTCGACATGTCCAGAGTCATCGTTTTTCATCCGAAAATTGATTTTTTGGACTGTACCAAAAATGGTTCAAAATGTCAATTGGATCGTGCCTCATGTTGAATAACCACTTTTTAAACCCTCACAGTGACCAAAATTGCCATTTTTACAGAGTTTTGCTTACTCAAAAGCTTCAATTTTGACCCGTTTCAGGCACAGAAATGACTTTAAACACACTTATTTTAGTTGAAAAAGTCATAATGCACATCCAACAGTCATTTAGAGTCAAAAGATTAAATGTTAAAATTTCATCATTATAGACCATTTTGGGAACGTTCGACATGTCCGGAGTCATCGTTTTTCATCCAAAAATTGATTTTTTGGACCGTACCAAAAATTATTCAAAATATCAATTGGATCGTGCCTCATGTTGAATAACCACTTTTTAAACCCTCACAGTGACCAAAAGTGCCATTTTTACAGAGTTTTGCTTACTCAAAAGCTTCAATTTTGACCCGTTTCAGGCACAGAAATGACTTTAAACACACTTATTTTAGTTGAAAAAGTCATAATGCACATCCAACAGTCATTTAGAGTCAAAAGATTAAATGTTAAAATTTCATCATTATAGACCATTTTGGGAACGTTCGACATGTCCGGAGTCATCGTTTTTCATCCGAAAATTGATTTTTTGGACTGTACCAAAAATGATTCAAAATGTCAATTGGATCGTGCCTCATGTTGAATAACCACTTTTTAAACCCTCACAGTGACCAAAAGTGCCATTTTTACAGAGTTTTGCTTACTCAAAAGCTTCAATTTTGACCCGTTTCAGGCACAGAAATGACTTTAAACACACTTATGTTAGTTGAAAAAAGTCATAATTCACATCCAAAAGTCATTTAGAGTCAAAAGATTAAATGTAAAAATTTCATCATTATAGACCATTTTGGGAACGTTCGACATGTCCGGAGTCATCGTTTTTCATCCAAAAATTGATTTTTTGGACCGTACCAAAAATTATTCAAAATATCAATTGGATCGTGCCTCATGTTGAATAACCACTTTTTAAACCCTCACAGTGACCAAAAGTGCCATTTTTACAGAGTTTTGCTTACTCAAAAGCTTCAATTTTGACCCGTTTCAGGCACAGAAATGACTTTAAACACACTTATTTTAGTTGAAAAAGTCATAATGCACATCCAACAGTCATTTAGAGTCAAAAGATTAAATGTTAAAATTTCATCATTATAGACCATTTTGGGAACGTTCGACATGTCCGGAGTCATCGTTTTTCATCCGAAAATTGATTTTTTGGACTGTACCAAAAATGATTCAAAATGTCAATTGGATCGTGCCTCATGTTGAATAACCACTTTTTAAACCCTCACAGTGACCAAAAGTGCCATTTTTACAGAGTTTTGCTTACTCAAAAGCTTCAATTTTGACCCGTTTCAGGCACAGAAATGACTTTAAACACACTTATGTTAGTTGAAAAAAGTCATAATTCACATCCAAAAGTCATTTAGAGTCAAAAGATTAAATGTAAAAATTTCATCATTATAGACCATTTTGGGAACGTTCGACATGTCCGGAGTCATCGTTTTTCATCCGAAAATTGATTTTTTGGACTGTACCAAAAATTATTCAAAATGTCAATTGGATCGTGCCTCATGTTGAAATACCACTTTTTAAACCCTCAAAGTGACCAAAATTGCCATTTTTACAGAGTTTTGCTTACTCAAAAGCTTCAATTTTGACCCGTTTCAGGCACAGAAATGACTTTAAACACACTTATTTTCGTTGAAAAAGTCATAATGCACATCCAACAGTCATTTAGAGTCAAAAGATTAAATGTTAAAATTTCATCATTATAGACCATTTTGGGAACGTTCGACATGTCCGGAGTCATCGTTTTTCATCCGAAAATTGATTTTTGGGACTGTACCAAAAATGATTCAAAATGTCAATTGGATCGTGCCTCATGTTGAATAACCACTTTTTAAACCCTCACAGTGACCAAAAGTGCCATTTTTACAGAGTTTTGCTTACTCAAAAGCTTCAATTTTGACCCGTTTCAGGCACAGAAATGACTTTAAACACACTTATTTTAGTTGAAAAAGTCATAATTCACATCCAACAGTCATTTAGAGTCAAAAGATTAAATGTTAAAATTTCATCATTATAGACCATTTTGGGAATGTTCGACATGTCCAGAGTCATCGTTTTTCATCCGAAAATTGATTTTTGGGACTGTACCAAAAATGATTCAAAATGTCAATTGGATCGTGCCTCATGTTGAAATACCACTTTTTAAACCCTCAAAGTGACCAAAATTGCCATTTTTACAGAGTTTTCCTTACTCAAAAGCTTCAATTTTGACCCGTTTCAGGCACAGAAATGACTTTAAACACACTTATTTTAGTTGAAAAAGTCATAATTCACATCCAACAGACATTTAGAGTCAAAAGATTAAATGTTAAAATTTCATCATTATAGACCATTTTGGGAACGTTCGACATGTCCGGAGTCATCGTTTTTCATCCGAAAATTGATTTTTTGGACTGTACCAAAAATGGTTCAAAATGTCAATTGGATCGTGCCTCATGTTGAATAACCACTTTTTAAACCCTCACAGTGACCAAAATTGCCATTTTTACAGAGTTTTGCTTACTCAAAAGCTTCAATTTTGACCCGTTTCAGGCACAGAAATGACTTTAAACACACTTATTTTAGTTGAAAAAGTCATAATGCACATCCAACAGTCATTTAGAGTCAAAAGATTAAATGTTAAAATTTCATCATTATAGACCATTTTGGGAACGTTCGACATGTCCGGAGTCATCGTTTTTCATCCAAAAATTGATTTTTTGGACCGTACCAAAAATTATTCAAAATGTCCATTGGATCGTGCCTCATGTTGAATAACCACTTTTTAAACCCTCACAGTGACCAAAAGTGCCATTTTTACAGAGTTTTGCTTACTCAAAAGCTTCAATTTTGACCCGTTTCAGGCACAGAAATGACTTTAAACACACTTATTTTCGTTGAAAAAGTCATAATGCACATCCAACAGTCATTTAGAGTCAAAAGATTAAATGTTAAAATTTCATCATTATAGACCATTTTGGGAACGTTCGACATGTCCGGAGTCATCGTTTTTCATCCGAAAATTGATTTTTGGGACTGTACCAAAAATGATTCAAAATGTCAATTGGATCGTGCCTCATGTTGAATAACCACTTTTTAAACACTCACAGTGACCAAAAGTGCCATTTTTTCAGAGTTTTGCTTACTCAAAAGCTTCAATTTTGACCCATTTCAGGCACAGAAATGACTTTAAACACACTTACTTTAGTTGAAAAAGTCAGAATGCACATCCAACAGTCATTTAGAGTCAAAAGATTAAATGTTAAAATGTCATCATTATAGACCATTTTGGGAATGTTCGACATGTCCAGAGTCATCGTTTTTCATCCGAAAATTGATTTTTGGGACTGTACCAAAAATGATTCAAAATGTCAATTGGATCGTGCCTCATGTTGAAATACCACTTTTTAAACCCTCAAAGTGACCAAAATTGCCATTTTTACAGAGTTTTGCTTACTCAAAAGCTTCAATTTTGACCCCTTTCAGGCACAGAAATGACTTTAAACACACTTATTTTAGTTGAAAAAGTCATAATTCACATCCAACAGTCATTTAGAGTCAAAAGATTAAATGTTAAAATTTCATCATTATAGACCATTTTGGGAACGTTCGACATGTCCGGAGTCATCGTTTTTCATCCGAAAATTGATTTTTTGGACTGTACCAAAAATGGTTCAAAATGTCAATTGGATCGTGCCTCATGTTGAATAACCACTTTTTAAACCCTCACAGTGACCAAAATTGCCATTTTTACAGAGTTTTGCTTACTCAAAAGCTTCAATTTTGACCCGTTTCAGGCACAGAAATGACTTTAAACACACTTATTTTAGTTGAAAAAGTCATAATGCACATCCAACAGTCATTTAGAGTCAAAAGATTAAATGTTAAAATTTCATCATTATAGACCATTTTGGGAACGTTCGACATGTCCGGAGTCATCGTTTTTCATCCAAAAATTGATTTTTTGGACCGTACCAAAAATTATTCAAAATGTCAATTGGATCGTGCCTCATGTTGAATAACCACTTTTTAAACCCTCACAGTGAGCAAAAGTGCAATTTTTACAGTTTTGCTTACTCAAAAGCTTCAATTTTGACCCGTTTCAGGCACAGAAATGACTTTAAACACACTTATTTTAGTTGAAAAAGTCATAATTCACATCCAACAGTCATTTAGAGTCAAAAGATTGAATGTTAAAATGTCATCATTATAGACCATTTTGGGAACGCTCGACATGTCCGGAGTCATCGTTTTTCACCCGAAAATGGATTTTTTGGACTGTACCAAAAATGATTCAAAATGTCAATTGGATCGTGCCTCATGTTGAATAACCACTTTTTAAACCCTCACAGTGACCAAAAGTGCCATTTTTACAGAGTTTTGCTTACTCAAAAGCTTCAATTTTGACCCGTTTCAGGCACAGAAATGACTTTAAACACACTTATTTTAGTTGAAAAAGTCATAATTCACATCCAACAGTCATTTAGAGTCAAAAGATTAAATGTTAAAATTTCATCATTATAGACCATTTTGGGAACGTTCGGCATGTCCGGAGTCATCGTTTTTCATCCGAAAATTGATTTTTTGGACTGTACCAAAAATGATTCAAAATGTCAATTGGATCGTGCCTCATGTTGAAATACCACTTTTTAAACCCTCAAAGTGACCAAAATTGCCATTTTTACAGAGTTTTGCTTACTCAAAAGCTTCAATTTTGACCCGTTTCAGGCACAGAAATGACTTTAAACACACTTATTTTCGTTGAAAAAGTCATAATGCACATCCAACAGTCATTTAGAGTCAAAAGATTAAATGTTAAAATTTCATCATTATAGACCATTTTGGGAACGTTCGACCCGGAGTCATCGTTTTTCATCCGAAAATTGATTTTTGGGACTGTACCAAAAATGATTCAAAATGTCAATTGGATCGTGCCTCATGTTGAATAACCACTTTTTAAACCCTCACAGTGACCAAAAGTGCCATTTTTACAGAGTTTTGCTTACTCAAAAGCTTCAATTTTGACCCGTTTCAGGCACAGAAATGACTTTAAACACACTTATTTTAGTTGAAAAAGTCATAATTCACATCCAACAGTCATTTAGAGTCAAAAGATTAAATGTTAAAATTTCATCATTATAGACCATTTTGGGAATGTTCGACATGTCCAGAGTCATCGTTTTTCATCCGAAAATTGATTTTTGGGACTGTACCAAAAATGATTCAAAATGTCAATTGGATCGTGCCTCATGTTGAAATACCACTTTTTAAACCCTCAAAGTGACCAAAATTGCCATTTTTACAGAGTTTTGCTTACTCAAAAGCTTCAATTTTGACCCCTTTCAGGCACAGAAATGACTTTAAACACACTTATTTTAGTTGAAAAAGTCATAATTCACATCCAACAGTCATTTAGAGTCAAAAGATTAAATGTTAAAATTTCATCATTATAGACCATTTTGGGAACGTTCGACATGTCCGGAGTCATCGTTTTTCATCCGAAAATTGATTTTTTGGACTGTACCAAAAATGGTTCAAAATGTCAATTGGATCGTGCCTCATGTTGAATAACCACTTTTTAAACCCTCACAGTGACCAAAATTGCCATTTTTACAGAGTTTTGCTTACTCAAAAGCTTCAATTTTGACCCGTTTCAGGCACAGAAATGACTTTAAACACACTTATTTTAATTGAAAAAGTCATAATGCACATCCAACAGTCATTTAGAGTCAAAAGATTAAATGTTAAAATTTCATCATTATAGACCATTTTGGGAACGTTCGACATGTCCGGAGTCATCGTTTTTCATCCAAAAATTGATTTTTTGGACCGTACCAAAAATTATTCAAAATGTCAATTGGATCGTGCCTCATGTTGAATAACCACTTTTTAAACCCTCACAGTGACCAAAAGTGCCATTTTTACAGAGTTTTGCTTACTCAAAAGCTTCAATTTTGACCCGTTTCAGGCACAGAAATGACTTTAAACACACTTATTTTAGTTGAAAAAGTTATAATTCACATCCAACAGTCATTTAGAGTCAAAAGATTGAATGTTAAAATGTCATCATTATAGACCATTTTGGGAACGCTCGACATGTCCGGAGTCATCGTTTTTCACCCGAAAATGGATTTTTTGGACTGTACCAAAAATGATTCAAAATGTCAATTGGATCGTGCCTCATGTTGAATAACCACTTTTTAAACCCTCACAGTGACCAAAAGTGCCATTTTTACAGAGTTTTGCTTACTCAAAAGCTTCAATTTTGACCCGTTTCAGGCACAGAAATGACTTTAAACACACTTATTTTAGTTGAAAAAGTCATAATTCACATCCAACAGTCATTTAGAGTCAAAAGATTAAATGTTAAAATTTCATCATTATAGACCATTTTGGGAACGTTCGGCATGTCCGGAGTCATCGTTTTTCATCCGAAAATTGATTTTTTTGGACTGTACCAAAAATGATTCAAAATGTCAATTGGATCGTGCCTCATGTTGAATAACCACTTTTTAAACCCTCACAGTGACCAAAATGGCCATTTTTACAGAGTTTTGCTTACTCAAAAGCTTCAATTTTGACCCGTTTCAGTCACAGAAATGACTTTAAACACACTTATTTTAGTTGAAAAAGTCATAATTCACATCCAACAGTCATTTAGAGTCAAAAGATTAAATGTTAAAATTTCATCATTATAGACCATTTTGGGAACGTTCGACATGTCCGGAGTCATCGTTTTTCATCCAAAAATCGATTTTTTGGACTGTACCAAAAATGATTCAAAATGTCAATTGGATCGTGCCTCATGTTGAATAACCACTTTTTAAACCCTCATAGTGACCAAAATGGCCATTTTTACAGAGTTTTGCTTACTCAAAAGCTTCAATTTTGACCCGTTTCAGGCACAGAAATGACTTTAAACACACTTATATTAGTTGAAAAAGTCATAATTCACATCCAACAGTCATTTAGAGTCAAAAGATTAAATGTTAAAATTTCATCATTATAGACCATTTTGGGAACGTTCGACATGTCCGGAGTCATCGTTTTTCATCCGAAAATTGATTTTTGGGACTGTACCAAAAATGATTCAAAATGTCAATTGGATCGTGCCTCATGTTGAATAACCACTTTTTAAACCCTCACAGTGACCAAAAGTGCCATTTTTACAGAGTTTTGCTTACTCAAAAGCTTCAATTTTGACCCGTTTCAGGCACAGAAATGACTTTAAACACACTTATTTTAGTTGAAAAAGTCATAATTCACATCCAACAGTCATTTAGAGTCAAAAGATTAAATGTTAAAATTTCATCATTATAGACCATTTTGGGAACGTTCGACATGTCCGGAGTCATCGTTTTTCATCCGAAAATTGATTTTTTGGACTGTACCAAAAATGATTCAAAATGTCAATTGGATCGTGCCTCATGTTGAATAACCACTTTTTAAACCCTCACAGTGACCAAAATTGCAATTTTTACAGAGTTTTGCTTACTCAAAAGCTTCAATTTTGACCCGTTTCAGGCACAGAAATGACTTTAAACACACTTATTTTAGTTGAAAAAGTCATAATTCAGATCCAACAGTCATTTAGAGTCAAAAGATTAAATGTTAAAATTTCATCATTATTGACCATTTTGGGAACGTTCGACATGTCCGAGTCATCGTTTTTCATCCGAAAATTGATTTTTGGGACTGTACCAAAAATGATTCAAAATGTCAATTGGATCGTGCCTCATGTTGAATAACCACTTTTTAAACCCTCACAGTGACCAAAAGTGACATTTTTACAGAGTTTTGCTTACTCAAAAGCTTCAATTTTGACCCATTTCAGGCACAGAAATGACTTTAAACACACTTATTTTAGTTGAAAAAGTCATAATTCACATCCAACAGTCATTTAGAGTCAAAAGATTAAATGTTAAAATTTCATCATTATAGACCATTTTGGGAACGTTCGGCATGTCCGGAGTCATCGTTTTTCATCCGAAAATTGATTTTTTGGACTGTACCAAAAAGGATTCAAAATGTCAATTGGATCGTGCCTCATGTTGAATATCCACTTTTTAAACCCTCACAGTGACCAAAAGTGCCATTTTTACAGAGTTTTGCTTACTCAAAAGCTTCAATTTGGACCCGTTTCAGGCACAGAAATGACTTTAAACACACTTATTTTAGTTGAAACAGTCATAATTCACATCCAACAGTCATTTAGAGTCAAAAGATTAAATGTTAAAATTTCATCATTATAGACCATTTTGGGAACGTTCGGCATGTCCGGAGTCATCGTTTTTCATCCGAAAATTGATTTTTTGGGCTGTACCAAAAATGATTCAAAATGTCAATTGGATCGTGCCTCATGTTGAATAACCACTTTTTAAACCCTCACAGTGACCAAAAGTGCCATTTTTACAGAGTTTTGCTTACTCAAAAGCTTCAATTTTGACCCGTTTCAGGCACAGAAATGACTTTAAACACACTTATTTTAGTTGAAAAAGTCATAATTCACATCCAACAGTCATTTAGAGTCAAAAGATTAAATGTTAAAATTTCATCATTATAGACCATTTTGGGAACGTTCGACATGTCCGGAGTCATCGTTTTTCATCCGAAAATTGATTTTTTGGACTGTACCAAAAATGATTCAAAATGTCAATTGGATCGTGCCTCATGTTGAATAACCACTTTTTAAACCCTCACAGTGACCAAAAGTGCCATTTTTACAGAGTTTTGCTTACTCAAAAGCTTCAATTTTGACCCGTTTCAGGCACAGAAATGACTTTAAACACACTTATTTCAGTTGAAAAAGTCATAATTCACATCCAACAGTCATTTAGATTCAAAAGATTAAATGTTAAAATTTCATCATTATAGACCATTTTGGGAACGTTCGACATGTCCGGAGTCATCGTTTTTCATCCGAAAATCGATTTTTTGGACTGTACCAAAAATTATTCAAAATGTCAATTGGATCGTGCCTCATGTTGAATAACCACTTTTTAAACCATCACAGTGACCAAAATGGCAATTTTTACAGAGTTTTGCTTACTCAAAAGCTTCAATTTTGACCCGTTTCAGGCACAGAAATTACTTTAAACACACTTATTTTAGTTGAAAAAGTCATAATTCACATCCAACAGTCATTTAGAGTCAAAAGATTAAATGTTAAAATTTCATCATTATAGACCATTTTGGGAACGTTCGACATGTCCGGAGTCATCGTTTTTCATCCGAAAATTGATTTTTTGGACTGTACCAAAAATTATTCAAAATGTCAATTGGATCGTGCCTCATGTTGAATAACCACTTTTTAAACCCTCACAGTGACCAAAAGTGCCATTTTTACAGAGTTTTGCTTACTCAAAAGCTTCAATTTTGACCCGTTTCAGGCACAGAAATTACTTTAAACACACTTATTTTAGTTGAAAAAGTCATAATTCACATCCAACAGTCATTTAGAGTCAAAAGATTAAATGTTAAAATTTCATCATTATAGACCATTTTGGGAACGTTCGACATGTCCGGAGTCATCGTTTTTCATCCGAAAATTGATTTTTTGGACTGTACCAAAAATTATTCAAAATGTCAATTGGATCGTGCCTCATGTTGAATAACCACTTTTTAAACCCTCACAGTGACCAAAAGTGCCATTTTTACAGAGTTTTCCTTACTCAAAAGCTTCAATTTTGACCCGTTTCAGGCACAGAAATGACTTTAAACACACTTATTTTAGTTGAAAAAGTCATGATTCACATCCAACAGTCATTTAGAGTCAAAAGATTAAATGTTAAAATGTCATCATTATAGACCATTTTGGGAACGTTCGGCATGTCCGGAGTCATCGTTTTTCATCCGAAAATTGATTTTTTGGACTGTACCAAAAATGATTCAAAATGTCAATTGGATCGTGCCTCATGTTGAATAACCACTTTTTAAACCCTCACAGTGACCAAAAGTGCCATTTTTACAGAGTTTTGCTTACTCAAAAGCTTCAATTTTGACCCATTTCAGGCACAGAAATGACTTTAAACACACTTATTTTAGTTGAAAAAGTCATAATTCACATCCAACAGTCATTTAGAGTCAAAAGATTAAATGTTAAAATTTCATCATTATTGACCATTTTGGGAACGTTCGACATGTCCGGAGTCATCGTTTTTCATCCGAAAATTGATTTTTTGGACTGTACCAAAAATGATTCAAAATGTCAATTGGATCGTGCCTCATGTTGAATAACCACTTTTTAAACCCTCACAGTGACCAAAAGTGCCATTTTTACAGAGTTTTGCTTACTCAAAAGCTTCAATTTTGACCCGTTTCAGGCACAGAAATGACTTTAAACACACTTATTTTAGTTGAAAAAAGTCATAATTCACATCCAACAGTCATTTAGAGTCAAAAGATTAAATGTTAAAATTTCATCATTATAGACCATTTTGGGAACGTTCAACATGTCCGGAGTCATCGTTTTTCATCCGAAAATAGATTTTTTGGACTGTACCAAAAATGATTCAAAATGTCAATTGGATCATGCCTCATGTTGAATAACCACTTTTTAAACCCTCACAGTGACCAAAAGTGCCATTTTTACAGAGTTTTGCTTACTCAAAAGCTTCAATTTTGACCCGTTTCAGGCACAGAAATGACTTTAAACACACTTATTTTAGTTGAAAAAGTCATAATTCACATCCAACAGTCATTTAGAGTCAAAAGATTAAATGTTAAAATTTCATCATTATAGACCATTTTGGGAACGTTCGGCATGTCCGGAGTCATCGTTTTTCATCCGAAAATTGATTTTTTGGACTGTACCAAAAATGATTCAAAATGTCAATTGGATCGTGCCTCATGTTGAATAACCACTTTTTAAACCCTCATAGTGACCAAAATGGCCATTTTTACAGAGTTTTGCTTACTCAAAAGCTTCAATTTTGACCCGTTTCAGTCACAGAAATGACTTTAAACACACTTATTTTAGTTGAAAAAGTCATAATTCACATCCAACAGTCATTTAGAGTCAAAAGATTAAATGTTAAAATTTCATCATTATAGACCATTTTGGGAACGTTCGACATGTCCGGAGTCATCGTTTTTCACCTGAAAATCGATTTTTTGGACTGTACCAAAAATGATTCAAAATGTCAATAGGATCATGCCTCATGTTGAATAACCACTTTTTAAACCCTCACAGTGACCAAAAGTGCCATTTTTACAGAGTTTTGCTTACTCAAAAGCTTCAATTTTGACCCGTTTCAGGCACAGAAATGACTTTAAACACACTTATTTTAGTTGAAAAAGTCATAATTCACATTCAACAGTCATTTAGAGTCAAAAGATTAAATGTTAAAATTTCATCATTATTGACCATTTTGGTAACGTTCGACATGTCCGGAGTCATCGTTTTTCATCCGAAAATTGATTTTTTGGACTGTACCAAAAATGATTCAAAATGTCAATTGGATCGTGCCTCATGTTGAATAACCACTTTTTAAACCCTCACAGTGACCAAAAGTGCCATTTTTACAGAGTTTTGCTTACTCAAAAGCTTCAATTTTGACCCGTTTCAGGCACAGAAATGACTTTAAACACACTTATTTTAGTTGAAAAAGTCATAATTCACATCCAACAGTCATTTAGAGTCAAAAGATTAAATGTTAAAATTTCATCATTATAGACCATTTTGGGAACGTTGGACATGTCCGGAGTCATCGTTTTTCATCCGAAAATTGATTTTTTGGACTGTACCAAAAATGATTCAAAATGTCAATTGGATCGTGCCTCATGTTGAATAACCACTCACAGTGACCAAAAGTGCCATTTTTACAGAGTTTTGCTTACTCAAAAGCTTCAATTTTGACCCGTTTCAGGCACAGAAATGACTTTAAACACACTTATTTTAGTTGAAAAAGTCATAATTCACATCCAACAGTCATTTAGAGTCAAAAGATTAAATGTTAAAATTTCATCATTATAGACCATTTTGGGAACGTTCGACATGGCCGGAGTCATCGTTTTTCATCCGAAAATCGATTTTTTGGACTGTACCAAAAATGATTCAAAATGTCAATTGGATCGTGCCTCATGTTGAATAACCACTTTTTAAACCATCACAGTGACCAAAATGGCAATTTTTACAGAGTTTTGCTTACTCAAAAGCTTCAATTTTGACCCGTTTCAGTCACAGAAATGACTTTAAACACACTTATTTTAGTTGAAAAAGTCATAATTCACATCCAACAGTCATTTAGAGTCAAAAGATTAAATGTTAAAATTTCATCATTATAGACCATTTTGGGAACGTTCGACATGTCCGGAGTCATCGTTTTTGATCCGAAAATCGATTTTTTGGACTGTACCAAAAATGATTCAAAATGTCAATTGGATCGTGCCTCATGTTGAATAACCACTTTTTAAACCCTCACAGTGACCAAAAGTGCCATTTTTACAGAGTTTTGCTTACTCAAAAGCTTCAATTTTGACCCGTTTCAGGCACAGAAATGACTTTAAACACACTTATTTTAGTTGAAAAAGTCATAATTCACATCCAACAGTCATTTAGAGTCAAAAGATTAAATGTTAAAATTTCATCATTATAGACCATTTTGGGAACGTTCGACATGTCCGGAGTCATCGTTTTTCATCCGAAAATTGATTTTTTGGACTGTACCAAAAATGGTTCAAAATGTCAATTGGATCGTGCCTCATGTTGAATAACCACTTTTTAAACCCTCACAGTGACCAAAATTACCATTTTTACAGAGTTTTGCTTACTCAAAAGCTTCAATTTTGACCCGTTTCAGGCACAGAAATGACTTTAAACACACTTATTTTAGTTGAAAAAGTCATAATGCACATCCAACAGTCATTTAGAGTCAAAAGATTAAATGTTAAAATTTCATCATTATAGACCATTTTGGGAACGTTCGACATGTCCGGAGTCACCGTTTTTCATCCAAAAATTGATTTTTTGGACCGTACCAAAAATTATTCAAAATGTCAATTGGATCGTGCCTCATGTTGAATAACCACTTTTTAAACCCTCACAGTGACCAAAATGGCCATTTTTACAGAGTTTTGCTTACTCAAAAGCTTCAATTTTGACCCGTTTCAGTCACAGAAATGACTTTAAACACACTTATTTTAGTTGAAAAAGTCATAATTCACATCCAACAGTCATTTAGAGTCAAAAGATTAAATGTTAAAATTTCATCATTATAGACCATTTTGGGAACGTTCGGCATGTCCGGAGTCATCGTTTTTCATCCGAAAATTGATTTTTTGGACTGTACCAAAAATGATTCAAAATGTCAATTGGATCGTGCCTCATGTTGAATAACCACTTTTTAAACCCTCATAGTGACAAAAATGGCCATTTTTACAGAGTTTTGCTTACTCAAAAGCTTCAATTTTGACCCGTTTCAGTCACAGAAATGACTTTAAACACACTTATTTTAGTTGAAAAAGTCATAATTCACATCCAACAGTCATTTAGAGTCAAAAGATTAAATGTTAAAATTTCATCATTATAGACCATTTTGGGAATGTTCGACATGTCCGGAGTCATCGTTTTTCACCTGAAAATCGATTTTTTGGACTGTACCAAAAATGATTCAAAATGTCAATAGGATCATGCCTCATGTTGAATAACCACTTTTTAAACCCTCACAGTGACCAAAAGTGCCATTTTTACAGAGTTTTGCTTACTCAAAAGCTTCAATTTTGACCCGTTTCAGGCACAGAAATGACTTTAAACACACTTATTTTAGTTGAAAAAGTCATAATTCACATTCAACAGTCATTTAGAGTCAAAAGATTAAATGTTAAAATTTCATCATTATTGACCATTTTGGGAACGTTCGACATGTCCGGATCATCGTTTTTCATCCGAAAATTGATTTTTTGGACTGTACCAAAAATGATTCAAAATGTCAATTGGATCGTGCCTCATGTTGAATAACCACTTTTTAAACCCTCACAGTGACCAAAAGTGCCATTTTTACAGAGTTTTGCTTACTCAAAAGCTTCAATTTTGACCCGTTTCAGGCACAGAAATGACTTTAAACACACTTATTTTAGTTGAAAAAGTCATAATTCACATCCAACAGTCATTTAGAGTCAAAAGATTAAATGTTAAAATTTCATCATTATAGACCATTTTGGGAACGTTCGACATGTCCGGATCATCGTTTTTCATCCGAAAATTTATTTTTTGGACTGTACCAAAAATGATTCAAAATGTCAATTGGATCGTGCCTCATGTTGAATATCCACTCACAGTGACCAAAAGTGCCATTTTTACAGAGTTTTGCTTACTCAAAAGCTTCAATTTTGACCCGTTTCAGGCACAGAAATGACTTTAAACACACTTATTTTAGTTGAAAAAGTCATAATTCACATCCAACAGTCATTTAGAGTCAAAAGATTAAATGTTAAAATTTCATCATTATAGACCATTTTGGGAACGTTCGACATGTCCGGAGTCATCGTTTTTCATCCGAAAATCGATTTTTTGGACTGTACCAAAAATGATTCAAAATGTCAATTGGATCGTGCCTCATGTTGAATAACCACTTTTTAACCCCTTTACTGCTAAGGCATTATTAGGCTTATCATATAATTTCCATTGAAATCAATGGAAAGTCCATGACGAGTTACCCTTGTCATTAGCGGCGAAGAGGTTAAACCCTCACAGTGACCAAAAGTGCCATTTTTACAGAGTTTTGCTTACTCAAAAGCTTCAATTTTGACCCGTTTCAGGCACAGAAATGACTTTAAACACACTTATTTCAGTTGAAAAAGTCATAATTCACATCCAACAGTCATTTAGATTCAAAAGATTAAATGTTAAAATTTCATCATTATAGACCATTTTGGGAACGTTCGACATGTCCGGAGTCATCGTTTTTCATCCGAAAATCGATTTTTTGGACTGTACCAAAAATGATTCAAAATGTCAATTGGATCGTGCCTCATGTTGAATAAACACTTTTTAAACCCTCACAGTGACCAAAAGTGCCATTTTTACAGAGTTTTGCTTACTCAAAAGCTTCAATTTTGACCCGTTTCAGGCACAGAAATGACTTTAAACACACTTATTTTAGTTGAAAAAGTCATAATTCACATCCAACAGTCATTTAGAGTCAAAAGATTAAATGTTAAAATTTCATCATTATAGACCATTTTGGGAACGTTCAGCATGTCCGGAGTCATCGTTTTTCATCCGAAAATTGATTTTTTGGACTGTACCAAAAATGATTCAAAATGTCAATTGGATCGTGCCTCATGTTGAATAACCACTTTTTAAACCCTCACAGTGACCAAAATGGCCATTTTTACAGAGTTTTGCTTACTCAAAAGCTTCAATTTTGACCCGTTTCAGTCACAGAAATGACTTTAAACACACTTATTTTAGTTGAAAAAGTCATAATTCACATCCAACAGTCATTTAGAGTCAAAAGATTAAATGTTAAAATTTCATCATTATAGACCATTTTGGGAACGTTCGACATGTCCGGAGTCATCGTTTTTCATCCGAAAATCGATTTTTTGGACTGTACCAAAAATGATTCAAAATGTCAATAGGATCATGCCTCATGTTGAATAACCACTTTTTAAACCCTCACAGTGACCAAAAGTGCCATTTTTACAGGGTTTTCCTTACTCAAAAGCTTCAATTTTGACTCGTTTCAGGCACAGAAATGACTTTAAACACACTTATTTTTGTTGAAAAAGTCATAATTCACATCCAACAGTCATTTAGAGTCAAAAGATTAAATGTTAAAATTTCATCATTATAGACCATTTTGGGAACGTTCGGCATGTCCGGAGTCATCGTTTTTCAGCCGAAAATTGATTTTTTGGACTGTACCAAAAATGATTCAAAATGTCAATTGGATCGTGCCTCATGTTGAATAACCACTTTTTAAACCCTCACAGTGACTAAAATGGCCATTTTTACAGAGTTTTGCTTACTCAAAAGCTTCAATTTTGACCCGTTTCAGTCACAGAAATGACTTTAAACACACTTATTTTAGTTGAAAAAGTCATAATTCACATCCAACAGTCATATAGAGTCAAAAGATTAAATGTTAAAATTTCATCATTATAGACCATTTTGGGAACGTTCGACATGTCCGGAGTCATTGTTTTTCATCCGAAAATTGATTTTTGGGACTGTACCAAAAATGATTCAAAATATCAATTGGATCGTGCCTCATGTTGAATAACCACTTTTTAAACCCTCACAGTGACCAAAAGTGCCATTTTTACAGAGTTTTGCTTACTCAAAAGCTTCAATTTTGACCCGTTTCAGGCACAGAAATGACTTTAAACACACTTATTTTAGTTGAAAAAGTCATAATTCACATCCAACAGTCATTTAGAGTCAAAAGATTAAATGTTAAAATTTCATCATTATAGACCATTTTGGGAACGTTCGACATGTCCGGAGTCATCGTTTTTCATCCGAAAATCGATTTTTTGGACTGTACCAAAAATGATTCAAAATGTCAATTGGATCATGCCTCATGTTGAATAACCACTTTTTAAACCCTCACAGTGACCAAAAGTGCCATTTTTACAGAGTTTTGCTTACTCAAAAGCTTCAATTTTGACCCGTTTCAGGCACAGAAATGACTTTAACCACCTGGATGCTAAGGGTGGTGCCTGCATATCAATGTAATTTCCATTGAAATCAATGGAAACTCCATGACGAGTTACCCTTGTCATTAGCACTGAAGGGGTTAAACACACTTATTTTAGTTGAAAAAGTCATAATTCACATCCAACAGTCATTTAGAGTCAAAAGATTAAATGTTAAAATTTCATCATTATTGACCATTTTGGGAACGTTCGACATGTCCGGAGTCATCGTTTTTCATCCGAAAATTGATTTTTGGGACTGTACCAAAAATGATTCAAAATGTCAATTGGATCGTGCCTCATGTTGAATAACCACTTTTTAAACCCTCACAGTGACCAAAAGTGCCATTTTTACAGAGTTTTGCTTACTCAAAAGCTTCAATTTTGACCCGTTTCAGGCACAGAAATGACTTTAAACACACTTATTTTAGTTGAAAAAGTCATAATTCACATCCAACAGTCATATAGAGTCAAAAGATTAAATGTTAAAATTTCATCATTATTGACCATTTTGGGAACGTTCGACATGTCCGGAGTCATCGTTTTTCATCCGAAAATTGATTTTTGGGACTGTACCAAAAATGATTCAAAATGTCAATTGGATCGTGCCTCATGTTGAATAACCACTTTTTAAACCCTCACAGTGACTAAAATGGCCATTTTTACAGAGTTTTGCTTACTCAAAAGCTTCAATTTTGACCCGTTTCAGTCACAGAAATGACTTTAAACACACTTATTTTAGTTGAAAAAGTCATAATTCACATCCAACAGTCATATAGAGTCAAAAGATTAAATGTTAAAATTTCATCATTATAGACCATTTTGGGAACGTTCGACATGTCCGGAGTCATTGTTTTTCATCCGAAAATTGATTTTTGGGACTGTACCAAAAATGATTCAAAATGTCAATTGGATCGTGCCTCATGTTGAATAACCACTTTTTAAACCCTCACAGTGACCAAAAGTGCCATTTTTACAGAGTTTTGCTTACTCAAAAGCTTCAATTTTGACCCGTTTCAGGCACAGAAATGACTTTAAACACACTTATTTTAGTTGAAAAAGTCATATATCACATCCAACAGTCATTTAGAGTCAAAAGATTAAATGTTAAAATTTCATCATTATAGACCATTTTGGGAACGTTCGACATGTCCGGAGTCATCGTTTTTCATCCGAAAATCGATTTTTTGGACTGTACCAAAAATGATTCAAAATGTCAATTGGATCATGCCTCATGTTGAATAACCACTTTTTAAACCCTCACAGTGACCAAAAGTGCCATTTTTACAGAGTTTTGCTTACTCAAAAGCTTCAATTTTGACCCGTTTCAGGCACAGAAATGACTTTAACCACCTGGATGCTAAGGGTGGTGCCTGCATATCAATGTAATTTCCATTGAAATCAATGGAAACTCCATGACGAGTTACCCTTGTCATTAGCACTGAAGGGGTTAAACACACTTATTTTAGTTGAAAAAGTCATAATTCACATCCAACAGTCATTTAGAGTCAAAAGATTAAATGTTAAAATTTCATCATTATTGACCATTTTGGGAACGTTCGACATGTCCGGAGTCATCGTTTTTCATCCGAAAATTGATTTTTGGGACTGTACCAAAAATGATTCAAAATGTCAATTGGATCGT
Source organism: Lissotriton vulgaris (assembly GCF_964263255.1). NCBI lineage: Eukaryota > Metazoa > Chordata > Amphibia > Caudata > Salamandridae > Lissotriton > Lissotriton vulgaris. Next base: position 300,535 of record NW_028245190.1, on the reverse strand, counting down.
GCCTCATGTTGAATAACCACTTTTTAAACCCTCACAGTGACCAAAAGTGCAATTTTTACAGAGTTTTGCTTACTCAAAAGCTTCAATTTTGACCCGTTTCAGGCACAGAAATGACTTTAAACACACTTATTTTAGTTGAAAAAGTCATAATTCACATCCAACAGTCATTTAGAGTTAAAAGATTAAATGTTAAAATTTCATCATTATAGACCATTTTCGGAACGTTCGGCATGTCCGGAGTCATCGTTTTTCATCCGAAAATTGATTTTTTTGACTGTACCAAAAATGATTCAAAATGTCAATTGGATCGTGCCTCATGTTGAATAACCACTTTTTAAACCCTCACAGTGACCAAAATGGCCATTTTTACAGAGTTTTGCTTACTCAAAAGCTTCAATTTTGACCCGTTTCAGTCACAGAAATGACTTTAAACACACTTATTTTAGTTGAAAAAGTCATAATGCACATCCAACAGTCATTTGGAGTCAAAAGATTAAATGTTAAAATTTCATCATTATAGACCATTTTGGGAACGTTCAACATGTCCGGAGTCATCGTTTTTCATCCGAAAATTGATTTTTGGGACTGTACCAAAAATGATTCAAAATGTTTATTGGATCGTGCCTCATGTTGAATAACCACTTTTTAAACCCTCACAGTGACCAAAAGTTCCATTTTTACAGAGTTTTGCTTACTCAAAAGCTTCAATTTTGACCCGTTTCAGGCACAGAAATGACTTTAAACACACTTATTTTAGTTGAAAAAGTCATAATTCACATCCAACAGTCATTTAGAGTCAAAAGATTAAATGTTAAAATTTCATCATTATAGACCATTTTGGGAACGTTCGACATGTCCGGAGTCATCGTTTTTCATCCGAAAATTGATTTTTGGGACTGTACCAAAAATGATTCAAAATGTCAATTGGATCGTGCCTCATGTTGAATAACCACTTTTTAAACACTCACATTGACCAAAATTGCATTTTTACAGAGTTTTCTTTACTCAAAAGCTTCAATTTTGACCCGTTTCAGGCACAGAAATGACTTTAAACACACTTATTTTAGTTGAAAAAGTCGTAATTCACATCCAACAGTCATTTAGAGTCAAAAGATTAAATGTTAAAATTTCATCATTATAGACCATTTTGGGAACGTTCGGCATGTCCGGAGTCATCGTTTTTCATCCGAAAATTGATTTTTTGGACTGTACCAAAAATGATTCAAAATGTCAATTGGATCGTGCCTCATGTTGAATAACCACTTTTTAAACCCTCACAGTGACCAAAATTGCCATGTTTACAGAGTTTTCCTTACTCAAAAGCTTCAATTTTGACCCGTTTCAGGCACAGAAATGACTTTAAACACACTTATTTTAGTTGAAAAAGTCATAATTCACATCCAACAGTCATTTAGAGTCAAAAGATTAAATGTTAAAATTTCATCATTATAGACCATTTTGGGAACGTTCGACATGTCCGGAGTCATCGTTTTTCATCCGAAAATTGATTTTTTGGACTGTACCAAAAATGATTCAAAATGTCAATTGGATCGTGCCTCATGTTGAATAACCACTTTTTAAACCCTCACAGTGAACAAAATTGCCCTTTTTACAGAGTTTTGCCTACTCAAAAGCTTCAATTTTGACCCGTTTCAGGCACAGAAATGACTTTAAACACACTTATTTTAGTTGAAAAAGTCATAATGCACATCCAACAGTCATTTAGAGTCAAAAGATTAAATGTTAAAATTTCATCATTATAGACCATTTTGGGAACGTTCGACATGTCCGGAGTCATCGTTTTTCATCCGAAAATCGATTTTTTGGACTGTACCAGAAATGATTCAAAATGTCAATTGGATCGTGCCTCATGTTGAATAACCACTTTTTAAACCATCACAGTGACCAAAATGGCAATTTTTACAGAGTTTTGCTTACTCAAAAGCTTCAATTTTGACCCGTTTCAGTCACAGAAATGACTTTAAACACACTTATTTTAGTTGAAAAAGTCATAATTCACATCCAACAGTCATTTAGAGTCAAAAGATTAAATTTTAAAATTTCATCATTATAGACCATTTTGGGAACGTTCGACATGTCCGGAGTCATCGTTTTTGATCCGAAAATCGATTTTTTGGACTGTACCAAAAATGATTCAAAATGTCAATTGGATCATGCCTCATGTTGAATAACCACTTTTTAAACCCTCACAGTGACCAAAAGTGCCATTTTTACAGAGTTTTGCTTACTCAAAAGCTTCAATTTTGACCCGTTTCAGGCACAGAAATTACTTTAAACACACTTATTTTAGTTGAAAAAGTCATAATTCACATCCAACAGTCATTTAGAGTCAAAAGATTAAATGTTAAAATTTCATCATTATAGACCATTTTGGGAACGTTCGACATGTCCGGAGTCATCGTTTTTCATCCGAAAATTGATTTTTTGGACTGTACCAAAAATGATTCAAAATGTCAATTGGATCGTGCCTCATGTTGAATAACCACTTTTTAAACCCTCACAGTGACCAAAAGTGCCATTTTTACAGAGTTTTCCTTACTCAACAGCTTCAATTTTGACCCGTTTCAGGCACAGAAATGACTTTAAACACACTTATTTTAGTTGAAAAAGTCATAATTCACATCCAACAGTCATTTAGAGTCAAAAGATTAAATGTTAAAATGTCATCATTATAGACCATTTTGGGAACGTTCGGCATGTCCGGAGTCATCGTTTTTCATCCGAAAATTGATTTTTTGGACTGTACCAAAAATGATTCAAAATGTCAATTGGATCGTGCCTCATGTTGAATAACCACTTTTTAAACCCTCACAGTGACCAAAAGTGCCATTTTTACAGAGTTTTGCTTACTCAAAAGCTTCAATTTTGACCCGTTTCAGGCACAGAAATGACTTTAAACACACTTATTTTAGTTGAAAAAGTCATAATTCACATCCAACAGTCATTTAGAGTCAAAAGATTAAATGTTAAAATTTCATCATTATAGACCATTTTGGGAACGTTCGGCATGTCCGGAGTCATCGTTTTTCATCCGAAAATTGATTTTTTTGGACTGTACCAAAAATGATTCAAAATGTCAATTGGATCGTGCCTCATGTTGAATAACCACTTTTTAAACCCTCACAGTGACCAAAATGGCCATTTTTACAGAGTTTTGCTTACTCAAAAGCTTCAATTTTGACCCGTTTCAGTCACAGAAATGACTTTAAACACACTTATTTTAGTTGAAAAAGTCATAATTCACATCCAACAGTCATTTAGAGTCAAAAGATTAAATGTTAAAATTTCATCATTATAGACCATTTTGGGAACGTTCGACATGTCCGGAGTCATCGTTTTTCATCCAAAAATCGATTTTTTGGACTGTACCAAAAATGATTCAAAATGTCAATTGGATCGTGCCTCATGTTGAATAACCACTTTTTAAACCCTCATAGTGACCAAAATGGCCATTTTTACAGAGTTTTGCTTACTCAAAAGCTTCAATTTTGACCCGTTTCAGGCACAGAAATGACTTTAAACACACTTATATTAGTTGAAAAAGTCATAATTCACATCCAACAGTCATTTAGAGTCAAAAGATTAAATGTTAAAATTTCATCATTATAGACCATTTTGGGAACGTTCGACATGTCCGGAGTCATCGTTTTTCATCCGAAAATTATTTTTTGGACTGTACCAAAAATGATTCAAAATGTCAATTGGATCGTGCCTCATGTTGAATAACCACTTTTTAAACCCTCACAGTGACCAAAAGTGCCATTTTTACAGAGTTTTGCTTACTCAAAAGCTTCAATTTTGACCCGTTTCAGGCACAGAAATGACTTTAAACACACTTATTTTAGTTGAAAAAGTCATAATTCACATCCAACAGTCATTTAGAGTCAAAAGATTAAATGTTAAAATTTCATCATTATAGACCATTTTGGGAACGTTCGGCATGTCCGGAGTCATCGTTTTTCATCCGAAAATTGATTTTTTGGACTGTACCAAAAATGATTCAAAATGTCAATTGGATCGTGCCTCATGTTGAATAACCACTTTTTAAACCCTCATAGTGACCAAAATGGCCATTTTTACAGAGTTTTGCTTACTCAAAAGCTTCAATTTTGACCCGTTTCATCACAGAAATGACTTTAAACACACTTATTTTAGTTGAAAAAGTCATAATTCACATCCAACAGTCATTTAGAGTCAAAAGATTAAATGTTAAAATTTCATCATTATAGACCATTTTGGGAACGTTCGACATGTCCGGAGTCATTGTTTTTCACCTGAAAATCGATTTTTTGGACTGTACCAAAAATGATTCAAAATGTCAATAGGATCATGCCTCATGTTGAATAACCACTTTTTAAACCCTCACAGTGACCAAAAGTGCCATTTTTACAGAGTTTTGCTTACTCAAAAGCTTCAATTTTGACCCGTTTCAGGCACAGAAATGACTTTAAACACACTTATTTTAGTTGAAAAAGTCATAATTCACATTCAACAGTCATTTAGAGTCAAAAGATTAAATGTTAAAATTTCATCATTATTGACCATTTTGGTAACGTTCGACATGTCCGGAGTCATCGTTTTTCATCCGAAAATTGATTTTTTGGACTGTACCAAAAATGATTCAAAATGTCAATTGGATCGTGCCTCATGTTGAATAACCACTTTTTAAACCCTCACAGTGACCAAAAGTGCCATTTTTACAGAGTTTTGCTTACTCAAAAGCTTCAATTTTGACCCGTTTCTGGCACAGAAATGACTTTAAACACACTTATTTTAGTTGAAAAAGTCATAATTCACATCCAACAGTCATTTAGAGTCAAAAGATTAAATGTTAAAATTTCATCATTATTGACCATTTTGGGAACGTTCGACATGTCCGGAGTCATCGTTTTTCATCCAAAAATCGATTTTTTGGACTGTACCAAAAATGATTCAAAATGTCAATTGGATCGTGCCTCATGTTGAATAACCACTTTTTAAACCCTCACAGTGACCAAAAGTGCCATTTTTACAGAGTTTTGCTTACTCAAAAGCTTCAATTTTGACCCGTTTCAGGCACAGAAATGACTTTAAACACACTTATTTTAGTTGAAAAAGTCATAATTCACATCCAACAGTCATTTAGAGTCAAAAGATTAAATGTTAAAATTTCATCATTATAGACCATTTTGGGAACGTTCGACATGTCCGGAGTCATCGTTTTTGATCCGAAAATCGATTTTTTGGACTGTACCAAAAATTATTCAAAATGTCAATTGGATCGTGCCTCATGTTGAATAACCACTTTTTAAACCCTCACAGTGACCAAAAGTGCCAATTTTACAGAGTTTTGCTTACTCAAAAGCTTCAATTTTGACCCGTTTCAGGCACAGAAATGACTTTAAACACACTTATTTTAGTTGAAAAAGTCATAATTCACATCCAACAGTCATTTAGAGTCAAAAGATTAAATGTTAAAATTTCATCATTATAGACCATTTTGGGAACGTTCGACATGTCCGAAGTCATCGTTTTTCATCCAAAAATTGATTTTTTGGACTGTACCAAAAATGGTTCAAAATGTCAATTGGATCGTGCCTCATGTTGAATAACCACTTTTTAAACCCTCACAGTGACCAAAATTACCATTTTTACAGAGTTTTGCTTACTCAAAAGCTTCAATTTTGACCCGTTTCAGTCACAGAAATGACTTTAAACACACTTATTTTAGTTGAAAAAGTCATAATTCACATCCAACAGTCATTTAGAGTCAAAAGATTAAATGTTAAAATTTCATCATTATAGACCATTTTGGGAACGTTCGACATGTCCGGAGTCATCGTTTTTCATCCGAAAATTGATTTTTTGGACTGTACCAAAAATGATTCAAAATGTCAATTGGATCGTGCCTCATGTTGAATAACCACTTTTTAAACCCTCACAGTGACCAAAAGTGCCATTTTTACAGAGTTTTGCTCACTCAAAAGCTTCAATTTTGACCCGTTTCAGGCACAGAAATGACTTTAAACACACTTATTTTAGTTGAAAAAAGTCATAATTCACATCCAACAGTCATTTAGAGTCAAAAGATTAAATGTTAAAATTTCATCATTATAGACCATTTTGGGAACGTTCGACATGTCCGGAGTCATCGTTTTTCATCCGAAAATTGATTTTTGGGACTGTACCAAAAATTATTCAAAATGTCAATTGGATCGTGCCTCATGTTGAATAACCACTTTTTAAACCCTCACAGTGACCAAAAGTGCCATTTTTACAGAGTTTTGCTTACTCAAAAGCTTCAATTTTGACCCATTTCAGGCACAGAAATGACTTTAAACACACTTATTTTAGTTAAAAAAGTCAGAATGCACATCCAACAGTCATTTAGAGTCAAAAGATTAAATGTTAAAATGTCATCATTATAGACCATTTTGGGAATGTTCGACATGTCCAGAGTCATCGTTTTTCATCCGAAAATTGATTTTTGGGACTGTACCAAAAATGATTCAAAATGTCAATTGGATCGTGCCTCATGTTGAAATACCACTTTTTAAACCCTCAAAGTGACCAAAATTGCCATTTTTACAGAGTTTTGCTTACTCAAAAGCTTCAATTTTGACCCGTTTCAGGCACAGAAATGACTTTAAACACACTTATTTTAGTTGAAAAAGTCATAATTCACATCCAACAGTCATTTAGAGTCAAAAGATTAAATGTTAAAATTTCATCATTATAGACCATTTTGGGAAAGTTCGACATGTCCGGAGTCATCGTTTTTCATCCGAAAATTGATTTTTTGGATTGTACCAAAAATGGTTCAAAATGTCAATTGGATCGTGCCTCATGTTGAATAACCACTTTTTAAACCCTCACAGTGACCAAAATTACCATTTTTACAGAGTTTTGCTTACTCAAAAGCTTCAATTTTGACCCGTTTCAGGCACAGAAATGACTTTAAACACACTTATTTTAGTTGAAAAAGTCATAATGCACATCCAACAGTCATTTAGAGTCAAAAGATTAAATGTTAAAATTTCATCATTATAGACCATTTTGGGAACGTTCGACATGTCCGGAGTCATCGTTTTTCATCCAAAAATCGATTTTTTGGACTGTACCAAAAATGATTCAAAATGTCAATTGGATCATGCCTCATGTTGAATAACCACTTTTTAAACCCTCACAGTGACCAAAAGTGCCATTTTTACAGAGTTTTGCTTACTCAAAAGCTTCAATTTTGACCCGTTTCAGGCACAGAAATGACTTTAAACACACTTATTTTAGTTGAAAAAGTCATAATTCACATCCAACAGTCATTTAGAGTCAAAAGATTAAATGTTAAAATTTCATCATTATAGACCATTTTGGGAACGTTCGACATGTCCGGAGTCATTGTTTTTCATCCGAAAATTGATTTTTTGGACTGTACCAAAAATGATTCAAAATGTCAATTGGATCGTGCCTCATGTTGAATAACCACTTTTTAAACCCTCACAGTGACCAAAAGTGCCATTTTTACAGAGTTTTGCTTACTCAAAAGCTTCAATTTTGACCCGTTTCAGGCACAGAAATGACTTTAAACACACTTATTTTAGTTGAAAAAGTCATAATTCACATCCAACAGTCATTTAGAGTCAAAAGATTAAATGTTAAAATTTCATCATTATAGACCATTTTGGGAACGTTCGGCATGTCCGGAGTCATCGTTTTTCATCCGAAAATTGATTTTTTGGATTGTACCAAAAATGGTTCAAAATGTCAATTGGATCGTGCCTCATGTTGAATAACCACTTTTTAAACCCTCAAGGGACCAAAATTACCATTTTTACAGAGTTTTGCTTACTCAAAAGCTTCAATTTTGACCCGTTTCAGGCACAGAAATGACTTTAAACACACTTATTTTAGTTGAAAAAGTCATAATGCACATCCAACAGTCATTTAGAGTCAAAAGATTAAATGTTAAAATTTCATCATTATAGACCATTTTGGGAACGTTCGACATGTCCGGAGTCATCGTTTTTCATCCAAAAATTGATTTTTTGGACCGTACCAAAAATTATTCAAAATGTCAATTGGATCGTGCCTCATGTTGAATAACCACTTTTTAAACCCTCACAGTGACCAAAATGGCCATTTTTACAGAGTTTTGCTTACTCAAAAGCTTCAATTTTGACCCGTTTCAGGCACAGAAATGACTTTAAACACTCTTATTTTAGTTGAAAAAGTCATAATTCACATCCAACAGTCATTTAGAGTCAAAAGATTAAATGTTAAAATTTCATCATTATAGACCATTTTGGGAACGTTCGACATGTCCGGAGTCATCGTTTTTCATCAAAAAATTGATTTTTTGGACTGTACCAAAAATGATTCAAAATGTCAATTGGATCATGCCTCATGTTGAATAACCACTTTTTAAACCCTCACAGTGACCAAAAGTGCCATTTTTACAGAGTTTTGCTTACTCAAAAGCTTCAATTTTGACCCGTTTCAGGCACAGAAATGACTTTAAACACTCTTATTTTAGTTGAAAAAGTCATAATTCACATCCAACAGTCATTTAGAGTCAAAAGATTAAATGTTAAAATTTCATCATTATAGACCATTTTGGGAACGTTCGACATGTCCGGAGTCATTGTTTTTCATCCGAAAATTGATTTTTTGGACTGTACCAAAAATGATTCAAAATGTCAATTGGATCGTGCCTCATGTTGAATAACCACTTTTTAAACCCTCACAGTGACCAAAAGTGCCATTTTTACAGAGTTTTGCTTACTCAAAAGCTTCAATTTTGACCCGTTTCAGGCACAGAAATGACTTTAAACACACTTATTTTAGTTGAAAAAGTCATAATTCACATCCAACAGTCATTTAGAGTCAAAAGATTAAATGTTAAAATTTCATCATTATAGACCATTTTGGGAACGTTCGGCATGTCCGGAGTCATCGTTTTTCATCCGAAAATTGATTTTTTGGACTGTACCAAAAATGATTCAAAATGTCAATTGGATCGTGCCTCATGTTGAATAACCACTTTTTAAACCCTCATAGTGACCAAAATGGCCATTTTTACAGAGTTTTGCTTACTCAAAAGCTTCAATTTTGACCCGTTTCATCACAGAAATGACTTTAAACACACTTATTTTAGTTGAAAAAGTCATAATTCACATCCAACAGTCATTTAGAGTCAAAAGATTAAATGTTAAAATTTCATCATTATAGACCATTTTGGGAACGTTCGACATGTTCGGAGTCATCGTTTTTCATCCGAAAATTGATTTTTTGGACTGTACCAAAAATGATTCAAAATGTCAATTGGATCGTGCCTCATGTTGAATAACCACTTTTTAAACCCTCACAGTGACCAAAAGTGCCATTTTTACAGAGTTTTGCTTACTCGAAAGCTTCAATTTTGACCCGTTACTGGCACAGAAATGACTTTAAACACACTTATTTTAGTTGAAAAAGTCATAATTCACATCCAACAGTCATTTAGAGTCAAAAGATTAAATGTTAAAATTTCTTCATTATTGACCATTTTGGGAACGTTCGACATGTCCGGAGTCATCGTTTTTCATCCAAAAATCGATTTTTTGGACTGTACCAAAAATGATTCAAAATGTCAATTGGATCGTGCCTCATGTTGAATAACCACTTTTTAAACCCTCACAGTGACCAAAAGTGCCATTTTTACAGAGTTTTGCTTACTCAAAAGCTTCAATTTTGACCCGTTTCAGGCACAGAAATGACTTTAAACACACTTATTTTAGTTGAAAAAGTCATAATTCACATCCAACAGTCATTTAGAGTCAAAAGATTAAATGTTAAAATTTCATCATTATAGACCATTTTGGGAACGTTCGACATGTCCGGAGTCATCGTTTTTGATCCGAAAATCGATTTTTTGGACTGTACCAAAAATTATTCAAAATGTGAATTGGATCATGCCTCATGTTGAATAACCACTTTTTAAACCCTCACAGTGACCAAAAGTGCCAATTTTACAGAGTTTTGCTTACTCAAAAGCTTCAATTTTGACCCGTTTCAGGCACAGAAATGACTTTAAACACACTTATTTTAGTTGAAAAAGTCATAATTCACATCCAACAGTCATTTAGAGTCAAAAGATTAAATGTTAAAATTTCATCATTATAGACCATTTTGGGAACGTTCGACATGTCCGGAGTCATCGTTTTTCATCCAAAAATTGATTTTTTGGACTGTACCAAAAATGGTTCAAAATGTCAATTGGATCGTGCCTCATGTTGAATAACCACTTTTTAAACCCTCACAGTGACCAAAATTACCATTTTTACAGAGTTTTGCTTACTCAAAAGCTTCAATTTTGACCCGTTTCAGTCACAGAAATGACTTTAAACACACTTATTTTAGTTGAAAAAGTCATAATTCACATCCAACAGTCATTTAGAGTCAAAAGATTAAATGTTAAAATTTCATCATTATAGACCATTTTGGGAACGTTCGTCATCGTTTTTCATCCGAAAATTGATTTTTTGGACTGTACCAAAAATGATTCAAAATGTCAATTGGATCGTGCCTCATGTTGAATAACCACTTTTTAAACCCTCACAGTGACCAAAAGTGCCATTTTTACAGAGTTTTGCTTACTCAAAAGCTTCAATTTTGACCCGTTTCAGGCACAGAAATGACTTTAAACACACTTATTTTAGTTGAAAAAAGTCATAATTCACATCCAACAGTCATTTAGAGTCAAAAGATTAAATGTTAAAATTTCATCATTATAGACCATTTTGGGAACGTTCGACATGTCCGGAGTCATCGTTTTTCATCCGAAAATTGATTTTTTGGACTGTACCAAAAATGATTCAAAATGTCAATTGGATCATGCCTCATGTTGAATAACCACTTTTTAAACCCTCACAGTGACCAAAATTGCCATTTTTACAGAGTTTTGCTTACTCAAAAGCTTCAATTTTGACCCGTTTCAGGCACAGAAATGACTTTAAACACACTTATTTTAGTTGAAAAAGTCATAATGCACATCCAACAGTCATTTAGAGTCAAAAGATTAAATGTTAAAATTTCATCATTATAGACCATTTTGGGAACGTTCGACATGTCCGGAGTCATCGTTTTTCATCCGAAAATTGATTTTTGGGACTGTACCAAAAATGATTCAAAATGTCAATTGGATCGTGCCTCATGTTGAATAACCACTTTTTAAACCCTCACAGTGACCAAAAGTGCCATTTTTACAGAGTTTTGCTTACTCAAAAGCTTCAATTTTGACCCATTTCAGGCACAGAAATGACTTTAAACACACTTATTTTAGTTGAAAAAGTCAGAATGCACATCCAACAGTCATTTAGAGTCAAAAGATTAAATGTTAAAATGTCATCATTATAGACCATTTTGGGAATGTTCGACATGTCCAGAGTCATCGTTTTTCATCCGAAAATTGATTTTTGGGACTGTACCAAAAATGATTCAAAATGTCAATTGGATCGTGCCTCATGTTGAAATACCACTTTTTAAACCCTCAAAGTGACCAAAATTGCCATTTTTACAGAGTTTTGCTTACTCAAAAGCTTCAATTTTGACCCGTTTCAGGCACAGAAATGACTTTAAACACACTTATTTTAGTTGAAAAAGTCATAATTCACATCCAACAGTCATTTAGAGTCAAAAGATTAAATGTTAAAATTTCATCATTATAGACCATTTTGGGAACGTTCGACATGTCCGGAGTCATCGTTTTTCATCCGAAAATTGATTTTTTGGATTGTACCAAAAATGGTTCAAAATGTCAATTGGATCGTGCCTCATGTTGAATAACCACTTTTTAAACCCTCACAGTGACCAAAATTACCATTTTTACAGAGTTTTGCTTACTCAAAAGCTTCAATTTCGACCCGTTTCAGGCACAGAAATGACTTTAAACACACTTATTTTAGTTGAAAAAGTCATAATGCACATCCAACAGTCATTTAGAGTCAAAAGATTAAATGTTAAAATTTCATCATTATAGACCATTTTGGGAACGTTCGACATGTCCGGAGTCATCGTTTTTCATCCAAAAATTGATTTTTTGGACCGTACCAAAAATTATTCAAAATGTCAATTGGATCGTGCCTCATGTTGAATAACCACTTTTTAAACCCTCACAGTGACCAAAATGGCCATTTTTACAGAGTTTTGCTTACTCAAAAGCTTCAATTTTGACCCGTTTCAGTCACAGAAATGACTTTAAACACACTTATTTTAGTTGAAAAAGTCATAATTCACATCCAACAGTCATTTAGAGTCAAAAGATTAAATGTTAAAATTTCATCATTATAGACCATTTTGGGAACGTTCGACATGTCCGGAGTCATCGTTTTTCATCCAAAAATCGATTTTTTGGACTGTACCAAAAATGATTCAAAATGTCAATTGGATCATGCCTCATGTTGAATAACCACTTTTTAAACCCTCACAGTGACCAAAAGTGCCATTTTTACAGAGTTTTGCTTACTCAAAAGCTTCAATTTTGACCCGTTTCAGGCACAGAAATGACTTTAAACACACTTATTTTAGTTGAAAAAGTCATAATTCACATCCAACAGTCATTTAGAGTCAAAAGATTAAATGTTAAAATTTCATCATTATAGACCATTTTGGGAACGTTCGACATGTCCGGAGTCATTGTTTTTCATCCGAATATTGATTTTTTGGACTGTACCAAAAATGATTCAAAATGTCAATTGGATCGTGCCTCATGTTGAATAACCACTTTTTAAACCCTCACAGTGACCAAAAGTGCCATTTTTACAGAGTTTTGCTTACTCAAAAGCTTCAATTTTGACCCGTTTCAGGCACAGAAATTACTTTAAACACACTTATTTTAGTTGAAAAAGTCATAATTCACATCCAACAGTCATTTAGAGTCAAAAGATTAAATGTTAAAATTTCATCATTATAGACCATTTTTGGAACGTTCGGCATGTCCGGAGTCATCGTTTTTCATCCGAAAATTGATTTTTTGGACTGTACCAAAAATGATTCAAAATGTCAATTGGATCGTGCCTCATGTTGAATAACCACTTTTTAAACCCACATAGTGACCAAAATGGCCATTTTTACAGAGTTTTGCTTACTCAAAAGCTTCAATTTCGACCAGTTTCAGTCACAGAAATGACTTTAAACACACTTATTTTAGTTGAAAAAGTCATAATTCACATCCAACAGTCATTTAGAGTCAAAAGATTAAATGTTAACATTTCATCATTATAGACCATTTTGGGAACGTTCGACATGTCCGGAGTCATTGTTTTTCACCTGAAAATCGATTTTTTGGACTGTACCAAAAATGGTTCAAAATGTCAATTGGATCGTGCCTCATGTTGAATAACCACTTTTTAAACCCTCACAGTGACCAAAATTACCATTTTTACAGAGTTTTGCTTACTCAAAAGCTTCAATTTTGACCCGTTTCAGTCACAGAAATGACTTTAAACACACTTATTTTAGTTGAAAAAGTCATAATTCACATCCAACAGTCATTTAGAGTCAAAAGATTAAATGTTAAAATTTCATCATTATTGACCATTTTGGGAACGTTCGACATGTCCGGAGTCATCGTTTTTCATCCAAAAATCGATTTTTTGGACTGTACCAAAAATGATTCAAAATGTCAATTGGATCATGCCTCATGTTGAATAACCACTTTTTAAACCCTCACAGTGACCAAAAGTGCCATTTTTACAGAGTTTTGCTTACTCAAAAGCTTCAATTTTGACCCGTTTCAGGCACAGAAATGACTTTAAACACACTTATTTTAGTTGAAAAAGTCATAATTCACATCCAACAGTCATTTAGAGTCAAAAGATTAAATGTTAAAATTTCATCATTATAGACCATTTTGGGAACGTTCGACATGTCCGGAGTCATTGTTTTTCATCCGAAAATTGATTTTTTTGGACTGTACCAAAAATGATTCAAAATGTCAATTGGATCGTGCCTCATGTTGAATAACCACTTTTTAAACCCTCACAGTGACCAAAAGTGCCATTTTTACAGAGTTTTGCTTACTCAAAAGCTTCAATTTTGACCCGTTTCAGGCACAGAAATGACTTTAAACACACTTATTTTAGTTGAAAAAGTCATAATTCACATCCAACAGTCATTTAGAGTCAAAAGATTAAATGTTAAAATTTCATCATTATAGACCATTTTGGGAACGTTCGGCATGTCCGGAGTCATCATTTTTCATCCGAAAATTGATTTTTTGGACTGTACCAAAAATGATTCAAAATGTCAATTGGATCGTGCCTCATGTTGAATAACCACTTTTTAAACCCTCATAGTGACCAAAATGGCCATTTTTACAGAGTTTTGCTTACTCAAAAGCTTCAATTTTGACCCGTTTCAGGCACAGAAATGACTTTAAACACACTTATTTTAGTTGAAAAAGTCATAATTCACATCCAACAGTCATTTAGAGTCAAAAGATTAAATGTTAAAATTTCATCATTATAGACCATTTTGGGAACGTTCGACATGTCCGGAGTCATCGTTTTTCATCCGAAAATTGATTTTTTGGATTGTACCAAAAATGGTTCAAAATGTCAATTGGATCGTGCCTCATTTTGAATAACCACTTTTTAAACCCTCACAGTGACCAAAAGTGCCATTTTTACAGAGTTTTGCTTACTCAAAAGCTTCAATTTTGACCCGTTTCAGGCACAGAAATGACTTTAAACACACTTATTTTAGTTGAAAAAGTCATAATTCACATTCAACAGTCATTTAGAGTCAAAAGATTAAATGTTAAAATTTCATCATTATAGACCATTTTGGGAACGTTCGACATGTCCAGAGTCATCGTTTTTCATCCGAAAATTTATTTTTTGGACTGTACCAAAAATGATTCAAAATGTCAATTGGATCGTGCCTCATGTTGAATAACCACTTTTTAAACCCTCACAGTGACCAAAAGTGCCATTTTTACAGAGTTTTGCTTACTCAAAAGCTTCAATTTTGACCCGTTTCAGGCACAGAAATGACTTTAAACACACTTATTTTAGTTGAAAAAGTCATAATTCACATCCAACAGTCATTTAGAGTCAAAAGATCAAATGTTAAAATTTCATCATTATAGACCATTTTGGGAACGTTCGACATGTCCGGAGTCATCGTTTTTCATCCGAAAATTGATTTTTTGGACTGTACCAAAAATGATTCAAAATGTCAATTGGATCGTGCCTCATGTTGAATAACCACTCACAGTGACCAAAAGTGCCATTTTTACAGAGTTTTGCTTACTCAAAAGCTTCAATTTTGACCCGTTTCAGGCACAGAAATGACTTTAAACACACTTATTTTAGTTGAAAAAGTCAGAATGCACATCCAACAGTCATTTAGAGTCAAAAGATTAAATGTTAAAATGTCATCATTATAGACCATTTTGGGAATGTTCGACATGTCCAGAGTCATCGTTTTTCATCCGAAAATTGATTTTTGGGACTGTACCAAAAATGATTCAAAATGTCAATTGGATCGTGCCTCATGTTGAATAACCACTTTTTAAACCCTCACAGTGACCAAAAGTGCCATTTTTACAGAGTTTTGCTTACTCAAAAGCTTCAATTTTGACCCGTTTCAGGCACAGAAATGACTTTAAACACACTTATTTTAGTTGAAAAAGTCATAATTCACATCCAACAGTCATTTAGAGTCAAAAGATTAAATGTTAAAATTTCATCATTATAGACCATTTTGGGAACGTTCGACATGTCCGGAGTCATCGTTTTTCATCCGAAAATTGATTTTTTGGATTGTACCAAAAATGGTTCAAAATGTCAATTGGATCGTGCCTCATGTTGAATAACCACTTTTTAAACCCTCACAGTGACCAAAATTACCATTTTTACAGAGTTTTGCTTACTCAAAAGCTTCAATTTTGACCCGTTTCAGGCACAGAAATGACTTTAAACACACTTATTTTAGTTGAAAAAGTCATAATGCACATCCAACAGTCATTTAGAGTCAAAAGATTAAATGTTAAAATTTCATCATTATAGACCATTTTGGGAACGTTCGACATGTCCGGAGTCATTGTTTTTCATCCAAAAATTGATTTTTTGGACCGTACCAAAAATTATTCAAAATGTCAATTGGATCGTGCCTCATGTTGAATAACCACTTTTTAAACCCTCACAGTGACCAAAATGGCCATTTTTACAGAGTTTTGCTTACTCAAAAGCTTCAATTTTGACCCGTTTCAGTCACAGAAATGACTTTAAACACACTTATTTTAGTTGAAAAAGTCATAATTCACATCCAACAGTCATTTAGAGTCAAAAGATTAAATGTTAAAATTTCATCATTATAGACCATTTTGGGAACGTTCGACATGTCCGGAGTCATCGTTTTTCATCCAAAAATCGATTTTTTGGACTGTACCAAAAATGATTCAAAATGTCAATTGGATCATGCCTCATGTTGAATAACCACTTTTTAAACCCTCACAGTGACCAAAAGTGCCATTTTTACAGAGTTTTGCTTACTCAAAAGCTTCAATTTTGACCCGTTTCAGGCACAGAAATGACTTTAAACACACTTATTTTAGTTGAAAAAGTCATAATTCACATCCAACAGTCATTTAGAGTCAAAAGATTAAATGTTAAAATTTCATCATTATAGACCATTTTGGGAACGTTCGACATGTCCGGAGTCATTGTTTTTCATCCGAAAATTGATTTTTTGGACTGTACCAAAAATGATTCAAAATGTCAATTGGATCGTGCCTCATGTTGAATAACCACTTTTTAAACCCTCATAGTGACCAAAATGGCCATTTTTACAGAGTTTTGCTTACTCAAAAGCTTCAATTTTGACCCGTTTCAGTCACAGAAATGACTTTAAACACACTTATTTTAGTTGAAAAAGTCATAATTCACATCCAACAGTCATTTAGAGTCAAAAGATTAAATGTTAAAATTTCATCATTATAGACCATTTTGGGAACGTTCGACATGTCCGGAGTCATTGTTTTTCACCTGAAAATCGATTTTTTGGACTGTACCAAAAATGATTCAAAATGTCAATAGGATCATGCCTCATGTTGAATAACCACTTTTTAAACCCTCACAGTGACCAAAAGTGCCATTTTTACAGAGTTTTGCTTACTCAAAAGCTTCAATTTTGACCCGTTTCAGGCACAGAAATGACTTTAAACACACTTATTTTAGTTGAAAAAGTCATAATTCACATTCAACAGTCATTTAGAGTCAAAAGATTAAATGTTAAAATTTCATCATTATTGACCATTGTGGGAACGTTCGACATGTCCGGAGTCATCGTTTTTCATCCGAAAATTGATTTTTTGGACTGTACCAAAAATGATTCAAAATGTCAATTGGATCGTGCCTCATGTTGAATAACCACTTTTTAAACCCTCACAGTGACCAAAAGTGCCATTTTTACAGAGTTTTGCTTACTCAAAAGCTTCAATTTTGACCCGTTTCAGGCACAGAAATGACTTTAAACACACTTATTTTAGTTGAAAAAGTCATAATTCACATCCAACAGTCATTTAGAGTCAAAAGATTAAATGTTAAAATTTCATCATTATTGACCATTTTGGGAACGTTCGACATGTCCGGAGTCATCGTTTTTCATCCAAAAATCGATTTTTTGGACTGTACCAAAAATGATTCAAAATGTCAATTGGATCATGCCTCATGTTGAATAACCACTTTTTAAACCCTCACAGTGACCAAAAGTGCCATTTTTACAGAGTTTTGCTTACTCAAAAGCTTCAATTTTGACCCGTTTCAGGCACAGAAATGACTTTAAACACACTTATTTTAGTTGAAAAAGTCATAATTCACATCCAACAGTCATTTAGAGTCAAAAGATTAAATGTTAAAATTTCATCATTATAGACCATTTTGGGAACGTTCGACATGTCCGGAGTCATTGTTTTTCATCCGAAAATTGATTTTTTGGACTGTACCAAAAATGATTCAAAATGTCAATTGGATCGTGCCTCATGTTGAATAACCACTTTTTAAACCCTCACAGTGACCAAAATGGCCATTTTTACAGAGTTTTGCTTACTCAAAAGCTTCAATTTTGACCCGTTTCAGTCACAGAAATGACTTTAAACACACTTATTTTAGTTGAAAAAGTCATAATTCACATCCAACAGTCATTTAGAGTCAAAAGATTAAATGTTAAAATTTCATCATTATAGACCATTTTGGGAACGTTCGACATGTCCGGAGTCATCGTTTTTCATCCAAAAATCGATTTTTTGGACTGTACCAAAAATGATTCAAAATGTCAATTGGATCATGCCTCATGTTGAATAACCACTTTTTAAACCCTCACAGTGACCAAAAGTGCCATTTTTACAGAGTTTTGCTTACTCAAAAGCTTCAATTTTGACCCGTTTCAGGCACAGAAATGACTTTAAACACACTTATTTTAGTTGAAAAAGTCATAATTCACATCCAACAGTCATTTAGAGTCAAAAGATTAAATGTTAAAATTTCATCATTATAGACCATTTTGGGAACGTTCGACATGTCCGGAGTCATTGTTTTTCATCCGAAAATTGATTTTTTGGACTGTACCAAAAATGATTCAAAATGTCAATTGGATCGTGCCTCATGTTGAATAACCACTTTTTAATCCCTCACAGTGACCAAAAGTGCCATTTTTACAGAGTTTTGCTTACTCAAAAGCTTCAATTTTGACCCGTTTCAGGCACAGAAATGACTTTAAACACACTTATTTTAGTTGAAAAAGTCATAATTCACATCCAACAGTCATTTAGAGTCAAAAGATTAAATGTTAAAATTTCATCATTATAGACCATTTTGGGAACGTTCGGCATGTCCGGAGTCATCGTTTTTCATCCGAAAATTGATTTTTTGGACTGTACCAAAAATGATTCAAAATGTCAATTGGATCGTGCCTCATGTTGAATAACCACTTTTTAAACCCTCATAGTGACCAAAATGGCCATTTTTACAGAGTTTTGCTTACTCAAAAGCTTCAATTTTGACCCGTTTCAGTCACAGAAATGACTTTAAACACACTTATTTTAGTTGAAAAAGTCATAATTCACATCCAACAGTCATTTAGAGTCAAAAGATTAAATGTTAAAATTTCATCATTATAGACCATTTTGGGAACGTTCGACATGTCCGGAGTCATTGTTTTTCACCTGAAAATCGATTTTTTGGACTGTACCAAAAATGATTCAAAATGTCAATAGGATCATGCCTCATGTTGAATAACCACTTTTTAAACCCTCACAGTGACCAAAAGTGCCATTTTTACAGAGTTTTGCTTACTCAAAAGCTTCAATTTTGACCCGTTTCAGGCACAGAAATGACTTTAAACACACTTATTTTAGTTGAAAAAGTCATAATTCACATTCAACAGTCATTTAGAGTCAAAAGATTAAATGTTAAAATTTCATCATTATTGACCATTTTGGGAACGTTCGACATGTCCGGAGTCATCGTTTTTCATCCGAAAATTGATTTTTTGGACTGTACCAAAAATGATTCAAAATGTCAATTGGATCGTGCCTCATGTTGAATAACCACTTTTTAAACCCTCACAGTGACCAAAAGTGCCATTTTTACAGAGTTTTGCTTACTCAAAAGCTTCAATTTTGACCCGTTTCAGGCACAGAAATGACTTTAAACACACTTATTTTAGTTGAAAAAGTCATAATTCACATCCAACAGTCATTTAGAGTCAAAAGATTAAATGTTAAAATTTCATCATTATTGACCATTTTGGGAACGTTCGACATGTCCGGAGTCATCGTTTTTCATCCAAAAATCGATTTTTTGGACTGTACCAAAAATGATTCAAAATGTCAATTGGATCATGCCTCATGTTGAATAACCACTTTTTAAACCCTCACAGTGACCAAAAGTGCCATTTTTACAGAGTTTTGCTTACTCAAAAGCTTCAATTTTGACCCGTTTCAGGCACAGAAATGACTTTAAACACACTTATTTTAGTTGAAAAAGTCATAATTCACATCCAACAGTCATTTAGAGTCAAAAGATTAAATGTTAAAATTTCATCATTATAGACCATTTTGGGAACGTTCGACATGTCCGGAGTCATTGTTTTTCATCCGAAAATTGATTTTTTGGACTGTACCAAAAATGATTCAAAATGTCAATTGGATCGTGCCTCATGTTGAATAACCACTTTTTAAACCCTCACAGTGACCAAAAGTGCCATTTTTACAGAGTTTTGCTTACTCAAAAGCTTCCATTTTGACCCGTTTCAGGCACAGAAATGACTTTAAACACACTTATTTTAGTTGAAAAAGTCATAATTCACATCCAACAGTCATTTAGAGTCAAAAGATTAAATGTTAAAATTTCATCATTATAGACCATTTTGGGAACGTTCGGCATGTCCGGAGTCATCGTTTTTCATCCGAAAATTGATTTTTTGGACTGTACCAAAAATGATTCAAAATGTCAATTGGATCGTGCCTCATGTTGAATAACCACTTTTTAAACCCTCATAGTGACCAAAATGGCCATTTTTACAGAGTTTTGCTTACTCAAAAGCTTCAATTTTGACCCGTTTCAGTCACAGAAATGACTTTAAACACACTTATTTTAGTTGAAAAAGTCATAATTCACATCCAACAGTCATTTAGAGTCAAAAGATTAAATGTTAAAATTTCATCATTATAGACCATTTTGGGAACGTTCGACATGTCCGGAGTCATTGTTTTTCACCTGAAAATCGATTTTTTGGACTGTACCAAAAATGATTCAAAATGTCAATAGGATCATGCCTCATGTTGAATAACCACTTTTTAAACCCTCACAGTGACCAAAAGTGCCATTTTTACAGAGTTTTGCTTACTCAAAAGCTTCAATTTTGACCCGTTTCAGGCACAGAAATGACTTTAAACACACTTATTTTAGTTGAAAAAGTCATAATTCACATTCAACAGTCATTTAGAGTCAAAAGATTAAATGTTAAAATTTCATCATTATAGACCATTTTGGGAACGTTCGACATGTCCGGAGTCATCGTTTTTCATCCGAAAATTTATTTTTTGGACTGTACCAAAAATGATTCAAAATGTCAATTGGATCGTGCCTCATGTTGAATAACCACTTTTTAAACCCTCACAGTGACCAAAAGTGCCATTTTTACAGAGTTTTGCTTACTCAAAAGCTTCAATTTTGACCCGTTTCAGGCACAGAAATGACTTTAAACACACTTATTTTAGTTGAAAAAGTCATAATTCACATCCAACAGTCATTTAGAGTCAAAAGATTAAATGTTAAAATTTCATCATTATAGACCATTTTGGGAACGTTCGACATGTCCGGAGTCATCGTTTTTCATCCGAAAATTGATTTTTTGGACTGTACCAAAAATGATTCAAAATGTCAATTGGATCGTGCCTCATGTTGAATAACCACTCACAGTGACCAAAAGTGCCATTTTTACAGAGTTTTGCTTACTCAAAAGCTTCAATTTTGACCCGTTTCAGGCACAGAAATGACTTTAAACACACTTATTTTAGTTGAAAAAGTCATAATTCACATCCAACAGTCATTTAGAGTCAAAAGATTAAATGTTAAAATTTCATCATTATAGACCATTTTGGGAACGTTCGACATGTCCGGAGTCATCGTTTTTCATCCGAAAATCGATTTTTTGGACTGTACCAAAAATGATTCAAAATGTCAATTGGATCGTGCCTCATGTTGAATAACCACTTTTTAAACCATCACAGTGACCAAAATGGCAATTTTTACAGAGTTTTGCTTACTCAAAAGCTTCAATTTTGACCCGTTTCAGTCACAGAAATGACTTTAAACACACTTATTTTAGTTGAAAAAGTCATAATTCACATCCAACAGTCATTTAGAGTCAAAAGATTAAATGTTAAAATTTCATCATTATAGACCATTTTGGGAACGTTCGACATGTCCGGAGTCATCGTTTTTCATCCAAAAATCGATTTTTTGGACTGTACCAAAAATGATTCAAAATGTCAATTGGATCATGCCTCATGTTGAATAACCACTTTTTAAACCCTCACAGTGACCAAAAGTGCCATTTTTACAGAGTTTTGCTTACTCAAAAGCTTCAATTTTGACCCGTTTCAGGCACAGAAATGACTTTAAACACACTTATTTTAGTTGAAAAAGTCATAATTCACATCCAACAGTCATTTAGAGTCAAAAGATTAAATGTTAAAATTTCATCATTATAGACCATTTTGGGAACGTTCGACATGTCCGGAGTCATTGTTTTTCATCCGAAAATTGATTTTTTGGACTGTACCAAAAATGATTCAAAATGTCAATTGGATCGTGCCTCATGTTGAATAACCACTTTTTAAACCCTCACAGTGACCAAAAGTGCCATTTTTACAGAGTTTTGCTTACTCAAAAGCTTCAATTTTGACCCGTTTCAGGCACAGAAATGACTTTAAACACACTTATTTTAGTTGAAAAAGTCATAATTCACATCCAACAGTCATTTAGAGTCAAAAGATTAAATGTTAAAATTTCATCATTATAGACCATTTTGGGAACGTTCGACATGTCCGGAGTCATTGTTTTTCACCTGAAAATCGATTTTTTGGACTGTACCAAAAATGATTCAAAATGTCAATAGGATCATGCCTCATGTTGAATAACCACTTTTTAAACCCTCACAGTGACCAAAAGTGCCATTTTTACAGAGTTTTGCTTACTCAAAAGCTTCAATTTTGACCCGTTTCAGGCACAGAAATGACTTTAAACACACTTATTTTAGTTGAAAAAGTCATAATTCACATTCAACAGTCATTTAGAGTCAAAAGATTAAATGTTAAAATTTCATCATTATTGACCATTTTGGGAACGTTCGACATGTCCGGAGTCATCGTTTTTCATCCGAAAAATGTCAATTGGATCGTGCCTCATGTTGAATAACCACTTTTTAAACCCTCACAGTGACCAAAAGTGCCATTTTTACAGAGTTTTGCTTACTCAAAAGCTTCAATTTTGACCCGTTTCAGGCACAGAAATGACTTTAAACACACTTATTTTAGTTGAAAAAGTCATAATTCACATCCAACAGTCATTTAGAGTCAAAAGATTAAATGTTAAAATTTCATCATTATTGACCATTTTGGGAACGTTCGACATGTCCGGAGTCATCGTTTTTCATCCAAAAATCGATTTTTTGGACTGTACCAAAAATGATTCAAAATGTCAATTGGATCATGCCTCATGTTGAATAACCACTTTTTAAACCCTCACAGTGACCAAAAGTGCCATTTTTACAGAGTTTTGCTTACTCAAAAGCTTCAATTTTGACCCGTTTCAGGCACAGAAATGACTTTAAACACACTTATTTTAGTTGAAAAAGTCATAATTCACATCCAACAGTCATTTAGAGTCAAAAGATTAAATGTTAAAATTTCATCATTATAGACCATTTTGGGAACGTTCGACATGTCCGGAGTCATTGTTTTTCATCCGAAAATTGATTTTTTGGACTGTACCAAAAATGATTCAAAATGTCAATTGGATCGTGCCTCATGTTGAATAACCACTTTTTAAACCCTCACAGTGACCAAAAGTGCCATTTTTACAGAGTTTTGCTTACTCAAAAGCTTCAATTTTGACCCGTTTCAGGCACAGAAATGACTTTAAACACACTTATTTTAGTTGAAAAAGTCATAATTCACATCCAACAGTCATTTAGAGTCAAAAGATTAAATGTTAAAATTTCATCATTATAGACCATTTTGGGAACGTTCGGCATGTCCGGAGTCATCGTTTTTCATCCGAAAATTGATTTTTTGGACTGTACCAAAAATGATTCAAAATGTCAATTGGATCGTGCCTCATGTTGAATAACCACTTTTTAAACCCTCATAGTGACCAAAATGGCCATTTTTACAGAGTTTTGCTTACTCAAAAGCTTCAATTTTGACCCGTTTCAGTCACAGAAATGACTTTAAACACACTTATTTTAGTTGAAAAAGTCATAATTCACATCCAACAGTCATTTAGAGTCAAAAGATTAAATGTTAAAATTTCATCATTATAGACCATTTTGGGAACGTTCGACATGTCCGGAGTCATTGTTTTTCACCTGAAAATCGATTTTTTGGACTGTACCAAAAATGATTCAAAATGTCAATAGGATCATGCCTCATGTTGAATAACCACTTTTTAAACCCTCACAGTGACCAAAAGTGCCATTTTTACAGAGTTTTGCTTACTCAAAAGCTTCAATTTTGACCCGTTTCAGGCACAGAAATGACTTTAAACACACTTATTTTAGTTGAAAAAGTCATAATTCACATCCAACAGTCATTTAGAGTCAAAAGATTAAATGTTAAAATTTCATCATTATAGACCATTTTGGGAACGTTCGACATGTCCGGAGTCATCGTTTTTCATCCGAAAATTTATTTTTTGGACTGTACCAAAAATGATTCAAAATGTCAATTGGATCGTGCCTCATGTTGAATAACCACTTTTTAAACCCTCACAGTGACCAAAAGTGCCATTTTTACAGAGTTTTGCTTACTCAAAAGCTTCAATTTTGACCCGTTTCAGGCACAGAAATGACTTTAAACACACTTATTTTAGTTGAAAAAGTCATAATTCACATCCAACAGTCATTTAGAGTCAAAAGATTAAATGTTAAAATTTCATCATTATAGACCATTTTGGGAACGTTCGACATGTCCGGAGTCATCGTTTTTCATCCGAAAATTGATTTTTTGGACTGTACCAAAAATGATTCAAAATGTCAATTGGATCGTGCCTCATGTTGAATAACCACTCACAGTGACCAAAAGTGCCATTTTTACAGAGTTTTGCTTACTCAAAAGCTTCAATTTTGACCCGTTTCAGGCACAGAAATGACTTTAAACACACTTATTTTAGTTGAAAAAGTCATAATTCACATCCAACAGTCATTTAGAGTCAAAAGATTAAATGTTAAAATTTCATCATTATAGACCATTTTGGGAACGTTCGACATGTCCGGAGTCATCGTTTTTCATCCGAAAATCGATTTTTTGGACTGTACCAAAAATGATTCAAAATGTCAATTGGATCGTGCCTCATGTTGAATAACCACTTTTTAAACCATCACAGTGACCAAAATGGCAATTTTTACAGAGTTTTGCTTACTCAAAAGCTTCAATTTTGACCCGTTTCAGTCACAGAAATGACTTTAAACACACTTATTTTAGTTGAAAAAGTCATAATTCACATCCAACAGTCATTTAGAGTCAAAAGATTAAATGTTAAAATTTCATCATTATAGACCATTTTGGGAACGTTCGACATGTCCGGAGTCATCGTTTTTGATCCGAAAATCGATTTTTTGGACTGTACCAAAAATGATTCAAAATGTCAATTGGATCGTGCCTAATGTTGAATAACCACTTTTTAAACCCTCACAGTGACCAAAAGTGCCATTTTTACAGAGTTTTGCTTACTCAAAAGCTTCAATTTTGACCCGTTTCAGGCACAGAAATGACTTTAAACACACTTATTTTAGTTGAAAAAGTCATAATTCACATCCAACAGTCATTTAGAGTCAAAAGATTAAATGTTAAAATTTCATCATTATAGACCATTTTGGGAACGTTCGGCATGTCCGGAGTCATCGTTTTTCATCCGAAAATTGATTTTTTGGACTGTACCAAAAATGATTCAAACTGTCAATTGGATCGTGCCTCATGTTGAATAACCACTTTTTAAACCCTCATAGTGACCAAAATGGCCATTTTTACAGAGTTTTGCTTACTCAAAAGCTTCAATTTTGACCCGTTTCAGTCACAGAAATGACTTTAAACACACTTATTTTAGTTGAAAAAGTCATAATTCACATCCAACAGTCATTTAGAGTCAAAAGATTAAATGTTAAAATTTCATCATTATAGACCATTTTGGGAACGTTCGACATGTCCGGAGTCATCGTTTTTCACCTGAAAATCGATTTTTTGGACTGTACCAAAAATGATTCAAAATGTCAATAGGATCATGCCTCATGTTGAATAACCACTTTTTAAACCCTCACAGTGACCAAAAGTGCCATTTTTACAGAGTTTTGCTTACTCAAAAGCTTCAATTTTGACCCGTTTCAGGCACAGAAATGACTTTAAACACACTTATTTTAGTTGAAAAAGTCATAATTCACATTCAACAGTCATTTAGAGTCAAAAGATTAAATGTTAAAATTTCATCATTATTGACCATTTTGGGAACGTTCGACATGTCCGGAGTCATCGTTTTTCATCCGAAAATTGATTTTTTGGACTGTACCAAAAATGATTCAAAATGTCAATTGGATCGTGCCTCATGTTGAATAACCACTTTTTAAACCCTCACAGTGACCAAAAGTGCCATTTTTACAGAGTTTTGCTTACTCAAAAGCTTCAATTTTGACCCGTTTCAGGCACAGAAATGACTCTAAACACACTTATTTTAGTTGAAAAAGTCATAATTCACATCCAACAGTCATTTAGAGTCAAAAGATTAAATGTTAAAATTTCATCATTATAGACCATTTTGGGAACGTTCGACATGTCCGGAGTCATCGTTTTTCATCCGAAAATTGATTTTTTGGACTGTACCAAAAATGATTCAAAATGTCAATTGGATCGTGCCTCATGTTGAATAACCACTCACAGTGACCAAAAGTGCCATTTTTACAGAGTTTTGCTTACTCAAAAGCTTCAATTTTGACCCGTTTCAGGCACAGAAATGACTTTAAACACACTTATTTTAGTTGAAAAAGTCATAATTCACATCCAACAGTCATTTAGAGTCAAAAGATTAAATGTTAAAATTTCATCATTATAGACCATTTTGGGAACGTTCAACATGTCCGGAGTCATCGTTTTTCATCCGAAAATCGATTTTTTGGACTGTACCAAAAATGATTCAAAATGTCAATTGGATCGTGCCTCATGTTGAATAACCACTTTTTAAACCATCACAGTGACCAAAATGGCAATTTTTACAGAGTTTTGCTTACTCAAAAGCTTCAATTTTGACCCGTTTCAGTCACAGAAATGACTTTAAACACACTTATTTTAGTTGAAAAAGTCATAATTCACATCCAACAGTCATTTAGAGTCAAAAGATTAAATGTTAAAATTTCATCATTATAGACCATTTTGGGAACGTTCGACATGTCCGGAGTCATCGTTTTTGATCCGAAAATCGATTTTTTGGACTGTACCAAAAATGATTCAAAATGTCAATTGGATCATGCCTCATGTTGAATAACCACTTTTTAAACCCTCACAGTGACCAAAAGTGCCATTTTTACAGAGTTTTGCTTACTCAAAAGCTTCAATTTTGACCCGTTTCAGGCACAGAAATTACTTTAAACACACTTATTTTAGTTGAAAAAGTCATAATTCACATCCAACAGTCATTTAGAGTCAAAAGATTAAATGTTAAAATTTCATCATTATAGACCATTTTGGGAACGTTCGACATGTCCGGAGTCATCGTTTTTCATCCGAAAATTGATTTTTTGGACTGTACCAAAAATGATTCAAAATGTCAATTGGATCGTGCCTCATGTTGAATAACCACTCACAGTGACCAAAAGTGCCATTTTTACAGAGTTTTGCTTACTCAAAAGCTTCAATTTTGACCCGTTTCAGGCACAGAAATGACTTTAAACACACTTATTTTAGTTGAAAAAGTCATAATTCACATCCAACAGTCATTTAGAGTCAAAAGATTAAATGTTAAAATTTCATCATTATAGACCATTTTGGGAACGTTCGACATGTCCGGAGTCATCGTTTTTCATCCGAAAATCGATTTTTTGGACTGTACCAAAAATGATTCAAAATGTCAATTGGATCGTGCCTCATGTTGAATAACCACTTTTTAAACCATCACAGTGACCAAAATGGCAATTTTTACAGAGTTTTGCTTACTCAAAAGCTTCAATTTTGACCCGTTTCAGGCACAGAAATGACTTTAAACACACTTATTTTAGTTGAAAAAGTCATAATTCACATCCAACAGTCATTTAGAGTCAAAAGATTAAATGTTAAAATTTCATCATTATAGACCATTTTGGGAACGTTCGACATGTCCGGAGTCATCGTTTTTCATCCGAAAATTGATTTTTTGGACTGTACCAAAAATGATTCAAAATGTCAATTGGATCGTGCCTCATGTTGAATAACCACTCACAGTGACCAAAAGTGCCATTTTTACAGAGTTTTGCTTACTCAAAAGCTTCAATTTTGACCCATTTCAGGCACAGAAATGACTTTAAACACACTTATTTTAGTTGAAAAAGTCATAATTCACATCCAACAGTCATTTAGAGTCAAAAGATTAAATGTTAAAATTTCATCATTATAGACCATTTTGGGAACGTTCGACATGTCCGGAGTCATCGTTTTTCATCCGAAAATCGATTTTTTGGACTGTACCAAAAATGATTCAAAATGTCAATTGGATCGTGCCTCATGTTGAATAACCACTTTTTAAACCATCACAGTGACCAAAATGGCAATTTTTACAGAGTTTTGCTTACTCAAAAGCTTCAATTTTGACCCGTTTCAGTCACAGAAATGACTTTAAACACACTTATTTTAGTTGAAAAAGTCATAATTCACATCCAACAGTCATTTAGAGTCAAAAGATTAAATGTTAAAATTTCATCATTATAGACCATTTTGGGAACGTTCGACATGTCCGGAGTCATCGTTTTTCATCCGAAAATCGATTTTTTGGACTGTACCAAAAATGATTCAAAATGTCAATTGGATCGTGCCTCATGTTGAATAACCACTTTTTAAACCATCACAGTGACCAAAATGGCAATTTTTACAGAGTTTTGCTTACTCAAAAGCTTCAATTTTGACCCGTTTCAGTCACAGAAATGACTTTAAACACACTTATTTTAGTTGAAAAAGTCATAATTCACATCCAACAGTCATTTAGAGTCAAAAGATTAAATGTTAAAATTTCATCATTATAGACCATTTTGGGAACGTTCGACATGTCCGGAGTCATCGTTTTTGATCCGAAAATCGATTTTTTGGACTGTACCAAAAATGATTCAAAATGTCAATTGGATCATGCCTCATGTTGAATAACCACTTTTTAAACCCTCACAGTGACCAAAAGTGCCATTTTTACAGAGTTTTGCTTACTCAAAAGCTTCAATTTTGACCCGTTTCAGGCACAGAAATTACTTTAAACACACTTATTTTAGTTGAAAAAGTCATAATTCACATCCAACAGTCATTTAGAGTCAAAAGATTAAATGTTAAAATTTCATCATTATAGACCATTTTGGGAACGTTCGACATGTCGGGAGTCATCGTTTTTCATCCGAAAATTGATTTTTTGGACTGTACCAAAAATGATTCAAAATGTCAATTGGATCGTGCCTCATGTTGAATAACCACTCACAGTGACCAAAAGTGCCATTTTTACAGAGTTTTGCTTACTCAAAAGCTTCAATTTTGACCCGTTTCAGGCACAGAAATGACTTTAAACACACTTATTTTAGTTGAAAAAGTCATAATTCACATCCAACAGTCATTTAGAGTCAAAAGATTAAATGTTAAAATTTCATCATTATAGACCATTTTGGGAACGTTCGACATGTCCGGAGTCATCGTTTTTCATCCGAAAATCGATTTTTTGGACTGTACCAAAAATGATTCAAAATGTCAATTGGATCGTGCCTCATGTTGAATAACCACTTTTTAAACCATCACAGTGACCAAAATGGCAATTTTTACAGAGTTTTGCTTACTCAAAAGCTTCAATTTTGACCCGTTTCAGGCACAGAAATGACTTTAAACACACTTATTTTAGTTGAAAAAGTCATAATTCACATCCAACAGTCATTTAGAGTCAAAAGATTAAATGTTAAAATTTCATCATTATAGACCATTTTGGGAACGTTCGACATGTCCGGAGTCATCGTTTTTCATCCGAAAATTGATTTTTTGGACTGTACCAAAAATGATTCAAAATGTCAATTGGATCGTGCCTCATGTTGAATAACCACTCACAGTGACCAAAAGTGCCATTTTTACAGAGTTTTGCTTACTCAAAAGCTTCAATTTTGACCCGTTTCAGGCACAGAAATGACTTTAAACACACTTATTTTAGTTGAAAAAGTCATAATTCACATCCAACAGTCATTTAGAGTCAAAAGATTAAATGTTAAAATTTCATCATTATAGACCATTTTGGGAACGTTCGACATGTCCGGAGTCATCGTTTTTCATCCGAAAATCGATTTTTTGGACTGTACCAAAAATGATTCAAAATGTCAATTGGATCGTGCCTCATGTTGAATAACCACTTTTTAAACCATCACAGTGACCAAAATGGCAATTTTTACAGAGTTTTGCTTACTCAAAAGCTTCAATTTTGACCCGTTTCAGTCACAGAAATGACTTTAAACACACTTATTTTAGTTGAAAAAGTCATAATTCACATCCAACAGTCATTTAGAGTCAAAAGATTAAATGTTAAAATTTCATCATTATAGACCATTTTGGGAACGTTCGACATGTCCGGAGTCATCGTTTTTGATCCGAAAATCGATTTTTTGGACTGTACCAAAAATGATTCAAAATGTCAATTGGATCGTGCCTAATGTTGAATAACCACTTTTTAAACCCTCACAGTGACCAAAAGTGCAATTTTTACAGAGTTTTGCTTACTCAAAAGCTTCAATTTTGACCCGTTTCAGGCACAGAAATGACTTTAAACACACTTATTTTAGTTGAAAAAGTCATAATTCACATCCAACAGTCATTTAGAGTCAAAAGATTAAATGTTAAAATTTCATCATTATAGACCATTTTGGGAACGTTCGGCATGTCCGGAGTCATCGTTTTTCATCCGAAAATTGATTTTTTGGACTGTACCAAAAATTATTCAAACTGTCAATTGGATCGTGCCTCATGTTGAATAACCACTTTTTAAACCCTCATAGTGACCAAAATGGCCATTTTTACAGAGTTTTGCTTACTCAAAAGCTTCAATTTTGACCCGTTTCAGTCACAGAAATGACTTTAAACACACTTATTTTAGTTGAAAAAGTCATAATTCACATCCAACAGTCATTTAGAGTCAAAAGATTAAATGTTAAAATTTCATCATTATAGACCATTTTGGGAACGTTCGACATGTCCGGAGTCATCGTTTTTCACCTGAAAATCGATTTTTTGGACTGTACCAAAAATGATTCAAAATGTCAATAGGATCATGCCTCATGTTGAATAACCACTTTTTAAACCCTCACAGTGACCAAAAGTGCCATTTTTACAGAGTTTTGCTTACTCAAAAGCTTCAATTTTGACCCGTTTCAGGCACAGAAATGACTTTAAACACACTTATTTTAGTTGAAAAAGTCATAATTCACATTCAACAGTCATTTAGAGTCAAAAGATTAAATGTTAAAATTTCATCATTATTGACCATTTTGGGAACGTTCGACATGTCCGGAGT
Source organism: Lissotriton vulgaris (assembly GCF_964263255.1). Classification (NCBI taxonomy): domain Eukaryota; kingdom Metazoa; phylum Chordata; class Amphibia; order Caudata; family Salamandridae; genus Lissotriton; species Lissotriton vulgaris. The sequence continues at coordinate 269,018 of NW_028245190.1, read as the reverse complement.
CATCGTTTTTCATCCGAAAATTGATTTTTTGGACTGTACCAAAAATGATTCAAAATGTCAATTGGATCGTGCCTCATGTTGAATAACCACTTTTTAAACCCTCACAGTGACCAAAAGTGCCATTTTTACAGAGTTTTGCTTACTCAAAAGCTTCAATTTTGACCCGTTTCAGGCACAGAAATGACTCTAAACACACTTATTTTAGTTGAAAAAGTCATAATTCACATCCAACAGTCATTTAGAGTCAAAAGATTAAATGTTAAAATTTCATCATTATAGACCATTTTGGGAACGTTCGACATGTCCGGAGTCATCGTTTTTCATCCGAAAATTGATTTTTTGGACTGTACCAAAAATGATTCAAAATGTCAATTGGATCGTGCCTCATGTTGAATAACCACTCACAGTGACCAAAAGTGCAATTTTTACAGAGTTTTGCTTACTCAAAAGCTTCAATTTTGACCCGTTTCAGGCACAGAAATGACTTTAAACACACTTATTTTAGTTGAAAAAGTCATAATTCACATCCAACAGTCATTTAGAGTCAAAAGATTAAATGTTAAAATTTCATCATTATAGACCATTTTGGGAACGTTCGACATGTCCGGAGTCATCGTTTTTCATCCGAAAATCGATTTTTTGGACTGTACCAAAAATGATTCAAAATGTCAATTGGATCGTGCCTCATGTTGAATAACCACTTTTTAAACCATCACAGTGACCAAAATGGCAATTTTTACAGAGTTTTGCTTACTCAAAAGCTTCAATTTTGACCCGTTTCAGTCACAGAAATGACTTTAAACACACTTATTTTAGTTGAAAAAGTCATAATTCACATCCAACAGTCATTTAGAGTCAAAAGATTAAATGTTAAAATTTCATCATTATAGACCATTTTGGGAACGTTCGACATGTCCGGAGTCATCGTTTTTGATCCGAAAATCGATTTTTTGGACTGTACCAAAAATGATTCAAAATGTCAATTGGATCATGCCTCATGTTGAATAACCACTTTTTAAACCCTCACAGTGACCAAAAGTGCCATTTTTACAGAGTTTTGCTTACTCAAAAGCTTCAATTTTGACCCGTTTCAGGCACAGAAATTACTTTAAACACACTTATTTTAGTTGAAAAAGTCATAATTCACATCCAACAGTCATTTAGAGTCAAAAGATTAAATGTTAAAATTTCATCATTATAGACCATTTTGGGAACGTTCGACATGTCCGGAGTCATCGTTTTTCATCCGAAAATTGATTTTTTGGACTGTACCAAAAATGATTCAAAATGTCAATTGGATCGTGCCTCATGTTGAATAACCACTCACAGTGACCAAAAGTGCCATTTTTACAGAGTTTTGCTTACTCAAAAGCTTCAATTTTGACCCGTTTCAGGCACAGAAATGACTTTAAACACACTTATTTTAGTTGAAAAAGTCATAATTCACATCCAACAGTCATTTAGAGTCAAAAGATTAAATGTTAAAATTTCATCATTATAGACCATTTTGGGAACGTTCGACATGTCCGGAGTCATCGTTTTTCATCCGAAAATCGATTTTTTGGACTGTACCAAAAATGATTCAAAATGTCAATTGGATCGTGCCTCATGTTGAATAACCACTTTTTAAACCATCACAGTGACCAAAATGGCAATTTTTACAGAGTTTTGCTTACTCAAAAGCTTCAATTTTGACCCGTTTCAGTCACAGAAATGACTTTAAACACACTTATTTTAGTTGAAAAAGTCATAATTCACATCCAACAGTCATTTAGAGTCAAAAGATTAAATGTTAAAATTTCATCATTATAGACCATTTTGGGAACGTTCGGCATGTCCGGAGTCATCGTTTTTCATCCGAAAATTGATTTTTTGGACTGTACCAAAAATGATTCAAAATGTCAATTGGATCGTGCCTCATGTTGAATAACCACTTTTTAAACCCTCACAGTGACCAAAATGGCCATTTTTACAGAGTTTTGCTTACTCAAAAGCTTCAATTTTGACCCGTTTCAGGCACAGAAATGACTTTAAACACACTTATTTTAGTTGAAAAAGTCATAATGCACATCCAACAGTCATTTGGAGTCAAAAGATTAAATGTTAAAATTTCATCATTATAGACCATTTTGGGAACGTTCAACATGTCCGGAGTCATCGTTTTTCATCCGAAAATTGATTTTTGGGACTGTACCAAAAATGATTCAAAATGTTTATTGGATCGTGCCTCATGTTGAATAACCACTTTTTAAACCCTCACAGTGACCAAAAGTTCCATTTTTACAGAGTTTTGCTTACTCAAAAGCTTCAATTTTGACCCGTTTCAGGCACAGAAATGACTTTAAACACACTTATTTTAGTTGAAAAAGTCATAATTCACATCCAACAGTCATTTAGAGTCAAAAGATTAAATGTTAAAATTTCATCATTATAGACCATTTTGGGAACGTTCGACATGTCCGGAGTCATCGTTTTTCATCCGAAAATTGATTTTTGGGACTGTACCAAAAATGATTCAAAATGTCAATTGGATCGTGCCTCATGTTGAATAACCACTTTTTAAACACTCACATTGACCAAAATTGCATTTTTACAGAGTTTTCCTTACTCAAAAGCTTCAATTTTGACCCGTTTCAGGCACAGAAATGACTTTAAACACACTTATTTTAGTTGAAAAAGTCGTAATTCACATCCAACAGTCATTTAGAGTCAAAAGATTAAATGTTAAAATTTCATCATTATAGACCATTTTGGGAACGTTCGGCATGTCCGGAGTCATCGTTTTTCATCCGAAAATTGATTTTTTGGACTGTACCAAAAATGATTCAAAATGTCAATTGGATCGTGCCTCATGTTGAATAACCACTTTTTAAACCATCACAGTGACCAAAATGGCAATTTTTACAGAGTTTTGCTTACTCAAAAGCTTCAATTTTGACCCGTTTCAGTCACAGAAATGACTTTAAACACACTTATTTTAGTTGAAAAAGTCATAATTCACATCCAACAGTCATTTAGAGTCAAAAGATTAAATGTTAAAATTTCATCATTATAGACCATTTTGGGAATTTTCGACATGTCCGGAGTCATCGTTTTTGATCCGAAAATCGATTTTTTGGACTGTACCAAAAATTATTCAAAATGTCAATTGGATCGTGCCTCATGTTGAATAACCACTTTTTAAACCCTCACAGTGACCAAAAGTGCCAATTTTACAGAGTTTTGCTTACTCAAAAGCTTCAATTTTGACCCGTTTCAGGCACAGAAATGACTTTAAACACACTTATTTTAGTTGAAAAAGTCATAATTCACATCCAACAGTCATTTAGAGTCAAAAGATTAAATGTTAAAATTTCATCATTATAGACCATTTTGGGAACGTTCGACATGTCCGGAGTCATCGTTTTTCATCCAAAAATTGATTTTTTGGACTGTACCAAAAATGGTTCAAAATGTCAATTGGATCGTGCCTCATGTTGAATAACCACTTTTTAAACCCTCACAGTGACCAAAATTACCATTTTTACAGAGTTTTGCTTACTCAAAAGCTTCAATTTTGACCCGTTTCAGTCACAGAAATGACTTTAAACACACTTATTTTAGTTGAAAAAGTCATAATTCACATCCAACAGTCATTTAGAGTCAAAAGATTAAATGTTAAAATTTCATCATTATAGACCATTTTGGGAACGTTCGACATGTCCGGAGTCATCGTTTTTCATCCGAAAATTGATTTTTTGGACTGTACCAAAAATGATTCAAAATGTCAATTGGATCGTGCCTCATGTTGAATAACCACTTTTTAAACCCTCACAGTGACCAAAAGTGCCATTTTTACAGAGTTTTGCTTACTCAAAAGCTTCAATTTTGACCCGTTTCAGGCACAGAAATGACTTTAAACACACTTATTTTAGTTGAAAAAGTCATAATTCACATCCAACAGTCATTTAGAGTCAAAAGATTAAATGTTAAAATTTCATCATTATAGACCATTTTGGGAACGTTCGACATGTCCGGAGTCATCGTTTTTCATCCGAAAATTGATTTTTGGGACTGTACCAAAAATGATTCAAAATGTCAATTGGATCGTGCCTCATGTTGAATAACCACTTTTTAAACCCTCACAGTGACCAAAAGTGCCATTTTTACAGAGTTTTGCTTACTCAAAAGCTTCAATTTTGACCCATTTCAGGCACAGAAATGACTTTAAACACACTTATTTTAGTTGAAAAAGTCAGAATGCACATCCAACAGTCATTTAGAGTCAAAAGATTAAATGTTAAAATGTCATCATTATAGACCATTTTGGGAATGTTCGACATGTCCAGAGTCATCGTTTTTCATCCGAAAATTGATTTTTGGGACTGTACCAAAAATGATTCAAAATGTCAATTGGATCGTGCCTCATGTTGAAATACCACTTTTTAAACCCTCAAAGTGACCAAAAGTGCCATTTTTACAGAGTTTTGCTTACTCAAAAGCTTCAATTTTGACCCATTTCAGGCACAGAAATGACTTTAAACACACTTATTTTAGTTGAAAAAGTCATAATTCACATCCAACAGTCATTTAGAGTCAAAAGATTAAATGTTAAAATTTCATCATTATAGACCATTTTGGGAACGTTCGACATGTCCGGAGTCATCGTTTTTCATCCGAAAATTGATTTTTTGGACTGTACCAAAAATGATTCAAAATGTCAATTGGATCGTGCCTCATGTTGAATAACCACTCACAGTGACCAAAAGTGCCATTTTTACAGAGTTTTGCTTACTCAAAAGCTTCAATTTTGACCCGTTTCAGGCACAGAAATGACTTTAAACACACTTATTTTAGTTGAAAAAGTCATAATTCACATCCAACAGTCATTTAGAGTCAAAAGATTAAATGTTAAAATTTCATCATTATAGACCATTTTGGGAACGTTCGACATGTCCGGAGTCATCGTTTTTCATCCGAAAATTGATTTTTTGGATTGTACCAAAAATGGTTCAAAATGTCAATTGGATCGTGCCTCATGTTGAATAACCACTTTTTAAACCCTCACAGTGACCAAAATTACCATTTTTACAGAGTTTTGCTTACTCAAAAGCTTCAATTTTGACCCGTTTCAGGCACAGAAATGACTTTAAACACACTTATTTTAGTTGAAAAAGTCATAATGCACATCCAACAGTCATTTAGAGTCAAAAGATTAAATGTTAAAATTTCATCATTATAGACCATTTTGGGAACGTTCGACATGTCCGGAGTCATCGTTTTTCATCCAAAAATTGATTTTTTGGACCGTACCAAAAATTATTCAAAATGTCAATTGGATCGTGCCTCATGTTGAATAACCACTTTTTAAACCCTCACAGTGACCAAAATGGCAATTTTTACAGAGTTTTGCTTACTCAAAAGCTTCAATTTTGACCCGTTTCAGTCACAGAAATGACTTTAAACACACTTATTTTAGTTGAAAAAGTCATAATTCACATCCAACAGTCATTTAGAGTCAAAAGATTAAATGTTAAAATTTCATCATTATAGACCATTTTGGGAACGTTCGACATGTCCGGAGTCATTGTTTTTCATCCGAAAATTGATTTTTTGGACTGTACCAAAAATGATTCAAAATGTCAATTGGATCGTGCCTCATGTTGAATAACCACTTTTTAAACCCTCACAGTGACCAAAAGTGCCATTTTTACAGAGTTTTGCTTACTCAAAAGCTTCAATTTTGACCCGTTTCAGGCACAGAAATGACTTTAAACACACTTATTTTAGTTGAAAAAGTCATAATTCACATCCAACAGTCATTTAGAGTCAAAAGATTAAATGTTAAAATTTCATCATTATAGACCATTTTGGGAACGTTCGGCATGTCCGGAGTCATCGTTTTTCATCCGAAAATTGATTTTTTGGACTGTACCAAAAATGATTCAAAATGTCAATTGGATCGTGCCTCATGTTGAATAACCACTTTTTAAACCCTCATAGTGACCAAAATGGCCATTTTTACAGAGTTTTGCTTACTCAAAAGCTTCAATTTTGACCCGTTTCATCACAGAAATGACTTTAAACACACTTATTTTAGTTGAAAAAGTCATAATTCACATCCAACAGTCATTTAGAGTCAAAAGATTAAATGTTAAAATTTCATCATTATAGACCATTTTGGGAACGTTCGACATGTCCGGAGTCATTGTTTTTCACCTGAAAATCGATTTTTTGGACTGTACCAAAAATGATTCAAAATGTCAATAGGATCATGCCTCATGTTGAATAACCACTTTTTAAACCCTCACAGTGACCAAAAGTGCCATTTTTACAGAGTTTTGCTTACTCAAAAGCTTCAATTTTGACCCGTTTCAGGCACAGAAATGACTTTAAACACACTTATTTTAGTTGAAAAAGTCATAATTCACATTCAACAGTCATTTAGAGTCAAAAGATTAAATGTTAAAATTTCATCATTATTGACCATTTTGGTAACGTTCGACATGTCCGGAGTCATCGTTTTTCATCCGAAAATTGATTTTTTGGACTGTACCAAAAATGATTCAAAATGTCAATTGGATCGTGCCTCATGTTGAATAACCACTTTTTAAACCCTCACAGTGACCAAAAGTGCAATTTTTACAGAGTTTTGCTTACTCAAAAGCTTCAATTTTGACCCGTTTCTGGCACAGAAATGACTTTAAACACACTTATTTTAGTTGAAAAAGTCATAATTCACATCCAACAGTCATTTAGAGTCAAAAGATTAAATGTTAAAATTTCATCATTATTGACCATTTTGGGAACGTTCGACATGTCCGGAGTCATCGTTTTTCATCCAAAAATCGATTTTTTGGACTGTACCAAAAATGATTCAAAATGTCAATTGGATCGTGCCTCATGTTGAATAACCACTTTTTAAACCCTCACAGTGACCAAAAGTGCCATTTTTACAGAGTTTTGCTTACTCAAAAGCTTCAATTTTGACCCGTTTCAGGCACAGAAATGACTTTAAACACACTTATTTTAGTTGAAAAAGTCATAATTCACATCCAACAGTCATTTAGAGTCAAAAGATTAAATGTTAAAATTTCATCATTATAGACCATTTTGGGAACGTTCGACATGTCCGGAGTCATCGTTTTTGATCCGAAAATCGATTTTTTGGACTGTACCAAAAATTATTCAAAATGTCAATTGGATCGTGCCTCATGTTGAATAACCACTTTTTAAACCCTCACAGTGACCAAAAGTGCCAATTTTACAGAGTTTTGCTTACTCAAAAGCTTCAATTTTGACCCGTTTCAGGCACAGAAATGACTTTAAACACACTTATTTTAGTTGAAAAAGTCATAATTCACATCCAACAGTCATTTAGAGTCAAAAGATTAAATGTTAAAATTTCATCATTATAGACCATTTTGGGAACGTTCGACATGTCCGAAGTCATCGTTTTTCATCCAAAAATTGATTTTTTGGACTGTACCAAAAATGGTTCAAAATGTCAATTGGATCGTGCCTCATGTTGAATAACCACTTTTTAAACCCTCACAGTGACCAAAATTACCATTTTTACAGAGTTTTGCTTACTCAAAAGCTTCAATTTTGACCCGTTTCAGTCACAGAAATGACTTTAAACACACTTATTTTAGTTGAAAAAGTCATAATTCACATCCAACAGTCATTTAGAGTCAAAAGATTAAATGTTAAAATTTCATCATTATAGACCATTTTGGGAACGTTCGACATGTCCGGAGTCATCGTTTTTCATCCGAAAATTGATTTTTTGGACTGTACCAAAAATGATTCAAAATGTCAATTGGATCGTGCCTCATGTTGAATAACCACTTTTTAAACCCTCACAGTGACCAAAAGTGCCATTTTTACAGAGTTTTGCTTACTCAAAAGCTTCAATTTTGACCCGTTTCAGGCACAGAAATGACTTTAAACACACTTATTTTAGTTGAAAAAAGTCATAATTCACATCCAACAGTCATTTAGAGTCAAAAGATTAAATGTTAAAATTTCATCATTATAGACCATTTTGGGAACGTTCGACATGTCCGGAGTCATCGTTTTTCATCCGAAAATTGATTTTTTGGACTGTACCAAAAATGATTCAAAATGTCAATTGGATCATGCCTCATGTTGAATAACCACTTTTTAAACCCTCACAGTGACCAAAATTGCCATTTTTACAGAGTTTTGCTTACTCAAAAGCTTCAATTTTGACCCGTTTCAGGCACAGAAATGACTTTAAACACACTTATTTTAGTTGAAAAAGTCATAATGCACATCCAACAGTCATTTAGAGTCAAAAGATTAAATGTTAAAATTTCATCATTATAGACCATTTTGGGAACGTTCGACATGTCCGGAGTCATCGTTTTTCATCCGAAAATTGATTTTTGGGACTGTACCAAAAATGATTCAAAATGTCAATTGGATCGTGCCTCATGTTGAATAACCACTTTTTAAACCCTCACAGTGACCAAAAGTGCCATTTTTACAGAGTTTTGCTTACTCAAAAGCTTCAATTTTGACCCATTTCAGGCACAGAAATGACTTTAAACACACTTATTTTAGTTAAAAAAGTCAGAATGCACATCCAACAGTCATTTAGAGTCAAAAGATTAAATGTTAAAATGTCATCATTATAGACCATTTTGGGAATGTTCGACATGTCCAGAGTCATCGTTTTTCATCCGAAAATTGATTTTTGGGACTGTACCAAAAATGATTCAAAATGTCAATTGGATCGTGCCTCATGTTGAAATACCACTTTTTAAACCCTCAAAGTGACCAAAATTGCCATTTTTACAGAGTTTTGCTTACTCAAAAGCTTCAATTTTGACCCGTTTCAGGCACAGAAATGACTTTAAACACACTTATTTTAGTTGAAAAAGTCATAATTCACATCCAACAGTCATTTAGAGTCAAAAGATTAAATGTTAAAATTTCATCATTATAGACCATTTTGGGAAAGTTCGACATGTCCGGAGTCATCGTTTTTCATCCGAAAATTGATTTTTTGGATTGTACCAAAAATGGTTCAAAATGTCAATTGGATCGTGCCTCATGTTGAATAACCACTTTTTAAACCCTCACAGTGACCAAAATTACCATTTTTACAGAGTTTTGCTTACTCAAAAGCTTCAATTTTGACCCGTTTCAGGCACAGAAATGACTTTAAACACACTTATTTTAGTTGAAAAAGTCATAATGCACATCCAACAGTCATTTAGAGTCAAAAGATTAAATGTTAAAATTTCATCATTATAGACCATTTTGGGAACGTTCGACATGTCCGGAGTCATCGTTTTTCATCCAAAAATCGATTTTTTGGACTGTACCAAAAATGATTCAAAATGTCAATTGGATCATGCCTCATGTTGAATAACCACTTTTTAAACCCTCACAGTGACCAAAAGTGCCATTTTTACAGAGTTTTGCTTACTCAAAAGCTTCAATTTTGACCCGTTTCAGGCACAGAAATGACTTTAAACACACTTATTTTAGTTGAAAAAGTCATAATTCACATCCAACAGTCATTTAGAGTCAAAAGATTAAATGTTAAAATTTCATCATTATAGACCATTTTGGGAACGTTCGACATGTCCGGAGTCATTGTTTTTCATCCGAAAATTGATTTTTTGGACTGTACCAAAAATGATTCAAAATGTCAATTGGATCGTGCCTCATGTTGAATAACCACTTTTTAAACCCTCACAGTGACCAAAAGTGCCATTTTTACAGAGTTTTGCTTACTCAAAAGCTTCAATTTTGACCCGTTTCAGGCACAGAAATGACTTTAAACACACTTATTTTAGTTGAAAAAGTCATAATTCACATCCAACAGTCATTTAGAGTCAAAAGATTAAATGTTAAAATTTCATCATTATAGACCATTTTGGGAACGTTCGGCATGTCCGGAGTCATCGTTTTTCATCCGAAAATTGATTTTTTGGATTGTACCAAAAATGGTTCAAAATGTCAATTGGATCGTGCCTCATGTTGAATAACCACTTTTTAAACCCTCAAGGGACCAAAATTACCATTTTTACAGAGTTTTGCTTACTCAAAAGCTTCAATTTTGACCCGTTTCAGGCACAGAAATGACTTTAAACACACTTATTTTAGTTGAAAAAGTCATAATGCACATCCAACAGTCATTTAGAGTCAAAAGATTAAATGTTAAAATTTCATCATTATAGACCATTTTGGGAACGTTCGACATGTCCGGAGTCATCGTTTTTCATCCAAAAATTGATTTTTTGGACCGTACCAAAAATTATTCAAAATGTCAATTGGATCGTGCCTCATGTTGAATAACCACTTTTTAAACCCTCACAGTGACCAAAATGGCCATTTTTACAGAGTTTTGCTTACTCAAAAGCTTCAATTTTGACCCGTTTCAGGCACAGAAATGACTTTAAACACTCTTATTTTAGTTGAAAAAGTCATAATTCACATCCAACAGTCATTTAGAGTCAAAAGATTAAATGTTAAAATTTCATCATTATAGACCATTTTGGGAACGTTCGACATGTCCGGAGTCATCGTTTTTCATCAAAAAATTGATTTTTTGGACTGTACCAAAAATGATTCAAAATGTCAATTGGATCATGCCTCATGTTGAATAACCACTTTTTAAACCCTCACAGTGACCAAAAGTGCCATTTTTACAGAGTTTTGCTTACTCAAAAGCTTCAATTTTGACCCGTTTCAGGCACAGAAATGACTTTAAACACTCTTATTTTAGTTGAAAAAGTCATAATTCACATCCAACAGTCATTTAGAGTCAAAAGATTAAATGTTAAAATTTCATCATTATAGACCATTTTGGGAACGTTCGACATGTCCGGAGTCATTGTTTTTCATCCGAAAATTGATTTTTTGGACTGTACCAAAAATGATTCAAAATGTCAATTGGATCGTGCCTCATGTTGAATAACCACTTTTTAAACCCTCACAGTGACCAAAAGTGCCATTTTTACAGAGTTTTGCTTACTCAAAAGCTTCAATTTTGACCCGTTTCAGGCACAGAAATGACTTTAAACACACTTATTTTAGTTGAAAAAGTCATAATTCACATCCAACAGTCATTTAGAGTCAAAAGATTAAATGTTAAAATTTCATCATTATAGACCATTTTGGGAACGTTCGGCATGTCCGGAGTCATCGTTTTTCATCCGAAAATTGATTTTTTGGACTGTACCAAAAATGATTCAAAATGTCAATTGGATCGTGCCTCATGTTGAATAACCACTTTTTAAACCCTCATAGTGACCAAAATGGCCATTTTTACAGAGTTTTGCTTACTCAAAAGCTTCAATTTTGACCCGTTTCATCACAGAAATGACTTTAAACACACTTATTTTAGTTGAAAAAGTCATAATTCACATCCAACAGTCATTTAGAGTCAAAAGATTAAATGTTAAAATGTCATCATTATAGACCATTTTGGGAACGTTCGACATGTTCGGAGTCATCGTTTTTCATCCGAAAATTGATTTTTTGGACTGTACCAAAAATGATTCAAAATGTCAATTGGATCGTGCCTCATGTTGAATAACCACTTTTTAAACCCTCACAGTGACCAAAAGTGCCATTTTTACAGAGTTTTGCTTACTCGAAAGCTTCAATTTTGACCCGTTACTGGCACAGAAATGACTTTAAACACACTTATTTTAGTTGAAAAAGTCATAATTCACATCCAACAGTCATTTAGAGTCAAAAGATTAAATGTTAAAATTTCTTCATTATTGACCATTTTGGGAACGTTCGACATGTCCGGAGTCATCGTTTTTCATCCAAAAATCGATTTTTTGGACTGTACCAAAAATGATTCAAAATGTCAATTGGATCGTGCCTCATGTTGAATAACCACTTTTTAAACCCTCACAGTGACCAAAAGTGCCATTTTTACAGAGTTTTGCTTACTCAAAAGCTTCAATTTTGACCCGTTTCAGGCACAGAAATGACTTTAAACACACTTATTTTAGTTGAAAAAGTCATAATTCACATCCAACAGTCATTTAGAGTCAAAAGATTAAATGTTAAAATTTCATCATTATAGACCATTTTGGGAACGTTCGACATGTCCGGAGTCATCGTTTTTCATCCAAAAATTGATTTTTTGGACTGTACCAAAAATGGTTCAAAATGTCAATTGGATCGTGCCTCATGTTGAATAACCACTTTTTAAACCCTCACAGTGACCAAAATTACCATTTTTACAGAGTTTTGCTTACTCAAAAGCTTCAATTTTGACCCGTTTCAGTCACAGAAATGACTTTAAACACACTTATTTTAGTTGAAAAAGTCATAATTCACATCCAACAGTCATTTAGAGTCAAAAGATTAAATGTTAAAATTTCATCATTATAGACCATTTTGGGAACGTTCGTCATCGTTTTTCATCCGAAAATTGATTTTTTGGACTGTACCAAAAATGATTCAAAATGTCAATTGGATCGTGCCTCATGTTGAATAACCACTTTTTAAACCCTCACAGTGACCAAAAGTGCCATTTTTACAGAGTTTTGCTTACTCAAAAGCTTCAATTTTGACCCGTTTCAGGCACAGAAATGACTTTAAACACACTTATTTTAGTTGAAAAAAGTCATAATTCACATCCAACAGTCATTTAGAGTCAAAAGATTAAATGTTAAAATTTCATCATTATAGACCATTTTGGGAACGTTCGACATGTCCGGAGTCATCGTTTTTCATCCGAAAATTGATTTTTTGGACTGTACCAAAAATGATTCAAAATGTCAATTGGATCATGCCTCATGTTGAATAACCACTTTTTAAACCCTCACAGTGACCAAAATTGCCATTTTTACAGAGTTTTGCTTACTCAAAAGCTTCAATTTTGACCCGTTTCAGGCACAGAAATGACTTTAAACACACTTATTTTAGTTGAAAAAGTCATAATGCACATCCAACAGTCATTTAGAGTCAAAAGATTAAATGTTAAAATTTCATCATTATAGACCATTTTGGGAACGTTCGACATGTCCGGAGTCATCGTTTTTCATCCGAAAATTGATTTTTGGGACTGTACCAAAAATGATTCAAAATGTCAATTGGATCGTGCCTCATGTTGAATAACCACTTTTTAAACCCTCACAGTGACCAAAAGTGCCATTTTTACAGAGTTTTGCTTACTCAAAAGCTTCAATTTTGACCCATTTCAGGCACAGAAATGACTTTAAACACACTTATTTTAGTTGAAAAAGTCAGAATGCACATCCAACAGTCATTTAGAGTCAAAAGATTAAATGTTAAAATGTCATCATTATAGACCATTTTGGGAATGTTCGACATGTCCAGAGTCATCGTTTTTCATCCGAAAATTGATTTTTGGGACTGTACCAAAAATGATTCAAAATGTCAATTGGATCGTGCCTCATGTTGAAATACCACTTTTTAAACCCTCAAAGTGACCAAAATTGCCATTTTTACAGAGTTTTGCTTACTCAAAAGCTTCAATTTTGACCCGTTTCAGGCACAGAAATGACTTTAAACACACTTATTTTAGTTGAAAAAGTCATAATTCACATCCAACAGTCATTTAGAGTCAAAAGATTAAATGTTAAAATTTCATCATTATAGACCATTTTGGGAACGTTCGACATGTCCGGAGTCATCGTTTTTCATCCGAAAATTGATTTTTTGGATTGTACCAAAAATGGTTCAAAATGTCAATTGGATCGTGCCTCATGTTGAATAACCACTTTTTAAACCCTCACAGTGACCAAAATTACCATTTTTACAGAGTTTTGCTTACTCAAAAGCTTCAATTTTGACCCGTTTCAGGCACAGAAATGACTTTAAACACACTTATTTTAGTTGAAAAAGTCATAATGCACATCCAACAGTCATTTAGAGTCAAAAGATTAAATGTTAAAATTTCATCATTATAGACCATTTTGGGAACGTTCGACATGTCCGGAGTCATCGTTTTTCATCCAAAAATTGATTTTTTGGACCGTACCAAAAATTATTCAAAATGTCAATTGGATCGTGCCTCATGTTGAATAACCACTTTTTAAACCCTCACAGTGACCAAAATGGCCATTTTTACAGAGTTTTGCTTACTCAAAAGCTTCAATTTTGACCCGTTTCAGTCACAGAAATGACTTTAAACACACTTATTTTAGTTGAAAAAGTCATAATTCACATCCAACAGTCATTTAGAGTCAAAAGATTAAATGTTAAAATTTCATCATTATAGACCATTTTGGGAACGTTCGACATGTCCGGAGTCATCGTTTTTCATCCAAAAATCGATTTTTTGGACTGTACCAAAAATGATTCAAAATGTCAATTGGATCATGCCTCATGTTGAATAACCACTTTTTAAACCCTCACAGTGACCAAAAGTGCCATTTTTACAGAGTTTTGCTTACTCAAAAGCTTCAATTTTGACCCGTTTCAGGCACAGAAATGACTTTAAACACACTTATTTTAGTTGAAAAAGTCATAATTCACATCCAACAGTCATTTAGAGTCAAAAGATTAAATGTTAAAATTTCATCATTATAGACCATTTTGGGAACGTTCGACATGTCCGGAGTCATTGTTTTTCATCCGAATATTGATTTTTTGGACTGTACCAAAAATGATTCAAAATGTCAATTGGATCGTGCCTCATGTTGAATAACCACTTTTTAAACCCTCACAGTGACCAAAAGTGCCATTTTTACAGAGTTTTGCTTACTCAAAAGCTTCAATTTTGACCCGTTTCAGGCACAGAAATTACTTTAAACACACTTATTTTAGTTGAAAAAGTCATAATTCACATCCAACAGTCATTTAGAGTCAAAAGATTAAATGTTAAAATTTCATCATTATAGACCATTTTTGGAACGTTCGGCATGTCCGGAGTCATCGTTTTTCATCCGAAAATTGATTTTTTGGACTGTACCAAAAATGATTCAAAATGTCAATTGGATCGTGCCTCATGTTGAATAACCACTTTTTAAACCCACATAGTGACCAAAATGGCCATTTTTACAGAGTTTTGCTTACTCAAAAGCTTCAATTTCGACCAGTTTCAGTCACAGAAATGACTTTAAACACACTTATTTTAGTTGAAAAAGTCATAATTCACATCCAACAGTCATTTAGAGTCAAAAGATTAAATGTTAACATTTCATCATTATAGACCATTTTGGGAACGTTCGACATGTCCGGAGTCATTGTTTTTCACCTGAAAATCGATTTTTTGGACTGTACCAAAAATGGTTCAAAATGTCAATTGGATCGTGCCTCATGTTGAATAACCACTTTTTAAACCCTCACAGTGACCAAAATTACCATTTTTACAGAGTTTTGCTTACTCAAAAGCTTCAATTTTGACCCGTTTCAGTCACAGAAATGACTTTAAACACACTTATTTTAGTTGAAAAAGTCATAATTCACATCCAACAGTCATTTAGAGTCAAAAGATTAAATGTTAAAATTTCATCATTATTGACCATTTTGGGAACGTTCGACATGTCCGGAGTCATCGTTTTTCATCCAAAAATCGATTTTTTGGACTGTACCAAAAATGATTCAAAATGTCAATTGGATCATGCCTCATGTTGAATAACCACTTTTTAAACCCTCACAGTGACCAAAAGTGCCATTTTTACAGAGTTTTGCTTACTCAAAAGCTTCAATTTTGACCCGTTTCAGGCACAGAAATGACTTTAAACACACTTATTTTAGTTGAAAAAGTCATAATTCACATCCAACAGTCATTTAGAGTCAAAAGATTAAATGTTAACATTTCATCATTATAGACCATTTTGGGAACGTTCGACATGTCCGGAGTCATTGTTTTTCATCCGAAAATTGATTTTTTTGGACTGTACCAAAAATGATTCAAAATGTCAATTGGATCGTGCCTCATGTTGAATAACCACTTTTTAAACCCTCACAGTGACCAAAAGTGCCATTTTTACAGAGTTTTGCTTACTCAAAAGCTTCAATTTTGACCCGTTTCAGGCACAGAAATGACTTTAAACACACTTATTTTAGTTGAAAAAGTCATAATTCACATCCAACAGTCATTTAGAGTCAAAAGATTAAATGTTAAAATTTCATCATTATAGACCATTTTGGGAACGTTCGGCATGTCCGGAGTCATCATTTTTCATCCGAAAATTGATTTTTTGGACTGTACCAAAAATGATTCAAAATGTCAATTGGATCGTGCCTCATGTTGAATAACCACTTTTTAAACCCTCATAGTGACCAAAATGGCCATTTTTACAGAGTTTTGCTTACTCAAAAGCTTCAATTTTGACCCGTTTCAGGCACAGAAATGACTTTAAACACACTTATTTTAGTTGAAAAAGTCATAATTCACATCCAACAGTCATTTAGAGTCAAAAGATTAAATGTTAAAATTTCATCATTATAGACCATTTTGGGAACGTTCGACATGTCCGGAGTCATCGTTTTTCATCCGAAAATTGATTTTTTGGATTGTACCAAAAATGGTTCAAAATGTCAATTGGATCGTGCCTCATTTTGAATAACCACTTTTTAAACCCTCACAGTGACCAAAAGTGCCATTTTTACAGAGTTTTGCTTACTCAAAAGCTTCAATTTTGACCCGTTTCAGGCACAGAAATGACTTTAAACACACTTATTTTAGTTGAAAAAGTCATAATTCACATTCAACAGTCATTTAGAGTCAAAAGATTAAATGTTAAAATTTCATCATTATAGACCATTTTGGGAACGTTCGACATGTCCAGAGTCATCGTTTTTCATCCGAAAATTTATTTTTTGGACTGTACCAAAAATGATTCAAAATGTCAATTGGATCGTGCCTCATGTTGAATAACCACTTTTTAAACCCTCACAGTGACCAAAAGTGCCATTTTTACAGAGTTTTGCTTACTCAAAAGCTTCAATTTTGACCCGTTTCAGGCACAGAAATGACTTTAAACACACTTATTTTAGTTGAAAAAGTCATAATTCACATCCAACAGTCATTTAGAGTCAAAAGATCAAATGTTAAAATTTCATCATTATAGACCATTTTGGGAACGTTCGACATGTCCGGAGTCATCGTTTTTCATCCGAAAATTGATTTTTTGGACTGTACCAAAAATGATTCAAAATGTCAATTGGATCGTGCCTCATGTTGAATAACCACTCACAGTGACCAAAAGTGCCATTTTTACAGAGTTTTGCTTACTCAAAAGCTTCAATTTTGACCCGTTTCAGGCACAGAAATGACTTTAAACACACTTATTTTAGTTGAAAAAGTCAGAATGCACATCCAACAGTCATTTAGAGTCAAAAGATTAAATGTTAAAATGTCATCATTATAGACCATTTTGGGAATGTTCGACATGTCCAGAGTCATCGTTTTTCATCCGAAAATTGATTTTTGGGACTGTACCAAAAATGATTCAAAATGTCAATTGGATCGTGCCTCATGTTGAATAACCACTTTTTAAACCCTCACAGTGACCAAAAGTGCCATTTTTACAGAGTTTTGCTTACTCAAAAGCTTCAATTTTGACCCGTTTCAGGCACAGAAATGACTTTAAACACACTTATTTTAGTTGAAAAAGTCATAATTCACATCCAACAGTCATTTAGAGTCAAAAGATTAAATGTTAAAATTTCATCATTATAGACCATTTTGGGAACGTTCGACATGTCCGGAGTCATCGTTTTTCATCCGAAAATTGATTTTTTGGATTGTACCAAAAATGGTTCAAAATGTCAATTGGATCGTGCCTCATGTTGAATAACCACTTTTTAAACCCTCACAGTGACCAAAATTACCATTTTTACAGAGTTTTGCTTACTCAAAAGCTTCAATTTTGACCCGTTTCAGGCACAGAAATGACTTTAAACACACTTATTTTAGTTGAAAAAGTCATAATGCACATCCAACAGTCATTTAGAGTCAAAAGATTAAATGTTAAAATTTCATCATTATAGACCATTTTGGGAACGTTCGACATGTCCGGAGTCATTGTTTTTCATCCAAAAATTGATTTTTTGGACCGTACCAAAAATTATTCAAAATGTCAATTGGATCGTGCCTCATGTTGAATAACCACTTTTTAAACCCTCACAGTGACCAAAATGGCCATTTTTACAGAGTTTTGCTTACTCAAAAGCTTCAATTTTGACCCGTTTCAGTCACAGAAATGACTTTAAACACACTTATTTTAGTTGAAAAAGTCATAATTCACATCCAACAGTCATTTAGAGTCAAAAGATTAAATGTTAAAATTTCATCATTATAGACCATTTTGGGAACGTTCGACATGTCCGGAGTCATCGTTTTTCATCCAAAAATCGATTTTTTGGACTGTACCAAAAATGATTCAAAATGTCAATTGGATCATGCCTCATGTTGAATAACCACTTTTTAAACCCTCACAGTGACCAAAAGTGCCATTTTTACAGAGTTTTGCTTACTCAAAAGCTTCAATTTTGACCCGTTTCAGGCACAGAAATGACTTTAAACACACTTATTTTAGTTGAAAAAGTCATAATTCACATCCAACAGTCATTTAGAGTCAAAAGATTAAATGTTAAAATTTCATCATTATAGACCATTTTGGGAACGTTCGACATGTCCGGAGTCATTGTTTTTCATCCGAAAATTGATTTTTTGGACTGTACCAAAAATGATTCAAAATGTCAATTGGATCGTGCCTCATGTTGAATAACCACTTTTTAAACCCTCACAGTGACCAAAAGTGCCATTTTTACAGAGTTTTGCTTACTCAAAAGCTTCAATTTTGACCCGTTTCAGGCACAGAAATGACTTTAAACACACTTATTTTAGTTGAAAAAGTCATAATTCACATCCAACAGTCATTTAGAGTCAAAAGATTAAATGTTAAAATTTCATCATTATAGACCATTTTGGGAACGTTCGGCATGTCCGGAGTCATCGTTTTTCATCCGAAAATTGATTTTTTGGACTGTACCAAAAATGATTCAAAATGTCAATTGGATCGTGCCTCATGTTGAATAACCACTTTTTAAACCCTCATAGTGACCAAAATGGCCATTTTTACAGAGTTTTGCTTACTCAAAAGCTTCAATTTTGACCCGTTTCAGTCACAGAAATGACTTTAAACACACTTATTTTAGTTGAAAAAGTCATAATTCACATCCAACAGTCATTTAGAGTCAAAAGATTAAATGTTAAAATTTCATCATTATAGACCATTTTGGGAACGTTCGACATGTCCGGAGTCATTGTTTTTCACCTGAAAATCGATTTTTTGGACTGTACCAAAAATGATTCAAAATGTCAATAGGATCATGCCTCATGTTGAATAACCACTTTTTAAACCCTCACAGTGACCAAAAGTGCCATTTTTACAGAGTTTTGCTTACTCAAAAGCTTCAATTTTGACCCGTTTCAGGCACAGAAATGACTTTAAACACACTTATTTTAGTTGAAAAAGTCATAATTCACATTCAACAGTCATTTAGAGTCAAAAGATTAAATGTTAAAATTTCATCATTATTGACCATTTTGGGAACGTTCGACATGTCCGGAGTCATCGTTTTTCATCCGAAAATTGATTTTTTGGACTGTACCAAAAATGATTCAAAATGTCAATTGGATCGTGCCTCATGTTGAATAACCACTTTTTAAACCCTCACAGTGACCAAAAGTGCCATTTTTACAGAGTTTTGCTTACTCAAAAGCTTCAATTTTGACCCGTTTCAGGCACAGAAATGACTTTAAACACACTTATTTTAGTTGAAAAAGTCATAATTCACATCCAACAGTCATTTAGAGTCAAAAGATTAAATGTTAAAATTTCATCATTATTGACCATTTTGGGAACGTTCGACATGTCCGGAGTCATCGTTTTTCATCCAAAAATCGATTTTTTGGACTGTACCAAAAATGATTCAAAATGTCAATTGGATCATGCCTCATGTTGAATAACCACTTTTTAAACCCTCACAGTGACCAAAAGTGCCATTTTTACAGAGTTTTGCTTACTCAAAAGCTTCAATTTTGACCCGTTTCAGGCACAGAAATGACTTTAAACACACTTATTTTAGTTGAAAAAGTCATAATTCACATCCAACAGTCATTTAGAGTCAAAAGATTAAATGTTAAAATTTCATCATTATAGACCATTTTGGGAACGTTCGGCATGTCCGGAGTCATCGTTTTTCATCCGAAAATTGATTTTTTGGACTGTACCAAAAATGATTCAAAATGTCAATTGGATCGTGCCTCATGTTGAATAACCACTTTTTAAACCCTCACAGTGACCAAAATGGCCATTTTTACAGAGTTTTGCTTACTCAAAAGCTTCAATTTTGACCCGTTTCAGTCACAGAAATGACTTTAAACACACTTATTTTAGTTGAAAAAGTCATAATTCACATCCAACAGTCATTTAGAGTCAAAAGATTAAATGTTAAAATTTCATCATTATAGACCATTTTGGGAACGTTCGACATGTCCGGAGTCATCGTTTTTCATCCAAAAATCGATTTTTTGGACTGTACCAAAAATGATTCAAAATGTCAATTGGATCATGCCTCATGTTGAATAACCACTTTTTAAACCCTCACAGTGACCAAAAGTGCCATTTTTACAGAGTTTTGCTTACTCAAAAGCTTCAATTTTGACCCGTTTCAGGCACAGAAATGACTTTAAACACACTTATTTTAGTTGAAAAAGTCATAATTCACATCCAACAGTCATTTAGAGTCAAAAGATTAAATGTTAAAATTTCATCATTATAGACCATTTTGGGAACGTTCGACATGTCCGGAGTCATTGTTTTTCATCCGAAAATTGATTTTTTGGACTGTACCAAAAATGATTCAAAATGTCAATTGGATCGTGCCTCATGTTGAATAACCACTTTTTAATCCCTCACAGTGACCAAAAGTGCCATTTTTACAGAGTTTTGCTTACTCAAAAGCTTCAATTTTGACCCGTTTCAGGCACAGAAATGACTTTAAACACACTTATTTTAGTTGAAAAAGTCATAATTCACATCCAACAGTCATTTAGAGTCAAAAGATTAAATGTTAAAATTTCATCATTATAGACCATTTTGGGAACGTTCGGCATGTCCGGAGTCATCGTTTTTCATCCGAAAATTGATTTTTTGGACTGTACCAAAAATGATTCAAAATGTCAATTGGATCGTGCCTCATGTTGAATAACCACTTTTTAAACCCTCATAGTGACCAAAATGGCCATTTTTACAGAGTTTTGCTTACTCAAAAGCTTCAATTTTGACCCGTTTCAGTCACAGAAATGACTTTAAACACACTTATTTTAGTTGAAAAAGTCATAATTCACATCCAACAGTCATTTAGAGTCAAAAGATTAAATGTTAAAATTTCATCATTATAGACCATTTTGGGAACGTTCGACATGTCCGGAGTCATTGTTTTTCACCTGAAAATCGATTTTTTGGACTGTACCAAAAATGATTCAAAATGTCAATAGGATCATGCCTCATGTTGAATAACCACTTTTTAAACCCTCACAGTGACCAAAAGTGCCATTTTTACAGAGTTTTGCTTACTCAAAAGCTTCAATTTTGACCCGTTTCAGGCACAGAAATGACTTTAAACACACTTATTTTAGTTGAAAAAGTCATAATTCACATTCAACAGTCATTTAGAGTCAAAAGATTAAATGTTAAAATTTCATCATTATTGACCATTTTGGGAACGTTCGACATGTCCGGAGTCATCGTTTTTCATCCGAAAATTGATTTTTTGGACTGTACCAAAAATGATTCAAAATGTCAATTGGATCGTGCCTCATGTTGAATAACCACTTTTTAAACCCTCACAGTGACCAAAAGTGCCATTTTTACAGAGTTTTGCTTACTCAAAAGCTTCAATTTTGACCCGTTTCAGGCACAGAAATGACTTTAAACACACTTATTTTAGTTGAAAAAGTCATAATTCACATCCAACAGTCATTTAGAGTCAAAAGATTAAATGTTAAAATTTCATCATTATTGACCATTTTGGGAACGTTCGACATGTCCGGAGTCATCGTTTTTCATCCAAAAATCGATTTTTTGGACTGTACCAAAAATGATTCAAAATGTCAATTGGATCATGCCTCATGTTGAATAACCACTTTTTAAACCCTCACAGTGACCAAAAGTGCCATTTTTACAGAGTTTTGCTTACTCAAAAGCTTCAATTTTGACCCGTTTCAGGCACAGAAATGACTTTAAACACACTTATTTTAGTTGAAAAAGTCATAATTCACATCCAACAGTCATTTAGAGTCAAAAGATTAAATGTTAAAATTTCATCATTATAGACCATTTTGGGAACGTTCGACATGTCCGGAGTCATTGTTTTTCATCCGAAAATTGATTTTTTGGACTGTACCAAAAATGATTCAAAATGTCAATTGGATCGTGCCTCATGTTGAATAACCACTTTTTAAACCCTCACAGTGACCAAAAGTGCCATTTTTACAGAGTTTTGCTTACTCAAAAGCTTCCATTTTGACCCGTTTCAGGCACAGAAATGACTTTAAACACACTTATTTTAGTTGAAAAAGTCATAATTCACATCCAACAGTCATTTAGAGTCAAAAGATTAAATGTTAAAATTTCATCATTATAGACCATTTTGGGAACGTTCGGCATGTCCGGAGTCATCGTTTTTCATCCGAAAATTGATTTTTTGGACTGTACCAAAAATGATTCAAAATGTCAATTGGATCGTGCCTCATGTTGAATAACCACTTTTTAAACCCTCATAGTGACCAAAATGGCCATTTTTACAGAGTTTTGCTTACTCAAAAGCTTCAATTTTGACCCGTTTCAGTCACAGAAATGACTTTAAACACACTTATTTTAGTTGAAAAAGTCATAATTCACATCCAACAGTCATTTAGAGTCAAAAGATTAAATGTTAAAATTTCATCATTATAGACCATTTTGGGAACGTTCGACATGTCCGGAGTCATTGTTTTTCACCTGAAAATCGATTTTTTGGACTGTACCAAAAATGATTCAAAATGTCAATAGGATCATGCCTCATGTTGAATAACCACTTTTTAAACCCTCACAGTGACCAAAAGTGCCATTTTTACAGAGTTTTGCTTACTCAAAAGCTTCAATTTTGACCCGTTTCAGGCACAGAAATGACTTTAAACACACTTATTTTAGTTGAAAAAGTCATAATTCACATTCAACAGTCATTTAGAGTCAAAAGATTAAATGTTAAAATTTCATCATTATAGACCATTTTGGGAACGTTCGACATGTCCGGAGTCATCGTTTTTCATCCGAAAATTTATTTTTTGGACTGTACCAAAAATGATTCAAAATGTCAATTGGATCGTGCCTCATGTTGAATAACCACTTTTTAAACCCTCACAGTGACCAAAAGTGCCATTTTTACAGAGTTTTGCTTACTCAAAAGCTTCAATTTTGACCCGTTTCAGGCACAGAAATGACTTTAAACACACTTATTTTAGTTGAAAAAGTCATAATTCACATCCAACAGTCATTTAGAGTCAAAAGATTAAATGTTAAAATTTCATCATTATAGACCATTTTGGGAACGTTCGACATGTCCGGAGTCATCGTTTTTCATCCGAAAATTGATTTTTTGGACTGTACCAAAAATGATTCAAAATGTCAATTGGATCGTGCCTCATGTTGAATAACCACTCACAGTGACCAAAAGTGCCATTTTTACAGAGTTTTGCTTACTCAAAAGCTTCAATTTTGACCCGTTTCAGGCACAGAAATGACTTTAAACACACTTATTTTAGTTGAAAAAGTCATAATTCACATCCAACAGTCATTTAGAGTCAAAAGATTAAATGTTAAAATTTCATCATTATAGACCATTTTGGGAACGTTCGACATGTCCGGAGTCATCGTTTTTCATCCGAAAATCGATTTTTTGGACTGTACCAAAAATGATTCAAAATGTCAATTGGATCGTGCCTCATGTTGAATAACCACTTTTTAAACCATCACAGTGACCAAAATGGCAATTTTTACAGAGTTTTGCTTACTCAAAAGCTTCAATTTTGACCCGTTTCAGTCACAGAAATGACTTTAAACACACTTATTTTAGTTGAAAAAGTCATAATTCACATCCAACAGTCATTTAGAGTCAAAAGATTAAATGTTAAAATTTCATCATTATAGACCATTTTGGGAACGTTCGACATGTCCGGAGTCATCGTTTTTCATCCAAAAATCGATTTTTTGGACTGTACCAAAAATGATTCAAAATGTCAATTGGATCATGCCTCATGTTGAATAACCACTTTTTAAACCCTCACAGTGACCAAAAGTGCCATTTTTACAGAGTTTTGCTTACTCAAAAGCTTCAATTTTGACCCGTTTCAGGCACAGAAATGACTTTAAACACACTTATTTTAGTTGAAAAAGTCATAATTCACATCCAACAGTCATTTAGAGTCAAAAGATTAAATGTTAAAATTTCATCATTATAGACCATTTTGGGAACGTTCGACATGTCCGGAGTCATTGTTTTTCATCCGAAAATTGATTTTTTGGACTGTACCAAAAATGATTCAAAATGTCAATTGGATCGTGCCTCATGTTGAATAACCACTTTTTAAACCCTCACAGTGACCAAAAGTGCCATTTTTACAGAGTTTTGCTTACTCAAAAGCTTCAATTTTGACCCGTTTCAGGCACAGAAATGACTTTAAACACACTTATTTTAGTTGAAAAAGTCATAATTCACATCCAACAGTCATTTAGAGTCAAAAGATTAAATGTTAAAATTTCATCATTATAGACCATTTTGGGAACGTTCGACATGTCCGGAGTCATTGTTTTTCACCTGAAAATCGATTTTTTGGACTGTACCAAAAATGATTCAAAATGTCAATAGGATCATGCCTCATGTTGAATAACCACTTTTTAAACCCTCACAGTGACCAAAAGTGCCATTTTTACAGAGTTTTGCTTACTCAAAAGCTTCAATTTTGACCCGTTTCAGGCACAGAAATGACTTTAAACACACTTATTTTAGTTGAAAAAGTCATAATTCACATTCAACAGTCATTTAGAGTCAAAAGATTAAATGTTAAAATTTCATCATTATTGACCATTTTGGGAACGTTCGACATGTCCGGAGTCATCGTTTTTCATCCGAAAAATGTCAATTGGATCGTGCCTCATGTTGAATAACCACTTTTTAAACCCTCACAGTGACCAAAAGTGCCATTTTTACAGAGTTTTGCTTACTCAAAAGCTTCAATTTTGACCCGTTTCAGGCACAGAAATGACTTTAAACACACTTATTTTAGTTGAAAAAGTCATAATTCACATCCAACAGTCATTTAGAGTCAAAAGATTAAATGTTAAAATTTCATCATTATTGACCATTTTGGGAACGTTCGACATGTCCGGAGTCATCGTTTTTCATCCAAAAATCGATTTTTTGGACTGTACCAAAAATGATTCAAAATGTCAATTGGATCATGCCTCATGTTGAATAACCACTTTTTAAACCCTCACAGTGACCAAAAGTGCCATTTTTACAGAGTTTTGCTTACTCAAAAGCTTCAATTTTGACCCGTTTCAGGCACAGAAATGACTTTAAACACACTTATTTTAGTTGAAAAAGTCATAATTCACATCCAACAGTCATTTAGAGTCAAAAGATTAAATGTTAAAATTTCATCATTATAGACCATTTTGGGAACGTTCGACATGTCCGGAGTCATTGTTTTTCATCCGAAAATTGATTTTTTGGACTGTACCAAAAATGATTCAAAATGTCAATTGGATCGTGCCTCATGTTGAATAACCACTTTTTAAACCCTCACAGTGACCAAAAGTGCCATTTTTACAGAGTTTTGCTTACTCAAAAGCTTCAATTTTGACCCGTTTCAGGCACAGAAATGACTTTAAACACACTTATTTTAGTTGAAAAAGTCATAATTCACATCCAACAGTCATTTAGAGTCAAAAGATTAAATGTTAAAATTTCATCATTATAGACCATTTTGGGAACGTTCGGCATGTCCGGAGTCATCGTTTTTCATCCGAAAATTGATTTTTTGGACTGTACCAAAAATGATTCAAAATGTCAATTGGATCGTGCCTCATGTTGAATAACCACTTTTTAAACCCTCATAGTGACCAAAATGGCCATTTTTACAGAGTTTTGCTTACTCAAAAGCTTCAATTTTGACCCGTTTCAGTCACAGAAATGACTTTAAACACACTTATTTTAGTTGAAAAAGTCATAATTCACATCCAACAGTCATTTAGAGTCAAAAGATTAAATGTTAAAATTTCATCATTATAGACCATTTTGGGAACGTTCGACATGTCCGGAGTCATTGTTTTTCACCTGAAAATCGATTTTTTGGACTGTACCAAAAATGATTCAAAATGTCAATAGGATCATGCCTCATGTTGAATAACCACTTTTTAAACCCTCACAGTGACCAAAAGTGCCATTTTTACAGAGTTTTGCTTACTCAAAAGCTTCAATTTTGACCCGTTTCAGGCACAGAAATGACTTTAAACACACTTATTTTAGTTGAAAAAGTCATAATTCACATCCAACAGTCATTTAGAGTCAAAAGATTAAATGTTAAAATTTCATCATTATAGACCATTTTGGGAACGTTCGACATGTCCGGAGTCATCGTTTTTCATCCGAAAATTTATTTTTTGGACTGTACCAAAAATGATTCAAAATGTCAATTGGATCGTGCCTCATGTTGAATAACCACTTTTTAAACCCTCACAGTGACCAAAAGTGCCATTTTTACAGAGTTTTGCTTACTCAAAAGCTTCAATTTTGACCCGTTTCAGGCACAGAAATGACTTTAAACACACTTATTTTAGTTGAAAAAGTCATAATTCACATCCAACAGTCATTTAGAGTCAAAAGATTAAATGTTAAAATTTCATCATTATAGACCATTTTGGGAACGTTCGACATGTCCGGAGTCATCGTTTTTCATCCGAAAATTGATTTTTTGGACTGTACCAAAAATGATTCAAAATGTCAATTGGATCGTGCCTCATGTTGAATAACCACTCACAGTGACCAAAAGTGCCATTTTTACAGAGTTTTGCTTACTCAAAAGCTTCAATTTTGACCCGTTTCAGGCACAGAAATGACTTTAAACACACTTATTTTAGTTGAAAAAGTCATAATTCACATCCAACAGTCATTTAGAGTCAAAAGATTAAATGTTAAAATTTCATCATTATAGACCATTTTGGGAACGTTCGACATGTCCGGAGTCATCGTTTTTCATCCGAAAATCGATTTTTTGGACTGTACCAAAAATGATTCAAAATGTCAATTGGATCGTGCCTCATGTTGAATAACCACTTTTTAAACCATCACAGTGACCAAAATGGCAATTTTTACAGAGTTTTGCTTACTCAAAAGCTTCAATTTTGACCCGTTTCAGTCACAGAAATGACTTTAAACACACTTATTTTAGTTGAAAAAGTCATAATTCACATCCAACAGTCATTTAGAGTCAAAAGATTAAATGTTAAAATTTCATCATTATAGACCATTTTGGGAACGTTCGACATGTCCGGAGTCATCGTTTTTGATCCGAAAATCGATTTTTTGGACTGTACCAAAAATGATTCAAAATGTCAATTGGATCGTGCCTAATGTTGAATAACCACTTTTTAAACCCTCACAGTGACCAAAAGTGCCATTTTTACAGAGTTTTGCTTACTCAAAAGCTTCAATTTTGACCCGTTTCAGGCACAGAAATGACTTTAAACACACTTATTTTAGTTGAAAAAGTCATAATTCACATCCAACAGTCATTTAGAGTCAAAAGATTAAATGTTAAAATTTCATCATTATAGACCATTTTGGGAACGTTCGGCATGTCCGGAGTCATCGTTTTTCATCCGAAAATTGATTTTTTGGACTGTACCAAAAATGATTCAAACTGTCAATTGGATCGTGCCTCATGTTGAATAACCACTTTTTAAACCCTCATAGTGACCAAAATGGCCATTTTTACAGAGTTTTGCTTACTCAAAAGCTTCAATTTTGACCCGTTTCAGTCACAGAAATGACTTTAAACACACTTATTTTAGTTGAAAAAGTCATAATTCACATCCAACAGTCATTTAGAGTCAAAAGATTAAATGTTAAAATTTCATCATTATAGACCATTTTGGGAACGTTCGACATGTCCGGAGTCATCGTTTTTCACCTGAAAATCGATTTTTTGGACTGTACCAAAAATGATTCAAAATGTCAATAGGATCATGCCTCATGTTGAATAACCACTTTTTAAACCCTCACAGTGACCAAAAGTGCCATTTTTACAGAGTTTTGCTTACTCAAAAGCTTCAATTTTGACCCGTTTCAGGCACAGAAATGACTTTAAACACACTTATTTTAGTTGAAAAAGTCATAATTCACATTCAACAGTCATTTAGAGTCAAAAGATTAAATGTTAAAATTTCATCATTATTGACCATTTTGGGAACGTTCGACATGTCCGGAGTCATCGTTTTTCATCCGAAAATTGATTTTTTGGACTGTACCAAAAATGATTCAAAATGTCAATTGGATCGTGCCTCATGTTGAATAACCACTTTTTAAACCCTCACAGTGACCAAAAGTGCCATTTTTACAGAGTTTTGCTTACTCAAAAGCTTCAATTTTGACCCGTTTCAGGCACAGAAATGACTCTAAACACACTTATTTTAGTTGAAAAAGTCATAATTCACATCCAACAGTCATTTAGAGTCAAAAGATTAAATGTTAAAATTTCATCATTATAGACCATTTTGGGAACGTTCGACATGTCCGGAGTCATCGTTTTTCATCCGAAAATTGATTTTTTGGACTGTACCAAAAATGATTCAAAATGTCAATTGGATCGTGCCTCATGTTGAATAACCACTCACAGTGACCAAAAGTGCCATTTTTACAGAGTTTTGCTTACTCAAAAGCTTCAATTTTGACCCGTTTCAGGCACAGAAATGACTTTAAACACACTTATTTTAGTTGAAAAAGTCATAATTCACATCCAACAGTCATTTAGAGTCAAAAGATTAAATGTTAAAATTTCATCATTATAGACCATTTTGGGAACGTTCAACATGTCCGGAGTCATCGTTTTTCATCCGAAAATCGATTTTTTGGACTGTACCAAAAATGATTCAAAATGTCAATTGGATCGTGCCTCATGTTGAATAACCACTTTTTAAACCATCACAGTGACCAAAATGGCAATTTTTACAGAGTTTTGCTTACTCAAAAGCTTCAATTTTGACCCGTTTCAGTCACAGAAATGACTTTAAACACACTTATTTTAGTTGAAAAAGTCATAATTCACATCCAACAGTCATTTAGAGTCAAAAGATTAAATGTTAAAATTTCATCATTATAGACCATTTTGGGAACGTTCGACATGTCCGGAGTCATCGTTTTTGATCCGAAAATCGATTTTTTGGACTGTACCAAAAATGATTCAAAATGTCAATTGGATCATGCCTCATGTTGAATAACCACTTTTTAAACCCTCACAGTGACCAAAAGTGCCATTTTTACAGAGTTTTGCTTACTCAAAAGCTTCAATTTTGACCCGTTTCAGGCACAGAAATTACTTTAAACACACTTATTTTAGTTGAAAAAGTCATAATTCACATCCAACAGTCATTTAGAGTCAAAAGATTAAATGTTAAAATTTCATCATTATAGACCATTTTGGGAACGTTCGACATGTCCGGAGTCATCGTTTTTCATCCGAAAATTGATTTTTTGGACTGTACCAAAAATGATTCAAAATGTCAATTGGATCGTGCCTCATGTTGAATAACCACTCACAGTGACCAAAAGTGCCATTTTTACAGAGTTTTGCTTACTCAAAAGCTTCAATTTTGACCCGTTTCAGGCACAGAAATGACTTTAAACACACTTATTTTAGTTGAAAAAGTCATAATTCACATCCAACAGTCATTTAGAGTCAAAAGATTAAATGTTAAAATTTCATCATTATAGACCATTTTGGGAACGTTCGACATGTCCGGAGTCATCGTTTTTCATCCGAAAATCGATTTTTTGGACTGTACCAAAAATGATTCAAAATGTCAATTGGATCGTGCCTCATGTTGAATAACCACTTTTTAAACCATCACAGTGACCAAAATGGCAATTTTTACAGAGTTTTGCTTACTCAAAAGCTTCAATTTTGACCCGTTTCAGGCACAGAAATGACTTTAAACACACTTATTTTAGTTGAAAAAGTCATAATTCACATCCAACAGTCATTTAGAGTCAAAAGATTAAATGTTAAAATTTCATCATTATAGACCATTTTGGGAACGTTCGACATGTCCGGAGTCATCGTTTTTCATCCGAAAATTGATTTTTTGGACTGTACCAAAAATGATTCAAAATGTCAATTGGATCGTGCCTCATGTTGAATAACCACTCACAGTGACCAAAAGTGCCATTTTTACAGAGTTTTGCTTACTCAAAAGCTTCAATTTTGACCCATTTCAGGCACAGAAATGACTTTAAACACACTTATTTTAGTTGAAAAAGTCATAATTCACATCCAACAGTCATTTAGAGTCAAAAGATTAAATGTTAAAATTTCATCATTATAGACCATTTTGGGAACGTTCGACATGTCCGGAGTCATCGTTTTTCATCCGAAAATCGATTTTTTGGACTGTACCAAAAATGATTCAAAATGTCAATTGGATCGTGCCTCATGTTGAATAACCACTTTTTAAACCATCACAGTGACCAAAATGGCAATTTTTACAGAGTTTTGCTTACTCAAAAGCTTCAATTTTGACCCGTTTCAGTCACAGAAATGACTTTAAACACACTTATTTTAGTTGAAAAAGTCATAATTCACATCCAACAGTCATTTAGAGTCAAAAGATTAAATGTTAAAATTTCATCATTATAGACCATTTTGGGAACGTTCGACATGTCCGGAGTCATCGTTTTTCATCCGAAAATCGATTTTTTGGACTGTACCAAAAATGATTCAAAATGTCAATTGGATCGTGCCTCATGTTGAATAACCACTTTTTAAACCATCACAGTGACCAAAATGGCAATTTTTACAGAGTTTTGCTTACTCAAAAGCTTCAATTTTGACCCGTTTCAGTCACAGAAATGACTTTAAACACACTTATTTTAGTTGAAAAAGTCATAATTCACATCCAACAGTCATTTAGAGTCAAAAGATTAAATGTTAAAATTTCATCATTATAGACCATTTTGGGAACGTTCGACATGTCCGGAGTCATCGTTTTTGATCCGAAAATCGATTTTTTGGACTGTACCAAAAATGATTCAAAATGTCAATTGGATCATGCCTCATGTTGAATAACCACTTTTTAAACCCTCACAGTGACCAAAAGTGCCATTTTTACAGAGTTTTGCTTACTCAAAAGCTTCAATTTTGACCCGTTTCAGGCACAGAAATTACTTTAAACACACTTATTTTAGTTGAAAAAGTCATAATTCACATCCAACAGTCATTTAGAGTCAAAAGATTAAATGTTAAAATTTCATCATTATAGACCATTTTGGGAACGTTCGACATGTCCGGAGTCATCGTTTTTCATCCGAAAATTGATTTTTTGGACTGTACCAAAAATGATTCAAAATGTCAATTGGATCGTGCCTCATGTTGAATAACCACTCACAGTGACCAAAAGTGCCATTTTTACAGAGTTTTGCTTACTCAAAAGCTTCAATTTTGACCCGTTTCAGGCACAGAAATGACTTTAAACACACTTATTTTAGTTGAAAAAGTCATAATTCACATCCAACAGTCATTTAGAGTCAAAAGATTAAATGTTAAAATTTCATCATTATAGACCATTTTGGGAACGTTCGACATGTCCGGAGTCATCGTTTTTCATCCGAAAATCGATTTTTTGGACTGTACCAAAAATGATTCAAAATGTCAATTGGATCGTGCCTCATGTTGAATAACCACTTTTTAAACCATCACAGTGACCAAAATGGCAATTTTTACAGAGTTTTGCTTACTCAAAAGCTTCAATTTTGACCCGTTTCAGTCACAGAAATGACTTTAAACACACTTATTTTAGTTGAAAAAGTCATAATTCACATCCAACAGTCATTTAGAGTCAAAAGATTAAATGTTAAAATTTCATCATTATAGACCATTTTGGGAACGTTCGACATGTCCGGAGTCATCGTTTTTGATCCGAAAATCGATTTTTTGGACTGTACCAAAAATGATTCAAAATGTCAATTGGATCGTGCCTAATGTTGAATAACCACTTTTTAAACCCTCACAGTGACCAAAAGTGCCATTTTTACAGAGTTTTGCTTACTCAAAAGCTTCAATTTTGACCCGTTTCAGGCACAGAAATGACTTTAAACACACTTATTTTAGTTGAAAAAGTCATAATTCACATCCAACAGTCATTTAGAGTCAAAAGATTAAATGTTAAAATTTCATCATTATAGACCATTTTGGGAACGTTCGGCATGTCCGGAGTCATCGTTTTTCATCCGAAAATTGATTTTTTGGACTGTACCAAAAATTATTCAAACTGTCAATTGGATCGTGCCTCATGTTGAATAACCACTTTTTAAACCCTCATAGTGACCAAAATGGCCATTTTTACAGAGTTTTGCTTACTCAAAAGCTTCAATTTTGACCCGTTTCAGTCACAGAAATGACTTTAAACACACTTATTTTAGTTGAAAAAGTCATAATTCACATCCAACAGTCATTTAGAGTCAAAAGATTAAATGTTAAAATTTCATCATTATAGACCATTTTGGGAACGTTCGACATGTCCGGAGTCATCGTTTTTCACCTGAAAATCGATTTTTTGGACTGTACCAAAAATGATTCAAAATGTCAATAGGATCATGCCTCATGTTGAATAACCACTTTTTAAACCCTCACAGTGACCAAAAGTGCCATTTTTACAGAGTTTTGCTTACTCAAAAGCTTCAATTTTGACCCGTTTCAGGCACAGAAATGACTTTAAACACACTTATTTTAGTTGAAAAAGTCATAATTCACATTCAACAGTCATTTAGAGTCAAAAGATTAAATGTTAAAATTTCATCATTATTGACCATTTTGGGAACGTTCGACATGTCCGGAGTCATCGTTTTTCATCCGAAAATTGATTTTTTGGACTGTACCAAAAATGATTCAAAATGTCAATTGGATCGTGCCTCATGTTGAATAACCACTTTTTAAACCCTCACAGTGACCAAAAGTGCCATTTTTACAGAGTTTTGCTTACTCAAAAGCTTCAATTTTGACCCGTTTCAGGCACAGAAATGACTTTAAACACACTTATTTTAGTTGAAAAAGTCATAATTCACATCCAACAGTCATTTAGAGTCAAAAGATTAAATGTTAAAATTTCATCATTATAGACCATTTTGGGAACGTTCGACATGTCCGGAGTCATCGTTTTTCATCCGAAAATTGATTTTTTGGACTGTACCAAAAATGATTCAAAATGTCAATTGGATCGTGCCTCATGTTGAATAACCACTCACAGTGACCAAAAGTGCAATTTTTACAGAGTTTTGCTTACTCAAAAGCTTCAATTTTGACCCGTTTCAGGCACAGAAATGACTTTAAACACACTTATTTTAGTTGAAAAAGTCATAATTCACATCCAACAGTCATTTAGAGTCAAAAGATTAAATGTTAAAATTTCATCATTATAGACCATTTTGGGAACGTTCGACATGTCCGGAGTCATCGTTTTTCATCCGAAAATCGATTTTTTGGACTGTACCAAAAATGATTCAAAATGTCAATTGGATCGTGCCTCATGTTGAATAACCACTTTTTAAACCATCACAGTGACCAAAATGGCAATTTTTACAGAGTTTTGCTTACTCAAAAGCTTCAATTTTGACCCGTTTCAGTCACAGAAATGACTTTAAACACACTTATTTTAGTTGAAAAAGTCATAATTCACATCCAACAGTCATTTAGAGTCAAAAGATTAAATGTTAAAATTTCATCATTATAGACCATTTTGGGAACGTTCGACATGTCCGGAGTCATCGTTTTTGATCCGAAAATCGATTTTTTGGACTGTACCAAAAATGATTCAAAATGTCAATTGGATCATGCCTCATGTTGAATAACCACTTTTTAAACCCTCACAGTGACCAAAAGTGCCATTTTTACAGAGTTTTGCTTACTCAAAAGCTTCAATTTTGACCCGTTTCAGGCACAGAAATTACTTTAAACACACTTATTTTAGTTGAAAAAGTCATAATTCACATCCAACAGTCATTTAGAGTCAAAAGATTAAATGTTAAAATTTCATCATTATAGACCATTTTGGGAACGTTCGACATGTCCGGAGTCATCGTTTTTCATCCGAAAATTGATTTTTTGGACTGTACCAAAAATGATTCAAAATGTCAATTGGATCGTGCCTCATGTTGAATAACCACTCACAGTGACCAAAAGTGCCATTTTTACAGAGTTTTGCTTACTCAAAAGCTTCAATTTTGACCCGTTTCAGGCACAGAAATGACTTTAAACACACTTATTTTAGTTGAAAAAGTCATAATTCACATCCAACAGTCATTTAGAGTCAAAAGATTAAATGTTAAAATTTCATCATTATAGACCATTTTGGGAACGTTCGACATGTCCGGAGTCATCGTTTTTCATCCGAAAATCGATTTTTTGGACTGTACCAAAAATGATTCAAAATGTCAATTGGATCGTGCCTCATGTTGAATAACCACTTTTTAAACCATCACAGTGACCAAAATGGCAATTTTTACAGAGTTTTGCTTACTCAAAAGCTTCAATTTTGACCCGTTTCAGTCACAGAAATGACTTTAAACACACTTATTTTAGTTGAAAAAGTCATAATTCACATCCAACAGTCATTTAGAGTCAAAAGATTAAATGTTAAAATTTCATCATTATAGACCATTTTGGGAACGTTCGACATGTCCGGAGTCATCGTTTTTGATCCGAAAATCGATTTTTTGGACTGTACCAAAAATGATTCAAAATGTCAATTGGATCGTGCCTAATGTTGAATAACCACTTTTTAAACCCTCACAGTGACCAAAAGTGCCATTTTTACAGAGTTTTGCTTACTCAAAAGCTTCAATTTTGACCCGTTTCAGGCACAGAAATGACTTTAAACACACTTATTTTAGTTGAAAAAGTCATAATTCACATCCAACAGTCATTTAGAGTCAAAAGATTAAATGTTAACATTTCATCATTATAGACCATTTTGGGAACGTTCGGCATGTCCGGAGTCATCGTTTTTCATCCGAAAATTGATTTTTTGGACTGTACCAAAAATGATTCAAAATGTCAATTGGATCGTGCCTCATGTTGAATAACCACTTTTTAAACCCTCACAGTGACCAAAAGTGCCATTTTTACAGAGTTTTGCTTACTCAAAAGCTTCAA
Organism: Lissotriton vulgaris; assembly: GCF_964263255.1. Lineage (NCBI taxonomy): Eukaryota > Metazoa > Chordata > Amphibia > Caudata > Salamandridae > Lissotriton > Lissotriton vulgaris. The sequence goes on along the minus strand of NW_028245190.1, from coordinate 233,587 downwards.
TTTTGACCCGTTTCAGGCACAGAAATGACTTTAAACACACTTATTTTAGTTGAAAAAGTCATAATTCACATCCAACAGTCATTTAGAGTCAAAAGATTAAATGTTAAAATGTCATCATTATAGACCATTTTGGGAACGTTCGACATGTCGGAGTCATCGTTTTTCATCCGAAAATTGATTTTTTGGACTGTACCAAAAATGATTCAAAATGTCAATTGGATCGTGCCTCATGTTGAATAACCACTTTTTAAACCCTCACAGTGACCAAAAGTGCCATTTTTACAGAGTTTTGCTTACTCAAAAGCTTCAATTTTGACCCGTTTCAGGCACAGAAATGACTTTAAACACACTTATTTTAGTTGAAAAAGTCATAATTCACATCCAACAGTCATTTAGAGTCAAAAGATTAAATGTTAAAATTTCATCATTATAGACCATTTTGGGAACGTTCGACATGTCCGGAGTCATCGTTTTTCATCCGAAAATCGATTTTTTGGACTGTACCAAAAATGATTCAAAATGTCAATTGGATCGTGCCTCATGTTGAATAACCACTTTTTAAACCATCACAGTGACCAAAATGGCAATTTTTACAGAGTTTTGCTTACTCAAAAGCTTCAATTTTGACCCGTTTCAGTCACAGAAATGACTTTAAACACACTTATTTTAGTTGAAAAAGTCATAATTCACATCCAACAGTCATTTAGAGTCAAAAGATTAAATGTTAAAATTTCATCATTATAGACCATTTTGGGAACGTTCGACATGTCCGGAGTCATCGTTTTTGATCCGAAAATCGATTTTTTGGACTGTACCAAAAATGATTCAAAATGTCAATTGGATCATGCCTCATGTTGAATAACCACTTTTTAAACCCTCACAGTGACCAAAAGTGCCATTTTTACAGAGTTTTGCTTACTCAAAAGCTTCAATTTTGACCCGTTTCAGGCACAGAAATTACTTTAAACACACTTATTTTAGTTGAAAAAGTCATAATTCACATCCAACAGTCATTTAGAGTCAAAAGATTAAATGTTAAAATTTCATCATTATAGACCATTTTGGGAACGTTCGACATGTCCGGAGTCATCGTTTTTCATCCGAAAATTGATTTTTTGGACTGTACCAAAAATGATTCAAAATGTCAATTGGATCGTGCCTCATGTTGAATAACCACTCACAGTGACCAAAAGTGCCATTTTTACAGAGTTTTGCTTACTCAAAAGCTTCAATTTTGACCCGTTTCAGGCACAGAAATGACTTTAAACACACTTATTTTAGTTGAAAAAGTCATAATTCACATCCAACAGTCATTTAGAGTCAAAAGATTAAATGTTAAAATTTCATCATTATAGACCATTTTGGGAACGTTCGACATGTCCGGAGTCATCGTTTTTCATCCGAAAATCGATTTTTTGGACTGTACCAAAAATGATTCAAAATGTCAATTGGATCGTGCCTCATGTTGAATAACCACTTTTTAAACCATCACAGTGACCAAAATGGCAATTTTTACAGAGTTTTGCTTACTCAAAAGCTTCAATTTTGACCCGTTTCAGTCACAGAAATGACTTTAAACACACTTATTTTAGTTGAAAAAGTCATAATTCACATCCAACAGTCATTTAGAGTCAAAAGATTAAATGTTAAAATTTCATCATTATAGACCATTTTGGGAACGTTCGACATGTCCGGAGTCATCGTTTTTGATCCGAAAATCGATTTTTTGGACTGTACCAAAAATGATTCAAAATGTCAATTGGATCGTGCCTAATGTTGAATAACCACTTTTTAAACCCTCACAGTGACCAAAAGTGCCATTTTTACAGAGTTTTGCTTACTCAAAAGCTTCAATTTTGACCCGTTTCAGGCACAGAAATGACTTTAAACACACTTATTTTAGTTGAAAAAGTCATAATTCACATCCAACAGTCATTTAGAGTCAAAAGATTAAATGTTAACATTTCATCATTATAGACCATTTTGGGAACGTTCGGCATGTCCGGAGTCATCGTTTTTCATCCGAAAATTGATTTTTTGGACTGTACCAAAAATGATTCAAAATGTCAATTGGATCGTGCCTCATGTTGAATAACCACTTTTTAAACCCTCACAGTGACCAAAAGTGCCATTTTTACAGAGTTTTGCTTACTCAAAAGCTTCAATTTTGACCCGTTTCAGGCACAGAAATGACTTTAAACACACTTATTTTAGTTGAAAAAGTCATAATTCACATCCAACAGTCATTTAGAGTCAAAAGAATAAATGTTAAAATTTCATCATTATAGACCATTTTGGGAACGTTCGGCATGTCCGGAGTCATCGTTTTTCATCCGAAAATTGATTTTTTTGGACTGTACCAAAAATGATTCAAAATGTCAATTGGATCGTGCCTCATGTTGAATAACCACTTTTTAAACCCTCACAGTGACCAAAATGGCCATTTTTACAGAGTTTTGCTTACTCAAAAGCTTCAATTTTGACCCGTTTCAGTCACAGAAATGACTTTAAACACACTTATTTTAGTTGAAAAAGTCATAATTCACATCCAACAGTCATTTAGAGTCAAAAGATTAAATGTTAAAATTTCATCATTATAGACCATTTTGGGAACGTTCGACATGTCCGGAGTCATCGTTTTTAATCCAAAAATCGATTTTTTGGACTGTACCAAAAATGATTCAAAATGTCAATTGGATCATGCCTCATGTTGAATAACCACTTTTTAAACCCTCACAGTGACCAAAAGTGCCATTTTTACAGAGTTTTGCTTACTCAAAAGCTTCAATTTTGACCCGTTTCAGGCACAGAAATGACTTTAAACACACTTATTTTATTTGAAAAAGTCATAATTCACATCCAACAGTCATTTAGAGTCAAAAGATTAAATGTTAAAATTTCATCATTATAGACCATTTTGGGAACGTTCGGCATGTCCGGAGTCATCGTTTTTCATCCGAAAATTGATTTTTTGGACTGTACCAAAAATGATTCAAAATGTCAATTGGATCGTGCCTCATGTTGAATAACCACTTTTTAAACCCTCATAGTGACCAAAATGGCCATTTTTACAGAGTTTTGCTTACTCAAAAGCTTCAATTTTGACCCGTTTCAGTCACAGAAATGACTTTAAACACACTTATTTTAGTTGAAAAAGTCATAATTCACATCCAACAGTCATTTAGAGTCAAAAGATTAAATGTTAAAATTTCATCATTATAGACCATTTTGGGAACGTTCGACATGTCCGGAGTCATCGTTTTTCACCTGAAAATCGATTTTTTGGACTGTACCAAAAATGATTCAAAATGTCAATAGGATCATGCCTCATGTTGAATAACCACTTTTTAAACCCTCACAGTGACCAAAAGTGCAATTTTTACAGAGTTTTGCTTACTCAAAAGCTTCAATTTTGACCCGTTTCAGGCACAGAAATGACTTTAAACACACTTATTTTAGTTGAAAAAGTCATAATTCACATTCAACAGTCATTTAGAGTCAAAAGATTAAATGTTAAAATTTCATCATTATTGACCATTTTGGGAACGTTCGACATGTCCGGAGTCATCGTTTTTCATCCGAAAATTGATTTTTTGGGCTGTACCAAAAATGATTCAAAATGTCAATTGGATCGTGCCTCATGTTGAATAACCACTTTTTAAACCCTCACAGTGACCAAAAGTGCCATTTTTACAGAGTTTTGCTTACTCAAAAGCTTCAATTTTGACCCGTTTCAGGCACAGAAATGACTTTAAACACACTTATTTTAGTTGAAAAAGTCATAATTCACATCCAACAGTCATTTAGAGTCAAAAGATTAAATGTTAAAATTTCATCATTATAGACCATTTTGGGAACGTTCGACATGTCCGGAGTCATCGTTTTTCATCCGAAAATTGATTTTTTGGACTGTACCAAAAATGATTCAAAATGTCAATTGGATCGTGCCTCATGTTGAATAACCACTTTTTAACCCCTTTACTGCTAAGGCATTATTAGGCTTATCATATAATTTCCATTGAAATCAATGGAAAGTCCATGACGAGTTACCCTTGTCATTAGCGGCGAAGAGGTTAAACCCTCACAGTGACCAAAAGTGCCATTTTTACAGAGTTTTGCTTACTCAAAAGCTTCAATTTTGACCCGTTTCAGGCACAGAAATGACTTTAAACACACTTATTTCAGTTGAAAAAGTCATAATTCACATCCAACAGTCATTTAGAGTCAAAAGATTAAATGTTAAAATTTCATCATTATAGACCATTTTGGGAACGTTCGACATGTCCGGAGTCATCGTTTTTCATCTGAAAATTGATTTTTTGGACTGTACCAAAAATGATTCAAAATGTCAATTGGATCGTGCCTCATGTTGAATAACCACTTTTTAAACCCTCACAGTGACCAAAAGTGCCATTTTTACAGAGTTTTGCTTACTCAAAAGCTTCAATTTTGACCCATTTCAGGCACAGAAATGACTTTAAACACACTTATTTTAGTTGAAAAAGTCATAATTCACATCCAACAGTCATTTAGAGTCAAAAGATTAAATGTTAAAATTTCATCATTATAGACCATTTTGGGAACGTTCGACATGTCCGGAGTCATCGTTTTTCATCCGAAAATCGATTTTTTGGACTGTACCAAAAATGATTCAAAATGTCAATTGGATCGTGCCTCATGTTGAATAACCACTTTTTAAACCCTCACAGTGACCAAAAGTGCCATTTTTACAGAGTTTTGCTTACTCAAAAGCTTCAATTTTGACCCGTTTCAGGCACAGAAATTACTTTAAACACACTTATTTTAGTTGAAAAAGTCATAATTCACATCCAACAGTCATTTAGAGTCAAAAGATTAAATGTTAAAATTTCATCATTATAGACCATTTTGGGAACGTTCGACATGTCCGGAGTCATCGTTTTTCATCCGAAAATTGATTTTTTGGACTGTACCAAAAATGATTCAAAATGTCAATTGGATCGTGCCTCATGTTGAATAACCACTTTTTAAACCCTCACAGTGACCAAAAGTGCCATTTTTACAGAGTTTTCCTTACTCAAAAGCTTCAATTTTGACCCGTTTCAGGCACAGAAATGACTTTAAACACACTTATTTTAGTTGAAAAAGTCATAATTCACATCCAACAGTCATTTAGAGTCAAAAGATTAAATGTTAAAATGTCATCATTATAGACCATTTTGGGAACGTTCGGCATGTCCGGAGTCATCGTTTTTCATCCGAAAATTGATTTTTTGGACTGTACCAAAAATGATTCAAAATGTCAATTGGATCGTGCCTCATGTTGAATAACCACTTTTTAAACCCTCACAGTGACCAAAAGTGCCATTTTTACAGAGTTTTGCTTACTCAAAAGCTTCAATTTTGACCCATTTCAGGCACAGAAATGACTTTAAACACACTTATTTTAGTTGAAAAAGTAATAATTCACATCCAACAGTCATTTAGAGTCAAAAGATTAAATGTTAAAATTTCATCATTATTGACCATTTTGGGAACGTTCGACATGTCCGGAGTCATCGTTTTTCATCCGAAAATTGATTTTTGGGACTGTACCAAAAATGATTCAAAATGTCAATTGCATCGTGCCTCATGTTGAATAACCACTTTTTAAACCCTCACAGTGACCAAAAGTGCCATTTTTACAGAGTTTTGCCTACTCAAAAGCTTCAATTTTGACCCGTTTCAGGCACAGAAATGACTTTAAACACACTTATTTTAGTTGAAAAAGTCATAATGCACATCCAACAGTCATTTAGAGTCAAAAGATTAAATGTTAAAATTTCATCATTATAGACCATTTTGGGAACGTTCGACATGTCCGGAGTCATCGTTTTTCATCCGAAAATTGATTTTTGGGACTGTACCAAAAATGATTCAAAATGTCAATTGGATCGAGCCTCATGTTGAATAACCACTTTTTAAACCCTCACAGTGACCAAAAGTGCCATTTTTACAGAGTTTTGCTTACTCAAAAGCTTCAATTTTGACCCATTTCAGGCACAGAAATGACTTTAAACACACTTATTTTAGTTGAAAAAGTCAGAATGCACATCCAACAGTCATTTAGAGTCAAAAGATTAAATGTTAAAATGTCATCATTATAGACCATTTTGGGAATGTTCGACATGTCCAGAGTCATCGTTTTTCATCCGAAAATTGATTTTTGGGACTGTACCAAAAATGATTCAAAATGTCAATTGGATCGTGCCTCATGTTGAAATACCACTTTTTAAACCCTCAAAGTGACCAAAATTGCCATTTTTACAGAGTTTTGCTTACTCAAAAGCTTCAATTTTGACCCGTTTCAGGCACAGAAATGACTTTAAACACACTTATTTTAGTTGAAAAAGTCATAATGCACATCCAACAGTCATTTATAGTCAAAAGATTAAATGTTACAATTTCATCATTATAGACCATTTTGGGAACGTTCGACATGTCCGGAGTCATCGTTTTTCATCCGAAAATTGATTTTTTGGACTGTACCAAAAATTATTCAAACTGTCAATTGGATCGTGCCTCATGTTGAATAACCACTTTTTAAACCCTCATAGTGACCAAAATGGCCATTTTTACAGAGTTTTGCTTACTCAAAAGCTTCAATTTTGACCCGTTTCAGTCACAGAAATGACTTTAAACACACTTATTTTAGTTGAAAAAGTCATAATTCACATCCAACAGTCATTTAGAGTCAAAAGATTAAATGTTAAAATTTCATCATTATAGACCATTTTGGGAACGTTCGACATGTCCGGAGTCATCGTTTTTCACCTGAAAATCGATTTTTTGGACTGTACCAAAAATGATTCAAAATGTCAATAGGATCATGCCTCATGTTGAATAACCACTTTTTAAACCCTCACAGTGACCAAAAGTGCCATTTTTACAGAGTTTTGCTTACTCAAAAGCTTCAATTTTGACCCGTTTCAGGCACAGAAATGACTTTAAACACACTTATTTTAGTTGAAAAAGTCATAATTCACATTCAACAGTCATTTAGAGTCAAAAGATTAAATGTTAAAATTTCATCATTATTGACCATTTTGGGAACGTTCGACATGTCCGGAGTCATCGTTTTTCATCCGAAAATTGATTTTTTGGACTGTACCAAAAATGATTCAAAATGTCAATTGGATCGTGCCTCATGTTGAATAACCACTTTTTAAACCCTCACAGTGACCAAAAGTGCCATTTTTACAGAGTTTTGCTTACTCAAAAGCTTCAATTTTGACCCGTTTCAGGCACAGAAATGACTCTAAACACACTTATTTTAGTTGAAAAAGTCATAATTCACATCCAACAGTCATTTAGAGTGAAAAGATTAAATGTTAAAATTTCATCATTATAGACCATTTTGGGAACGTTCGACATGTCCGGAGTCATCGTTTTTCATCCGAAAATTGATTTTTTGGACTGTACCAAAAATGATTCAAAATGTCAATTGGATCGTGCCTCATGTTGAATAACCACTCACAGTGACCAAAAGTGCAATTTTTACAGAGTTTTGCTTACTCAAAAGCTTCAATTTTGACCCGTTTCAGGCACAGAAATGACTTTAAACACACTTATTTTAGTTGAAAAAGTCATAATTCACATCCAACAGTCATTTAGAGTCAAAAGATTAAATGTTAAAATTTCATCATTATAGACCATTTTGGGAACGTTCGACATGTCCGGAGTCATCGTTTTTCATCCGAAAATCGATTTTTTGGACTGTACCAAAAATGATTCAAAATGTCAATTGGATCGTGCCTCATGTTGAATAACCACTTTTTAAACCATCACAGTGACCAAAATGGCAATTTTTACAGAGTTTTGCTTACTCAAAAGCTTCAATTTTGACCCGTTTCAGTCACAGAAATGACTTTAAACACACTTATTTTAGTTGAAAAAGTCATAATTCACATCCAACAGTCATTTAGAGTCAAAAGATTAAATGTTAAAATTTCATCATTATAGACCATTTTGGGAACGTTCGACATGTCCGGAGTCATCGTTTTTGATCCGAAAATCGATTTTTTGGACTGTACCAAAAATGATTCAAAATGTCAATTGGATCATGCCTCATGTTGAATAACCACTTTTTAAACCCTCACAGTGACCAAAAGTGCCATTTTTACAGAGTTTTGCTTACTCAAAAGCTTCAATTTTGACCCGTTTCAGGCACAGAAATTACTTTAAACACACTTATTTTAGTTGAAAAAGTCATAATTCACATCCAACAGTCATTTAGAGTCAAAAGATTAAATGTTAAAATTTCATCATTATAGACCATTTTGGGAACGTTCGACATGTCCGGAGTCATCGTTTTTCATCCGAAAATTGATTTTTTGGACTGTACCAAAAATGATTCAAAATGTCAATTGGATCGTGCCTCATGTTGAATAACCACTCACAGTGACCAAAAGTGCCATTTTTACAGAGTTTTGCTTACTCAAAAGCTTCAATTTTGACCCGTTTCAGGCACAGAAATGACTTTAAACACACTTATTTTAGTTGAAAAAGTCATAATTCACATCCAACAGTCATTTAGAGTCAAAAGATTAAATGTTAAAATTTCATCATTATAGACCATTTTGGGAACGTTCGACATGTCCGGAGTCATCGTTTTTCATCCGAAAATCGATTTTTTGGACTGTACCAAAAATGATTCAAAATGTCAATTGGATCGTGCCTCATGTTGAATAACCACTTTTTAAACCATCACAGTGACCAAAATGGCAATTTTTACAGAGTTTTGCTTACTCAAAAGCTTCAATTTTGACCCGTTTCAGTCACAGAAATGACTTTAAACACACTTATTTTAGTTGAAAAAGTCATAATTCACATCCAACAGTCATTTAGAGTCAAAAGATTAAATGTTAAAATTTCATCATTATAGACCATTTTGGGAACGTTCGACATGTCCGGAGTCATCGTTTTTGATCTGAAAATCGATTTTTTGGACTGTACCAAAAATGATTCAAAATGTCAATTGGATCGTGCCTAATGTTGAATAACCACTTTTTAAACCCTCACAGTGACCAAAAGTGCCATTTTTACAGAGTTTTGCTTACTCAAAAGCTTCAATTTTGACCCGTTTCAGGCACAGAAATGACTTTAAACACACTTATTTTAGTTGAAAAAGTCATAATTCACATCCAACAGTCATTTAGAGTCAAAAGATTAAATGTTAACATTTCATCATTATAGACCATTTTGGGAACGTTCGGCATGTCCGGAGTCATCGTTTTTCATCCGAAAATTGATTTTTTGGACTGTACCAAAAATGATTCAAAATGTCAATTGGATCGTGCCTCATGTTGAATAACCACTTTTTAAACCCTCACAGTGACCAAAAGTGCCATTTTTACAGAGTTTTGCTTACTCAAAAGCTTCAATTTTGACCCGTTTCAGGCACAGAAATGACTTTAAACACACTTATTTTAGTTGAAAAAGTCATAATTCACATCCAACAGTCATTTAGAGTCAAAAGAATAAATGTTAAAATTTCATCATTATAGACCATTTTGGGAACGTTCGGCATGTCCGGAGTCATCGTTTTTCATCCGAAAATTGATTTTTTTGGACTGTACCAAAAATGATTCAAAATGTCAATTGGATCGTGCCTCATGTTGAATAACCACTTTTTAAACCCTCACAGTGACCAAAATGGCCATTTTTACAGAGTTTTGCTTACTCAAAAGCTTCAATTTTGACCCGTTTCAGTCACAGAAATGACTTTAAACACACTTATTTTAGTTGAAAAAGTCATAATTCACATCCAACAGTCATTTAGAGTCAAAAGATTAAATGTTAAAATTTCATCATTATAGACCATTTTGGGAACGTTCGACATGTCCGGAGTCATCGTTTTTAATCCAAAAATCGATTTTTTGGACTGTACCAAAAATGATTCAAAATGTCAATTGGATCATGCCTCATGTTGAATAACCACTTTTTAAACCCTCACAGTGACCAAAAGTGCCATTTTTACAGAGTTTTGCTTACTCAAAAGCTTCAATTTTGACCCGTTTCAGGCACAGAAATGACTTTAAACACACTTATTTTATTTGAAAAAGTCATAATTCACATCCAACAGTCATTTAGAGTCAAAAGATTAAATGTTAAAATTTCATCATTATAGACCATTTTGGGAACGTTCGGCATGTCCGGAGTCATCGTTTTTCATCCGAAAATTGATTTTTTGGACTGTACCAAAAATGATTCAAAATGTCAATTGGATCGTGCCTCATGTTGAATAACCACTTTTTAAACCCTCATAGTGACCAAAATGGCCATTTTTACAGAGTTTTGCTTACTCAAAAGCTTCAATTTTGACCCGTTTCAGTCACAGAAATGACTTTAAACACACTTATTTTAGTTGAAAAAGTCATAATTCACATCCAACAGTCATTTATAGTCAAAAGATTAAATGTTACAATTTCATCATTATAGACCATTTTGGGAACGTTCGACATGTCCGGAGTCATCGTTTTTCATCCGAAAATTGATTTTTTGGACTGTACCAAAAATTATTCAAACTGTCAATTGGATCGTGCCTCATGTTGAATAACCACTTTTTAAACCCTCATAGTGACCAAAATGGCCATTTTTACAGAGTTTTGCTTACTCAAAAGCTTCAATTTTGACCCGTTTCAGTCACAGAAATGACTTTAAACACACTTATTTTAGTTGAAAAAGTCATAATTCACATCCAACAGTCATTTAGAGTCAAAAGATTAAATGTTAAAATTTCATCATTATAGACCATTTTGGGAACGTTCGACATGTCCGGAGTCATCGTTTTTCACCTGAAAATCGATTTTTTGGACTGTACCAAAAATGATTCAAAATGTCAATAGGATCATGCCTCATGTTGAATAACCACTTTTTAAACCCTCACAGTGACCAAAAGTGCCATTTTTACAGAGTTTTGCTTACTCAAAAGCTTCAATTTTGACCCGTTTCAGGCACAGAAATGACTTTAAACACACTTATTTTAGTTGAAAAAGTCATAATTCACATTCAACAGTCATTTAGAGTCAAAAGATTAAATGTTAAAATTTCATCATTATTGACCATTTTGGGAACGTTCGACATGTCCGGAGTCATCGTTTTTCATCCGAAAATTGATTTTTTGGACTGTACCAAAAATGATTCAAAATGTCAATTGGATCGTGCCTCATGTTGAATAACCACTTTTTAAACCCTCACAGTGACCAAAAGTGCCATTTTTACAGAGTTTTGCTTACTCAAAAGCTTCAATTTTGACCCGTTTCAGGCACAGAAATGACTCTAAACACACTTATTTTAGTTGAAAAAGTCATAATTCACATCCAACAGTCATTTAGAGTGAAAAGATTAAATGTTAAAATTTCATCATTATAGACCATTTTGGGAACGTTCGACATGTCCGGAGTCATCGTTTTTCATCCGAAAATTGATTTTTTGGACTGTACCAAAAATGATTCAAAATGTCAATTGGATCGTGCCTCATGTTGAATAACCACTCACAGTGACCAAAAGTGCAATTTTTACAGAGTTTTGCTTACTCAAAAGCTTCAATTTTGACCCGTTTCAGGCACAGAAATGACTTTAAACACACTTATTTTAGTTGAAAAAGTCATAATTCACATCCAACAGTCATTTAGAGTCAAAAGATTAAATGTTAAAATTTCATCATTATAGACCATTTTGGGAACGTTCGACATGTCCGGAGTCATCGTTTTTCATCCGAAAATCGATTTTTTGGACTGTACCAAAAATGATTCAAAATGTCAATTGGATCGTGCCTCATGTTGAATAACCACTTTTTAAACCATCACAGTGACCAAAATGGCAATTTTTACAGAGTTTTGCTTACTCAAAAGCTTCAATTTTGACCCGTTTCAGTCACAGAAATGACTTTAAACACACTTATTTTAGTTGAAAAAGTCATAATTCACATCCAACAGTCATTTAGAGTCAAAAGATTAAATGTTAAAATTTCATCATTATAGACCATTTTGGGAACGTTCGACATGTCCGGAGTCATCGTTTTTGATCCGAAAATCGATTTTTTGGACTGTACCAAAAATGATTCAAAATGTCAATTGGATCATGCCTCATGTTGAATAACCACTTTTTAAACCCTCACAGTGACCAAAAGTGCCATTTTTACAGAGTTTTGCTTACTCAAAAGCTTCAATTTTGACCCGTTTCAGGCACAGAAATTACTTTAAACACACTTATTTTAGTTGAAAAAGTCATAATTCACATCCAACAGTCATTTAGAGTCAAAAGATTAAATGTTAAAATTTCATCATTATAGACCATTTTGGGAACGTTCGACATGTCCGGAGTCATCGTTTTTCATCCGAAAATTGATTTTTTGGACTGTACCAAAAATGATTCAAAATGTCAATTGGATCGTGCCTCATGTTGAATAACCACTCACAGTGACCAAAAGTGCCATTTTTACAGAGTTTTGCTTACTCAAAAGCTTCAATTTTGACCCGTTTCAGGCACAGAAATGACTTTAAACACACTTATTTTAGTTGAAAAAGTCATAATTCACATCCAACAGTCATTTAGAGTCAAAAGATTAAATGTTAAAATTTCATCATTATAGACCATTTTGGGAACGTTCGACATGTCCGGAGTCATCGTTTTTCATCCGAAAATCGATTTTTTGGACTGTACCAAAAATGATTCAAAATGTCAATTGGATCGTGCCTCATGTTGAATAACCACTTTTTAAACCATCACAGTGACCAAAATGGCAATTTTTACAGAGTTTTGCTTACTCAAAAGCTTCAATTTTGACCCGTTTCAGTCACAGAAATGACTTTAAACACACTTATTTTAGTTGAAAAAGTCATAATTCACATCCAACAGTCATTTAGAGTCAAAAGATTAAATGTTAAAATTTCATCATTATAGACCATTTTGGGAACGTTCGACATGTCCGGAGTCATCGTTTTTGATCTGAAAATCGATTTTTTGGACTGTACCAAAAATGATTCAAAATGTCAATTGGATCGTGCCTAATGTTGAATAACCACTTTTTAAACCCTCACAGTGACCAAAAGTGCCATTTTTACAGAGTTTTGCTTACTCAAAAGCTTCAATTTTGACCCGTTTCAGGCACAGAAATGACTTTAAACACACTTATTTTAGTTGAAAAAGTCATAATTCACATCCAACAGTCATTTAGAGTCAAAAGATTAAATGTTAACATTTCATCATTATAGACCATTTTGGGAACGTTCGGCATGTCCGGAGTCATCGTTTTTCATCCGAAAATTGATTTTTTGGACTGTACCAAAAATGATTCAAAATGTCAATTGGATCGTGCCTCATGTTGAATAACCACTTTTTAAACCCTCACAGTGACCAAAAGTGCCATTTTTACAGAGTTTTGCTTACTCAAAAGCTTCAATTTTGACCCGTTTCAGGCACAGAAATGACTTTAAACACACTTATTTTAGTTGAAAAAGTCATAATTCACATCCAACAGTCATTTAGAGTCAAAAGAATAAATGTTAAAATTTCATCATTATAGACCATTTTGGGAACGTTCGGCATGTCCGGAGTCATCGTTTTTCATCCGAAAATTGATTTTTTTGGACTGTACCAAAAATGATTCAAAATGTCAATTGGATCGTGCCTCATGTTGAATAACCACTTTTTAAACCCTCACAGTGACCAAAATGGCCATTTTTACAGAGTTTTGCTTACTCAAAAGCTTCAATTTTGACCCGTTTCAGTCACAGAAATGACTTTAAACACACTTATTTTAGTTGAAAAAGTCATAATTCACATCCAACAGTCATTTAGAGTCAAAAGATTAAATGTTAAAATTTCATCATTATAGACCATTTTGGGAACGTTCGACATGTCCGGAGTCATCGTTTTTAATCCAAAAATCGATTTTTTGGACTGTACCAAAAATGATTCAAAATGTCAATTGGATCATGCCTCATGTTGAATAACCACTTTTTAAACCCTCACAGTGACCAAAAGTGCCATTTTTACAGAGTTTTGCTTACTCAAAAGCTTCAATTTTGACCCGTTTCAGGCACAGAAATGACTTTAAACACACTTATTTTATTTGAAAAAGTCATAATTCACATCCAACAGTCATTTAGAGTCAAAAGATTAAATGTTAAAATTTCATCATTATAGACCATTTTGGGAACGTTCGGCATGTCCGGAGTCATCGTTTTTCATCCGAAAATTGATTTTTTGGACTGTACCAAAAATGATTCAAAATGTCAATTGGATCGTGCCTCATGTTGAATAACCACTTTTTAAACCCTCATAGTGACCAAAATGGCCATTTTTACAGAGTTTTGCTTACTCAAAAGCTTCAATTTTGACCCGTTTCAGTCACAGAAATGACTTTAAACACACTTATTTTAGTTGAAAAAGTCATAATTCACATCCAACAGTCATTTAGAGTCAAAAGATTAAATGTTAAAATTTCATCATTATAGACCATTTTGGGAACGTTCGACATGTCCGGAGTCATCGTTTTTCACCTGAAAATCGATTTTTTGGACTGTACCAAAAATGATTCAAAATGTCAATAGGATCATGCCTCATGTTGAATAACCACTTTTTAAACCCTCACAGTGACCAAAAGTGCAATTTTTACAGAGTTTTGCTTACTCAAAAGCTTCAATTTTGACCCGTTTCAGGCACAGAAATGACTTTAAACACACTTATTTTAGTTGAAAAAGTCATAATTCACATTCAACAGTCATTTAGAGTCAAAAGATTAAATGTTAAAATTTCATCATTATTGACCATTTTGGGAACGTTCGACATGTCCGGAGTCATCGTTTTTCATCCGAAAATTGATTTTTTGGGCTGTACCAAAAATGATTCAAAATGTCAATTGGATCGTGCCTCATGTTGAATAACCACTTTTTAAACCCTCACAGTGACCAAAAGTGCCATTTTTACAGAGTTTTGCTTACTCAAAAGCTTCAATTTTGACCCGTTTCAGGCACAGAAATGACTTTAAACACACTTATTTTAGTTGAAAAAGTCATAATTCACATCCAACAGTCATTTAGAGTCAAAAGATTAAATGTTAAAATTTCATCATTATAGACCATTTTGGGAACGTTCGACATGTCCGGAGTCATCGTTTTTCATCCGAAAATTGATTTTTTGGACTGTACCAAAAATGATTCAAAATGTCAATTGGATCGTGCCTCATGTTGAATAACCACTTTTTAACCCCTTTACTGCTAAGGCATTATTAGGCTTATCATATAATTTCCATTGAAATCAATGGAAAGTCCATGACGAGTTACCCTTGTCATTAGCGGCGAAGAGGTTAAACCCTCACAGTGACCAAAAGTGCCATTTTTACAGAGTTTTGCTTACTCAAAAGCTTCAATTTTGACCCGTTTCAGGCACAGAAATGACTTTAAACACACTTATTTCAGTTGAAAAAGTCATAATTCACATCCAACAGTCATTTAGAGTCAAAAGATTAAATGTTAAAATTTCATCATTATAGACCATTTTGGGAACGTTCGACATGTCCGGAGTCATCGTTTTTCATCTGAAAATTGATTTTTTGGACTGTACCAAAAATGATTCAAAATGTCAATTGGATCGTGCCTCATGTTGAATAACCACTTTTTAAACCCTCACAGTGACAAAAAGTGCAATTTTTACAGAGTTTTCCTTACTCAAAAGCTTCAATTTTGACCCGTTTCAGGCACAGAAATGACTTTAAACACACTTATTTTAGTTGAAAAAGTCATAATTCACATCCAACAGTCATTTAGAGTCAAAAGATTAAATGTTAAAATGTCATCATTATAGACCATTTTGGGAACGTTCGGCATGTCCGGAGTCATCGTTTTTCATCCGAAAATTGATTTTTTGGACTGTACCAAAAATGATTCAAAATGTCAATTGGATCGTGCCTCATGTTGAATAACCACTTTTTAAACCCTCACAGTGACCAAAAGTGCCATTTTTACAGAGTTTTGCTTACTCAAAAGCTTCAATTTTGACCCATTTCAGGCACAGAAATGACTTTAAACACACTTATTTTAGTTGAAAAAGTCATAATTCACATCCAACAGTCATTTAGAGTCAAAAGATTAAATGTTAAAATTTCATCATTATAGACCATTTTGGGAACGTTCGACATGTCCGGAGTCATCGTTTTTCATCCGAAAATTGATTTTTTGGACTGTACCAAAAATGATTCAAAATGTCAATTGGATCGTGCCTCATGTTGAATAACCACTTTTTAAACCCTCACAGTGACCAAAAGTGCCATTTTTACAGAGTTTTGCTTACTCAAAAGCTTCAATTTTGACCCGTTTCAGGCACAGAAATGACTTTAAACACACTTATTTTAGTTGAAAAAGTCATAATTCACATCCAACAGTCATTTAGAGTCAAAAGATTAAATGTTAAAATTTCATCATTATAGACCATTTTGGGAACGTTCGACATGTCCGGAGTCATCGTTTTTCATCCGAAAATCGATTTTTTGGACTGTACCAAAAATGATTCAAAATGTCAATTGGATCATGCCTCATGTTGAATAACCACTTTTTAAACCCTCACAGTGACCAAAAGTGCCATTTTTACAGAGTTTTGCTTACTCAAAAGCTTCAATTTTGACCCGTTTCAGGCACAGAAATTACTTTAAACACACTTATTTTAGTTGAAAAAGTCATAATTCACATCCAACAGTCATTTAGAGTCAAAAGATTAAATGTTAAAATTTCATCATTATAGACCATTTTGGGAACGTTCGACATGTCCGGAGTCATCGTTTTTCATCCGAAAATTGATTTTTTGGACTGTACCAAAAATGATTCAAAATGTCAATTGGATCGTGCCTCATGTTGAATAACCACTTTTTAAACCCTCACAGTGACCAAAAGTGCCATTTTTACAGAGTTTTCCTTACTCAAAAGCTTCAATTTTGACCCGTTTCAGGCACAGAAATGACTTTAAACACACTTATTTTAGTTGAAAAAGTCATAATTCACATCCAACAGTCATTTAGAGTCAAAAGATTAAATGTTAAAATGTCATCATTATAGACCATTCTGGGAACGTTCGGCATGTCCGGAGTCATCGTTTTTCATCCGAAAATTGATTTTTTGGACTGTACCAAAAATGATTCAAAATGTCAATTGGATCGTGCCTCATGTTGAATAACCACTTTTTAAACCCTCACAGTGACCAAAAGTGCCATTTTTACAGAGTTTTGCTTACTCAAAAGCTTCAATTTTGACCCATTTCAGGCACAGAAATGACTTTAAACACACTTATTTTAGTTGAAAAAGTAATAATTCACATCCAACAGTCATTTAGAGTCAAAAGATTAAATGTTAAAATTTCATCATTATTGACCATTTTGGGAACGTTCGACATGTCCGGAGTCATCGTTTTTCATCCGAAAATTGATTTTTGGGACTGTACCAAAAATGATTCAAAATGTCAATTGCATCGTGCCTCATGTTGAATAACCACTTTTTAAACCCTCACAGTGACCAAAAGTGCCATTTTTACAGAGTTTTGCCTACTCAAAAGCTTCAATTTTGACCCGTTTCAGGCACAGAAATGACTTTAAACACACTTATTTTAGTTGAAAAAGTCATAATGCACATCCAACAGTCATTTAGAGTCAAAAGATTAAATGTTAAAATTTCATCATTATAGACCATTTTGGGAACGTTCGACATGTCCGGAGTCATCGTTTTTCATCCGAAAATTGATTTTTGGGACTGTACCAAAAATGATTCAAAATGTCAATTGGATCGAGCCTCATGTTGAATAACCACTTTTTAAACCCTCACAGTGACCAAAAGTGCCATTTTTACAGAGTTTTGCTTACTCAAAAGCTTCAATTTTGACCCATTTCAGGCACAGAAATGACTTTAAACACACTTATTTTAGTTGAAAAAGTCAGAATGCACATCCAACAGTCATTTAGAGTCAAAAGATTAAATGTTAAAATGTCATCATTATAGACCATTTTGGGAATGTTCGACATGTCCAGAGTCATCGTTTTTCATCCGAAAATTGATTTTTGGGACTGTACCAAAAATGATTCAAAATGTCAATTGGATCGTGCCTCATGTTGAAATACCACTTTTTAAACCCTCAAAGTGACCAAAATTGCCATTTTTACAGAGTTTTGCTTACTCAAAAGCTTCAATTTTGACCCGTTTCAGGCACAGAAATGACTTTAAACACACTTATTTTAGTTGAAAAAGTCATAATGCACATCCAACAGTCATTTATAGTCAAAAGATTAAATGTTACAATTTCATCATTATAGACCATTTTGGGAACGTTCGACATGTCCGGAGTCATCGTTTTTCATCCGAAAATTGATTTTTGGGACTGTACGAAAAATGATTCAAAATGTCAATTGGATCGTGCCTCATGTTGAATAACCACTTTTTAAACCCTCACAGTGACCAAAAGTGCCATTTTTACAGAGTTTTGCTTACTCAAAAGCTTCAATTTTGACCCATTTCAGGCACAGAAATGACTTTAAACACACTTATTTTAGTTGAAAAAGTCATAATTCACATCCAACAGTCATTTAGAGTCAAAAGATTAAATGTTAAAATTTCATCATTATAGACCATTTTGGGAACGTTCGGCATGTCCGGAGTCATCGTTTTTCATCCGAAAATTGATTTTTTGGACTGTACCAAAAATGATTCAAAATGTCAATTGGATCGTGCCTCATGTTGAATAACCACTTTTTAAACCCTCACAGTGACCAAAAGTGCCATTTTTACAGAGTTTTCCTTACTCAAAAGCTTCAATTTTGACCCGTTTCAGGCACAGAAATGACTTTAAACGCACTTATTTTAGTTGAAAAAGTCATAATTCACATCCAACAGTCATTTAGAGTCAAAAGATTAAATGTTAAAATTTTATCATCATAGACCATTTTGGGAACTTTCGGCATGTCCGGAGTCATCGTTTTTCATCCGAAAATTGATTTTTTGGACTGTACCAAAAATGATTCAAAATGTCAATTGGATCGTGCATCATGTTGAATAACCACTTTTTAAACCCTCACAGTGACCAAAATGGCAATTTTTACAGAGTTTTGCTTACTCCAAAGCTTCAATTTTGACCCGTTTCAGTCACAGAAATGACTTTAAACACACTTATTTTAGTTGAAAAAGTCATAATTCACATCCAACAGTCATTTAGAGTCAAAAGATTAAATGTTAAAATTTCATCATTATAGACCATTTTGGGAACGTTCGACATGTCCGGAGTCATCGTTTTTCATCCGAAAATTGATTTTTGGGACTGTACCAAAAATGATTCAAAATGTCAATTGGATCGTGCCTCATGTTGAATAACCACTTTTTAACCCCTTTACTGCTAAGGCATTATTAGGCTTATCATATAATTTCCATTGAAATCAATGGAAAGTCCATGACGAGTTACCCTTGTCATTAGCGGCGAAGAGGTTAAACCCTCACAGTGACCAAAAGTGCCATTTTTACAGAGTTTTGCTTACTCAAAAGCTTCAATTTTGACCCGTTTCAGGCACAGAAATGACTTTAAACACACTTATTTCAGTTGAAAAAGTCATAATTCACATCCAACAGTCATTTAGAGTCAAAAGATTAAATGTTAAAATTTCATCATTATAGACCATTTTGGGAACGTTCGACATGTCCGGAGTCATCGTTTTTCATCTGAAAATTGATTTTTTGGACTGTACCAAAAATGATTCAAAATGTCAATTGGATCGTGCCTCATGTTGAATAACCACTTTTTAAACCCTCACAGTGACAAAAAGTGCAATTTTTACAGAGTTTTCCTTACTCAAAAGCTTCAATTTTGACCCGTTTCAGGCACAGAAATGACTTTAAACACACTTATTTTAGTTGAAAAAGTCATAATTCACATCCAACAGTCATTTAGAGTCAAAAGATTAAATGTTAAAATGTCATCATTATAGACCATTTTGGGAACGTTCGGCATGTCCGGAGTCATCGTTTTTCATCCGAAAATTGATTTTTTGGACTGTACCAAAAATGATTCAAAATGTCAATTGGATCGTGCCTCATGTTGAATAACCACTTTTTAAACCCTCACAGTGACCAAAAGTGCCATTTTTACAGAGTTTTGCTTACTCAAAAGCTTCAATTTTGACCCATTTCAGGCACAGAAATGACTTTAAACACACTTATTTTAGTTGAAAAAGTCATAATTCACATCCAACAGTCATTTAGAGTCAAAAGATTAAATGTTAAAATTTCATCATTATAGACCATTTTGGGAACGTTCGACATGTCCGGAGTCATCGTTTTTCATCCGAAAATTGATTTTTTGGACTGTACCAAAAATGATTCAAAATGTCAATTGGATCGTGCCTCATGTTGAATAACCACTTTTTAAACCCTCACAGTGACCAAAAGTGCCATTTTTACAGAGTTTTGCTTACTCAAAAGCTTCAATTTTGACCCGTTTCAGGCACAGAAATGACTTTAAACACACTTATTTTAGTTGAAAAAGTCATAATTCACATCCAACAGTCATTTAGAGTCAAAAGATTAAATGTTAAAATTTCATCATTATAGACCATTTTGGGAACGTTCGACATGTCCGGAGTCATCGTTTTTCATCCGAAAATCGATTTTTTGGACTGTACCAAAAATGATTCAAAATGTCAATTGGATCATGCCTCATGTTGAATAACCACTTTTTAAACCCTCACAGTGACCAAAAGTGCCATTTTTACAGAGTTTTGCTTACTCAAAAGCTTCAATTTTGACCCGTTTCAGGCACAGAAATTACTTTAAACACACTTATTTTAGTTGAAAAAGTCATAATTCACATCCAACAGTCATTTAGAGTCAAAAGATTAAATGTTAAAATTTCATCATTATAGACCATTTTGGGAACGTTCGACATGTCCGGAGTCATCGTTTTTCATCCGAAAATTGATTTTTTGGACTGTACCAAAAATGATTCAAAATGTCAATTGGATCGTGCCTCATGTTGAATAACCACTTTTTAAACCCTCACAGTGACCAAAAGTGCCATTTTTACAGAGTTTTCCTTACTCAAAAGCTTCAATTTTGACCCGTTTCAGGCACAGAAATGACTTTAAACACACTTATTTTAGTTGAAAAAGTCATAATTCACATCCAACAGTCATTTAGAGTCAAAAGATTAAATGTTAAAATGTCATCATTATAGACCATTCTGGGAACGTTCGGCATGTCCGGAGTCATCGTTTTTCATCCGAAAATTGATTTTTTGGACTGTACCAAAAATGATTCAAAATGTCAATTGGATCGTGCCTCATGTTGAATAACCACTTTTTAAACCCTCACAGTGACCAAAAGTGCCATTTTTACAGAGTTTTGCTTACTCAAAAGCTTCAATTTTGACCCATTTCAGGCACAGAAATGACTTTAAACACACTTATTTTAGTTGAAAAAGTAATAATTCACATCCAACAGTCATTTAGAGTCAAAAGATTAAATGTTAAAATTTCATCATTATTGACCATTTTGGGAACGTTCGACATGTCCGGAGTCATCGTTTTTCATCCGAAAATTGATTTTTGGGACTGTACCAAAAATGATTCAAAATGTCAATTGCATCGTGCCTCATGTTGAATAACCACTTTTTAAACCCTCACAGTGACCAAAAGTGCCATTTTTACAGAGTTTTGCCTACTCAAAAGCTTCAATTTTGACCCGTTTCAGGCACAGAAATGACTTTAAACACACTTATTTTAGTTGAAAAAGTCATAATGCACATCCAACAGTCATTTAGAGTCAAAAGATTAAATGTTAAAATTTCATCATTATAGACCATTTTGGGAACGTTCGACATGTCCGGAGTCATCGTTTTTCATCCGAAAATTGATTTTTGGGACTGTACCAAAAATGATTCAAAATGTCAATTGGATCGAGCCTCATGTTGAATAACCACTTTTTAAACCCTCACAGTGACCAAAAGTGCCATTTTTACAGAGTTTTGCTTACTCAAAAGCTTCAATTTTGACCCATTTCAGGCACAGAAATGACTTTAAACACACTTATTTTAGTTGAAAAAGTCAGAATGCACATCCAACAGTCATTTAGAGTCAAAAGATTAAATGTTAAAATGTCATCATTATAGACCATTTTGGGAATGTTCGACATGTCCAGAGTCATCGTTTTTCATCCGAAAATTGATTTTTGGGACTGTACCAAAAATGATTCAAAATGTCAATTGGATCGTGCCTCATGTTGAAATACCACTTTTTAAACCCTCAAAGTGACCAAAATTGCCATTTTTACAGAGTTTTGCTTACTCAAAAGCTTCAATTTTGACCCGTTTCAGGCACAGAAATGACTTTAAACACACTTATTTTAGTTGAAAAAGTCATAATGCACATCCAACAGTCATTTATAGTCAAAAGATTAAATGTTACAATTTCATCATTATAGACCATTTTGGGAACGTTCGACATGTCCGGAGTCATCGTTTTTCATCCGAAAATTGATTTTTGGGACTGTACGAAAAATGATTCAAAATGTCAATTGGATCGTGCCTCATGTTGAATAACCACTTTTTAAACCCTCACAGTGACCAAAAGTGCCATTTTTACAGAGTTTTGCTTACTCAAAAGCTTCAATTTTGACCCATTTCAGGCACAGAAATGACTTTAAACACACTTATTTTAGTTGAAAAAGTCATAATTCACATCCAACAGTCATTTAGAGTCAAAAGATTAAATGTTAAAATTTCATCATTATAGACCATTTTGGGAACGTTCGGCATGTCCGGAGTCATCGTTTTTCATCCGAAAATTGATTTTTTGGACTGTACCAAAAATGATTCAAAATGTCAATTGGATCGTGCCTCATGTTGAATAACCACTTTTTAAACCCTCACAGTGACCAAAAGTGCCATTTTTACAGAGTTTTCCTTACTCAAAAGCTTCAATTTTGACCCGTTTCAGGCACAGAAATGACTTTAAACGCACTTATTTTAGTTGAAAAAGTCATAATTCACATCCAACAGTCATTTAGAGTCAAAAGATTAAATGTTAAAATTTTATCATCATAGACCATTTTGGGAACTTTCGGCATGTCCGGAGTCATCGTTTTTCATCCGAAAATTGATTTTTTGGACTGTACCAAAAATGATTCAAAATGTCAATTGGATCGTGCATCATGTTGAATAACCACTTTTTAAACCCTCACAGTGACCAAAATGGCAATTTTTACAGAGTTTTGCTTACTCCAAAGCTTCAATTTTGACCCGTTTCAGTCACAGAAATGACTTTAAACACACTTATTTTAGTTGAAAAAGTCATAATTCACATCCAACAGTCATTTAGAGTCAAAAGATTAAATGTTAAAATTTCATCATTATAGACCATTTTGGGAACGTTCGACATGTCCGGAGTCATCGTTTTTCATCCGAAAATTGATTTTTGGGACTGTACCAAAAATGATTCAAAATGTCAATTGGATCGTGCCTCATGTTGAATAACCACTTTTTAAACCCTCACAGTGACCAAAAGTGCCATTTTTACAGAGTTTTGCTTACTCAAAAGCTTCAATTTTGACCCGTTTCAGGCACAGAAATGACTTTAAACACACTTATTTTAGTTGAAAAAGTCATAATTCACATCCAACAGTCATTTAGAGTCAAAAGATTAAATGTTAAAATTTCATCATTATAGACCATTTTGGGAACGTTCGACATGTCCGGAGTCATCGTTTTTCATCCGAAAATGGATTTTTTGGACTGTACCAAAAATGATTCAAAATGTCAATTGGATCGTGCCTCATGTTGAATAACCACTTTTTAAACCCTCACAGTGACCAAAATGGCCATTTTTACAGAGTTTTGCTTACTCAAAAGCTTCAATTTTGACCCGTTTCAGTCACAGAAATGACTTTAAACACACTTATTTTAGTTGAAAAAGTCATAATTCACATCCAACAGTCATTTAGAGTCAAAAGATTAAATGTTAAAATTTCATCATTATTGACTATTTTGGGAACGTTCGACATGTCCGGAGTCATCGTTTTTCATCCGAAAATTGATTTTTGGGACTGTACCAAAAATGATTCAAAATGTCAATTGGATCGTGCCTCATGTTGAATAACCACTTTTTAAACCCTCACAGTGACCAAAATGGCCATTTTTACAGAGTTTTGCTTACTCAAAAGCTTCAATTTTGACCCGTTTCAGTCACAGAAATGACTTTAAACACACTTATTTTAGTTGAAAAAGTCATAATTCACATCCAACAGTCATTTAGAGTCAAAAGATTAAATGTTAAAATTTCATCATTATTGACTATTTTGGGAACGTTCGACATGTCCGGAGTCATCGTTTTTCATCCGAAAATTGATTTTTGGGACTGTACCAAAAATGATTCAAAATGTCAATTGGATCGTGCCTCATGTTGAATAACCACTTTTTAAACCCTCGTAATGACCAAAATGGCCATTTTTACAGAGTTTTGCTTACTCAAAAGCTTCAATTTTGACCCGTTTCAGTCACAGAAATGACTTTAAACACACTTATTTTAGTTGAAAAAGTCATAATTCACATCCAACTGTCATTTAGAGTCAAAAGATTAAATGTTAAAATTTCATCATTATAGACCATTTTGGGAACGTTCGACATGTCCGGAGTCATCGTTTTTCATCCGAAAATCGATTTTTTGGACTGTACCAAAAATGATTCAAAATGTCAATTGGATCATGCCTCATGTTGAATAACCACTTTTTAAACCCTCACAGTGACCAAAATGGCCATTTTTACAGAGTTTTGCTTACTCAAAAGCTTCAATTTTGACCCGTTTTAGGCACAGAAATGACTTTAAACACACTTATTTTAGTTGAAAAAGTCATAATGCACATCCAACAGTCATTTAGAGTCAAAAGATTAAATGTTAAAATTTCATCATTATAGACCATTTTGGGAACGTTCGACATGTCCGGAGTCATCGTTTTTCATCCGAAAATTGATTTTTGGGACTGTACCAAAAATGATTCAAAATGTCAATTGGATCGTGCCTCATGTTGAATAACCACTTTTTAAACCCTCACAGTGACCAAAAGTGCCATTTTTACAGAGTTTTGCTTACTCAAAAGCTTCAATTTTGACCCGTTTCAGGCACAGAAATGACTTTTAAACACACTTATTTTAGTTGAAAAAGTCATAATTCACATCCAACAGTCATTTAGAGTCAAAAGATTAAATGTTAAAATTTCATCATTATAGACCATTTTGGGAACGTTCGACATGTCCGGAGTCATCGTTTTTCATCCGAAAATTGATTTTTGGGACTGTACCAAAGATGATTCAAAATGTCAATTGGATCGTGCCTCATGTTGAATAACCACTTTTTAAACCCTCACAGTGACCAAAATTGCCATTTTTACAGAGTTTTGCTTACACAAAAGCTTCAATTTTGACCCATTTCAGGCACAGAAATGACTTTAAACACACTTATTTTAGTTGAAAAAGTCATAATTCACATCCAACAGTCATTTAGAGTCAAAAGATTAAATGTTAAAATTTCATCATTATAGACCATTTTGGGAACGTTCGGCATGTCCGGAGTCATCGTTTTTCATCCGAAAATTGATTTTTGGGACTGTACCAAAAATGATTCAAAATGTCAATTGGATCGTGCCTCATGTTAAATAACCACTTTTTAAACCCTCACAGTGACCAAAAGTGCCATTTTTACAGAGTTTTCCTTACTCAAAAGCTTCAATTTTGACCCGTTTCAGGCACAGAAATGACTTTAAACACACTTATTTTAGTTGAAAAAGTCATAATTCACATCCAACAGTCATTTAGAGTCAAAAGATTAAATGTTAAAATTTCATCATTATAGACCATTTTGGGAACTTTCGGCATGTCCGGAGTCATCGTTTTTCATCCGAAAATTGATTTTTTGGACTGTACCAAAAATGATTCAAAATGTCAATTGGATCGTGCCTCATGTTGAATAACCACTTTTTAAACCCTCACAGTGACCAAAATGGCAATTTTTACAGAGTTTTGCTTACTCCAAAGCTTCAATTTTGACCCGTTTCAGTCTCAGAAATGACTTTAAACACACTTATTTTAGTTGAAAAAGTCATAATTCACATCCAACAGTCATTTAGAGTCAAAAGATTAAATGTTAAAATTTCATCATTATAGACCATTTTGGGAACGTTCGACATGTCCGGAGTCATCGTTTTTCATCCGAAAATTGATTTTTGGGACTGTACCAAAAATGATTCAAAATGTCAATTGGATCGTGCCTCATGTTGAATAACCACTTTTTAAACCCTCACAGTGACCAAAATGGCCATTTTTACAGAGTTTTGCTTACTCAAAAGCTTCAATTTTGACCCGTTTTAGGCACAGAAATGACTTTAAACACACTTATTTTAGTTGAAAAAGTCATAATGCACATCCAACAGTCATTTAGAGTCAAAAGATTAAATGTTAAAATTTCATCATTATAGACCATTTTGGGAACGTTCGACATGTCCGGAGTCATCGTTTTTCATCCGAAAATTGATTTTTGGGACTGTACCAAAAATGATTCAAAATGTCAATTGGATCGTGCCTCATGTTGAATAACCACTTTTTAAACCCTCACAGTGACCAAAAGTGCCATTTTTACAGAGTTTTGCTTACTCAAAAGCTTCAATTTTGACCCGTTTCAGGCACAGAAATGATTTTAAACACACTTATTTTAGTTGAAAAAGTCATAATTCACATCCAACAGTCATTTAGAGTCAAAAGATTAAATGTTAAAATTTCATCATTATAGACCATTTTGGGAACGTTCGACATGTCCGGAGTCATCGTTTTTCATCCGAAAATTGATTTTTGGGACTGTACCAAAAATGATTCAAAATGTCAATTGGATCGTGCCTCATGTTGAATAACCACTTTTTAAACCCTCACAGTGACCAAAAGTGCCATTTTTACAGAGTTTTGCTTACTCAAAAGCTTCAATTTTGACCCGTTTCAGGCACAGAAATGACTTTAAACACACTTATGTTAGTTGAAAAAGTCATAATTCACATCCAACAGTCATTTAGAGTCAAAAGATTAAATGTTAAAATTTCATCATTATAGACCATTTTGGGAACGTTCGACATGTCCGGAGTCATCGTTTTTCATCCGAAAATTGATTTTTTGGATTGTACCAAAGATGATTCAAAATGTCAATTGGATCGTGCCTCATGTTGAATAACCACTTTTTAAACCCTCACAGTGACCAAAATTGCCATTTTTACAGAGTTTTGCTTACTCAAAAGCTTCAATTTTGACCCGTTTCAGGCACAGAAATGACTTTAAACACACTTATTTTAGTTGAAAAAGTCATAATTCAGATCCAACAGTCATTTAGAGTCAAAAGATTAAATGTTAAAATTTCATCATTATTGACCATTTTGGGAACGTTCGACATGTCCGGAGTCATCGTTTTTCATCCGAAAATTGATTTTTGGGACTGTACCAAAAATGATTCAAAATGTCAATTGGATCGTGCCTCATGTTGAATAACCACTTTTTAAACCCTCACAGTGACCAAAAGTGCCATTTTTACAGAGTTTTGCTTACTCAAAAGCTTCAATTTTGACCCATTTCAGGCACAGAAATGACTTTAAACACACTTATTTTAGTTGAAAAAGTCATAATTCACATCCAACAGTCATTTAGAGTCAAAAGATTAAATGTTAAAATTTCATCATTATAGACCATTTTGGGAACGTTCGGCATGTCCGGAGTCATCGTTTTTCATCCGAAAATTGATTTTTGGGACTGTACCAAAAATGATTCAAAATGTCAATTGGATCGTGCCTCATGTTGAATAACCACTTTTAAACCCTCACAGTGACCAAAAGTGCCATTTTTACAGAGTTTTCCTTACTCAAAAGCTTCAATTTTGACCCGTTTCAGGCACAGAAATGACTTTAAACACACTTATTTTAGTTGAAAAAGTCATAATTCACATCCAACAGTCATTTAGAGTCAAAAGATTAAATGTTAAAATTTCATCATTATAGACCATTTTGGGAACTTTCGGCATGTCCGGAGTCATCGTTTTTCATCCGAAAATTGATTTTTGGGACTGTACCAAAAATGATTCAAAATGTCAATTGGATCGTGCCTCATGTTGAATAACCACTTTTTAAACCCTCACAGTGACCAAAATGGCAATTTTTACAGAGTTTTGCTTACTCCAAAGCTTCAATTTTGACCCGTTTCAGTCACAGAAATGACTTTAAACACACTTATTTTAGTTGAAAAAGTCATAATTCACATCCAACAGTCATTTAGAGTCAAAAGATTAAATGTTAAAATTTCATCATTATAGACCATTTTGGGAACGTTCGACATGTCCGGAGTCATCGTTTTTCATCCGAAAATTGATTTTTGGGACTGTACCAAAAATGATTCAAAATGTCAATTGGATCGTGCCTCATGTTGAATAACCACTTTTTAAACCCTCACAGTGACCAAAAGTGCCATTTTTACAGAGTTTTGCTTACTCAAAAGCTTCAGGTTTGACCCGTTTCAGGCACAGAAATGACTTTAAACACACTTATTTTAGTTGAAAAAGTCATAATTCACATCCAACAGTCATTTAGAGTCAAAAGATTAAATGTTAAAATTTCATCATTATAGACCATTTTGGGAACGTTCAAGATGTCCGGAGTCATCGTTTTTCATCCGAAAATTGATTTTTTGGACTGTACCAAAAATGATTCAAAATGTCAATTGGATCGTGCCTCATGTTGAATAACCACTTTTTAAACCCTCACAGTGACCAAAATGGCCATTTTTACAGAGTTTTGCTTACTCAAAAGCTTCAATTTTGACCCGTTTCAGTCACAGAAATGACTTTAAACACACTTATTTTAGTTGAAAAAGTCATAATTCACATCCAACAGTCATTTAGAGTCAAAAGATTAAATGTTAAAATTTCATCATTATTGACTATTTTGGGAACGTTCGACATGTCCGGAGTCATCGTTTTTCATCCGAAAATTGATTTTTGGGACTGTACCAAAAATGATTCAAAATGTCAATTGGATCGTGCCTCATGTTGAATAACCACTTTTTAAACCCTCACAGTGACCAAAATGGCCATTTTTACAGAGTTTTGCTTACTCAAAAGCTTCAATTTTGACCCGTTTCAGTCACAGAAATGACTTTAAACACACTTATTTTAGTTGAAAAAGTCATAATTCACATCCAACAGTCATTTAGAGTCAAAAGATTAAATGTTAAAATTTCATCATTATAGACCATTTTGGGAACGTTCGACATGTCCGGAGTCATCGTTTTTCATCCGAAAATCGATTTTTTGGACTGTACCAAAAATGATTCAAAATGTCAATTGGATCATGCCTCATGTTGAATAACCACTTTTTAAACCCTCACAGTGACCAAAATTGCCATTTTTACAGAGTTTTGCTTACTCAAAAGCTTCAATTTTGACCCGTTTTAGGCACAGAAATGACTTTAAACACACTTATTTTAGTTGAAAAAGTCATAATGCACATCCAACAGTCATTTAGAGTCAAAAGATTAAATGTTAAAATTTCATCATTATTGACCATTTTGGGAACGTTCGACATGTCCGGAGTCATCGTTTTTCATCCGAAAATTGATTTTTGGGACTGTACCAAAAATGATTCAAAATGTCAATTGGATCGTGCCTCATGTTGAATAACCACTTTTTAAACCCTCACAGTGACCAAAAGTGCCATTTTTACAGAGTTTTGCTTACTCAAAAGCTTCAATTTTGACCCGTTTCAGGCACAGAAATGACTTTAAACACACTTATTTTAGTTGAAAAAGTCATAATTCACATCCAACAGTCATTTAGAGTCAAAAGAATAAATGTTAAAATTTCATCATTATAGACCATTTTGGGAACGTTCGACATGTCCGGAGTCATCGTTTTTCATCCGAAAATTGATTTTTGGGACTGTACCAAAAATGATTCAAAATGTCAATTGGATCGTGCCTCATGTTGAAAAACCACTTTTTAAACCCTCACAGTGACCAAAAGTGCCATTTTTACAGAGTTTTGCTTACTCAAAAGCTTCAATTTTGACCCGTTTCAGGCACAGAAATGACTTTAAACACACTTATTTTAGTTGAAAAAGTCATAATTCACATCCAACAGTCATTTAGAGTCAAAAGATTAAATGTTAAAATTTCATCATTATAGACCATTTTGGGAACGTTCGACATGTCCGGAGTCATCGTTTTTCATCCGAAAATTGATTTTTGGGACTGTACCAAAAATGATTCAAAATGTCAATTGGATCGTGCCTCATGTTGAATAACCACTTTTTAAACCCTCACAGTGACCAAAAGTGCCATTTTTACAGAGTTTTGCTTACTCAAAAGCTTCAATTTTGACCCGTTTCAGGCACAGAAATGACTTTAAACACACTTATTTTAGTTGAAAAAGTCATAATTCACATCCAACAGTCATTTAGAGTCAAAAGATTAAATGTTAAAATTTCATCATTATAGACCATTTTGGGAACGTTCGACATGTCCAGAGTCATCGTTTTTCATCCGAAAATTGATTTTTGGGACTGTACCAAAAATGATTCAAAATGTCAATTGGATCGTGCCTCATGTTGAATAACCACTTTTTAAACCCTCACAGTGCCCAAAATTGCCATTTTTACAGAGTTTTGCTTACTCAAAAGCTTCAATTTTGACCCGTTTCAGGCACAGAAATGACTTTAAACACACTTATTTTAGTTGAAAAAGTCATAATTCACATCCAACAGTCATTTACAGTCAAAAGATTAAATGTTAAAATTTCATCATTATAGACCATTTTGGGAAAGTTCGACATGTCCAGAGTCATCGTTTTTCATCCGAAAATTGATTTTTTGAACTGTACCAAAAATGATTCAAAATGTCAATTGGATCGTGCCTCATGTTGAATAACCACTTTTTAAACCCTCACAGTGACCAAAAGTGCCATTTTTACAGAGTTTTGCTTACTCAAAAGCTTCAATTTTGACCCGTTTCAGGCACAGAAATGACTTTAAACACACTTATTTTAGTTGAAAAAGTCATAATTCACATCCAACAGTCATTTAGAGTCAAAAGATTAAATGTTAAAATTTCATCATTATAGACCATTTTGGGAACGTTCGGCATGTCCGGAGTCATCGTTTTTCATCCGAAAATTGATTTTTTGGACTGTACCAAAAATGATTCAAAATGTCAATTGGATCGTGCCTCATGTTGAATAACCACTTTTTAAACCCTCACAGTGACCAAAATGGCCATTTTTACAGAGTTTTGCTTACTCAAAAGCTTCAATTTTGACCCGTTTCAGTCACAGAAATGACTTTAAACACACTTATTTTAGTTGAAAAAGTCATAATTCACATCCAACAGTCATTTAGAGTCAAAAGATTAAATGTTAAAATTTCATCATTATAGACCATTTTGGGAACGTTCGACATGTCCGGAGTCATCGTTTTTCATCCGAAAATTGATTTTTTGGACTGTACCAAAAATGATTCAAAATGTCAATTGGATCGTGCCTCATGTTGAATAACCACTTTTTAAACCCTCACAGTGACCAAAATTGCCATTTTTACAGAGTTTTGCTTACTCAAAAGCTTCAATTTTGACCCGTTTCAGGCACAGAAATGACTTTAAACACACTTATTTTAGTTGAAAAAGTCATAATTCAGATCCAACAGTCATCTAGAGTCAAAAGATTAAATGTTAAAATTTCATCATTATTGACCATTTTGGGAACGTTCGACATGTCCGGAGTCATCGTTTTTCATCCAAAAATTGATTTTTGGGACTGTACCAAAATGATTCAAAATGTCAATTGGATCGTGCCTCATGTTGAATAACCACTTTTTAAACCCTCACAGTGACCAAAAGTGCCATTTTTACAGAGTTTTGCTTACTCAAAAGCTTCAATTTTGACCCATTTCAGGCACAGAAATGACTTTAAACACACTTATTTTAGTTGAAAAAGTCATAATTCACATCCAACAGTCATTTAGAGTCAAAAGATTAAATGTTAAAATTTCATCATTATAGACCATTTTGGGAACGTTCGGCATGTCCGGAGTCATCGTTTTTCATCCGAAAATTTATTTTTTGGACTGTACCAAAAATGATTCAAAATGTCAATTGGATCGTGCCTCATGTTGAATAACCACTTTTTAAACCCTCACAGTGACCAAAATGGCCATTTTTACAGAGTTTTGCTTACTCAAAAGCTTCAATTTTGACCCGTTTCAGTCACAGAAATGACTTTAAACACACTTATTTTAGTTGAAAAAGTCATAATTCACATCCAACAGTCATTTAGAGTCAAAAGATTAAATGTTAAAATTTCATCATTATAGACCATTTTGGGAACGTTCGACATGTCCGGAGTCATCGTTTTTCATCCGAAAATCGATTTTTTGGACTGTACCAAAAATGATTCAAAATGTCAATTGGATCATGCCTCATGTTGAATAACCACTTTTTAAACCCTCACAGTGACCAAAAGTGCCATTTTTACAGAGTTTTGCTTACTCAAAAGCTTCAATTTTGACCCATTTCAGGCACAGAAATGACTTTAAACACACTTATTTTAGTTGAAAAGTCATAATTCACATCCAACAGTCATTTAGAGTCAAAATATTAAATGTTAAAATTTCATCATTATTGACCATTTTGGGAACGTTCGACATGTCCAGAGTCATCGTTTTTCATCCGAAAATTGATTTTTGGGACTGTACCAAAAATGATTCAAAATGTCAATTGGATTGTGCCTCATGTTGAATAACCACTTTTTAAACCCTCACAGTGACCAAAAGTGCCATTTTTACAGAGTTTTGCTTACTCAAAAGCTTCAATTTTGACCCATTTCAGGCACAGAAATGACTTTAAACACACTTATTTTAGTTGAAAAAGTCATAATTCACATCCAACAGTCATTTAGAGTCAAAAGATTAAATGTTAAAATTTCATCATTATAGACCATTTTGGGAACGTTCGACATGTCCGGAGTCATCGTTTTTCATCCGAAAATTGATTTTTTGGACTGTACCAAAAATGATTCAAAATGTCAATTGGATCGTGCCTCATGTTGAATAACCACTTTTTAAACCCTCACAGTAACCAAAAGTGCCATTTTTACAGAGTTTTGCTTACTCAAAAGCTTCAATTTTGACCCGTTTCAGGCACAGAAATGACTTTAAACACACTTATTTTAGTTGAAAAAGTCATAATTCACATCCAACAGTCATTTAGAGTCAAAAGATTAAATGTTAAAATTTCATCATTATAGACCATTTTGGGAACGTTCGACATGTCCGGAGTCATCGTTTTTCATCCGAAAATTGATTTTTTGGACTGTACCAAAAATGATTCAAAATGTCAATTGGATCATGCCTCATGTTGAAAACCACTTTTTAAACCCTCACAGTGACCAAAATTGCCATTTTTACAGAGTTTTGCTTACTCAAAAGCTTCAATTTTGACCCGTTTCAGGCACAGAAATGACTTTAAACACACTTATTTTAGTTGAAAAAGTCATAATGCACATCCAACAGTCATTTATAGTCAAAAGATTAAATGTTACAATTTCATCATTATAGACCATTTTGGGAACGTTCGACATGTCCGGAGTCATCGTTTTTCATCCGAAAATTGATTTTTGGGACTGTACCAAAAATGATTCAAAATGTCAATTGGATCGTGCCTCATGTTGAATAACCACTTTTTAAACCCTCACAGTGACCAAAAGTGCCATTTTTACAGTTTTGCTTACTCAAAAGCTTCAATTTTGACCCATTTCAGGCACAGAAATGACTTTAAACACACTTATTTTAGTTGAAAAAGTCAGAATGCACATCCAACAGTCATTTAGAGTCAAAAGATTAAATGTTAAAATGTCATCATTATAGACCATTTTGGGAATGTTCGACATGTCCAGAGTCATCGTTTTTCATCCGAAAATTGATTTTTGGGACTGTACCAAAAATGATTCAAAATGTCAATTGGATCGTGCCTCATGTTGAAATACCACTTTTTAAACCCTCAAAGTGACCAAAATTGCCATTTTTACAGAGTTTTGCTTACTCAAAAGCTTCAATTTTGACCCGTTTCAGGCACAGAAATGACTTTAAACACACTTATTTTAGTTGAAAAAGTCATAATTCACATCCAACAGTCATTTAGAGTCAAAAGATTAAATGTTAAAATTTCATCATTATAGACCATTTTGGGAACGTTCGACATGTCCAGAGTCATCGTTTTTCATCCGAAAATTGATTTTTTGGACTGTACCAAAAATGGTTCAAAATGTCAATTGGATCGTGCCTCATGTTGAATAACCACTTTTTAAACCCTCACAGTGACCAAAATTGCCATTTTTACAGAGTTTTGCTTACTCAAAAGCTTCAATTTTGACCCGTTTCAGGCACAGAAATGACTTTAAACACACTTATTTTAGTTGAAAAAGTCATAATTCACATCCAACAGTCATTTAGAGTCAAAAGATTAAATGTTAAAATTTCATCATTATAGACCATTTTGGGAACGTTCGACTTGTCCGAAATCATCGTTTTTCATCCGAAAATTGATTTTTTGGACTGTACCAAAAATGATTCAAAATGTCAATTGGATCATGCCTCATGTTGAATAACCACTTTTTAAACCCTCACAGTGACCAAAATTGCCATTTTTACAGAGTTTTGCTTACTCAAAAGCTTCAATTTTGACCCGTTTCAGGCACAGAAATGACTTTAAACACACTTATTTTAGTTGAAAAAGTCATAATGCACATCCAACAGTCATTTATAGTCAAAAGATTAAATGTTACAATTTCATCATTATAGACCATTTTGGGAACGTTCGACATGTCCGGAGTCATCGTTTTTCATCCGAAAATTGATTTTTGGGACTGTACCAAAAATGATTCAAAATGTCAATTGGATCGTGCCTCATGTTGAATAACCACTTTTTAAACCCTCACAGTGACCAAAAGTGCCATTTTTACAGAGTTTTGCTTACTCAAAAGCTTCAATTTTGACCCATTTCAGGCACAGAAATGACTTTAAACACACTTATTTTAGTTGAAAAAGTCAGAATGCACATCCAACAGTCATTTAGAGTCAAAAGATTAAATGTTAAAATGTCATCATTATAGACCATTTTGGGAATGTTCGACATGTCCAGAGTCATCGTTTTTCATCCGAAAATTGATTTTTGGGACTGTACCAAAAATGATTCAAAATGTCAATTGGATCGTGCCTCATGTTGAAATACCACTTTTTAAACCCTCAAAGTGACCAAAATTGCCATTTTTACAGAGTTTTGCTTACTCAAAAGCTTCAATTTTGACCCGTTTCAGGCACAGAAATGACTTTAAACACACGTATTTTAGTTGAAAAAGTCATAATTCACACCCAACAGTCATTTAGAGTCAAAAGAGTAAATGTTAAAATTTCATCATTATAGACCATTTTGGGAACGTTCGACATGTCCGGAGTCATCGTTTTTCATCCGAAAATTGATTTTTTGGACTGTACCAAAAATGGTTCAAAATGTCAATTGGATCGTGCCTCATGTTGAATAACCACTTTTTAAACCCTCACTGTGACCAAAATTGCCATTTTTACAGAGTTTTGCTTACTCAAAAGCTTCAATTTTGACCCGTTTCAGGCACAGAAATGACTTTAAACACACTTATTTTAGTTGAAAAAGTCATAATGCACATCCAACAGTCATTTAGAGTCAAAAGATTAAATGTTAAAATTTCATCATTATAGACCATTTTGGGAACGTTCGACATGTCCTGAGTCATCGTTTTTCATCCAAAAATTGATTTTTTGGACCGTACCAAAAATTATTCAAAATGTCAATTGGATCGTGCCTCATGTTGAATAACCACTTTTTAAACCCTCACAGTGACCAAAAGTGCCATTTTTACAGAGTTTTGCTTACTCAAAAGCTTCAATTTTGACCCGTTTCAGGCACAGAAATGACTTTAAACACACTTATTTTAGTTGAAAAAGTCATAATTCACATCCAACAGTCATTTAGAGTCAAAAGATTAAATGTTAAAATTTCATCATTATAGACCATTTTGGGAACGTTCGACATGTCCGGAGTCATCGTTTTTCATCCAAAAATCGATTTTTTGGACTGTACCAAAAATGATTCAAAATGTCAATTGGATCATGCCTCATGTTGAATAACCACTTTTTAAACCCTCACAGTGACCAAAATGGCCATTTTTACAGAGTTTTGCTTACTCAAAAGCTTCAATTTTGACCCGTTTCAGGCACAGAAATGACTTTAAACACACTTATTTTAGTTGAAAAAGTCATAATTCACATCCAACAGTCATTTAGAGTCAAAAGATTAAATGTTAAAATTTCATCATTATAGACCATTTTGGGAACGTTCGACATGTCCGGAGTCATCGTTTTTCATCCAAAAATCGATTTTTTGGACTGTACCAAAAATGATTCAAAATGTCAATTGGATCATGCCTCATGTTGAATAACCACTTTTTAAACCCTCACAGTGACCAAAAGTGCCATTTTTACAGAGTTTTGCTTACTCAAAAGCTTCAATTTTGACCCGTTTCAGGCACAGAAATGACTTTAAACACACTTATTTTAGTTGAAAAAGTCATAATTCACATCCAACAGTGATTTAGAGTCAAAAGATTAAATGTTAAAATTTCATCATTATAGACCATTTTGGGAACGTTCGACATGTCCGGAGTCATCGTTTTTCATCCGAAAATTGATTTTTTGGACTGTACCAAAAATGATTCAAAATGTCAATTGGATCGTGCCTCATGTTGAATAACCACTTTTTAAACCCTCACAGTGACCAAAAGTGCCATTTTTACAGAGTTTTGCTTACTCAAAAGCTTCAATTTTGACCCGTTTCAGGCACAGAAATGACTTTAAACACACTTATTTTAGTTGAAAAAGTCATAATTCACATCCAACAGTCATTTAGAGTCAAAAGATTAAATGTTAAAATTTCATCATTATAGACCATTTTGGGAACGTTCGGCATATCCGGAGTCATAGTTTTTCATCCGAAAATTGATTTTTTGGACTGTACCAAAAATGATTCAAAATGTCAATTGGATCGTGCCTCATGTTGAATAACCACTTTTTAAACCCTCACAGTGACCAAAATGGCCATTTTTACAGAGTTTTGCTTACTCAAAAGCTTCAATTTTGACCCGTTTCAGTCACAGAAATGACTTTAAACACACTTATTTTAGTTGAAAAAGTCATAATTCACATCCAACAGTCATTTAGAGTCAAAAGATTAAATGTTAAAATTTCATCATTATAGACCATTTTGGGAACGTTCGACATGTCCGGAGTCATCGTTTTTCATCCAAAAATCGATTTTTTGGACTGTACCAAAAATGATTCAAAATGTCAATTGGATCATGCCTCATGTTGAATAACCACTTTTTAAACCCTCACAGTGACCAAAAGTGCCATTTTTACAGAGTTTTGCTTACTCAAAAGCTTCAATTTTGACCCGTTTCAGGCACAGAAATGACTTTAAACACACTTATTTTAGTTGAAAAAGTCATAATTCACATCCAACAGTCATTTAGAGTCAAAAGATTAAATGTTAAAATTTCATCATTATAGACCATTTTGGGAACGTTCGACATGTCCGGAGTCATTGTTTTTCATCCGAAAATTGATTTTTTGGACTGTACCAAAAATGATTCAAAATGTCAATTGGATCGTGCCTCATGTTGAATAACCACTTTTTAAACCCTCACAGTGACCAAAAGTGCCATTTTTACAGAGTTTTGCTTACTCAAAAGCTTCAATTTTGACCCGTTTCAGGCACAGAAATGACTTTAAACACACTTATTTTAGTTGAAAAAGTCATAATTCACATCCAACAGTCATTTAGAGTCAAAAGATTAAATGTTGAAATTTCATCATTATAGACCATTTTGGGAACGTTCGGCATGTCCGGAGTCATCGTTTTTCATCCGAAAATTGATTTTTTGGACTGTACCAAAAATGATTCAAAATGTCAATTGGATCGTGCCTCATGTTGAATAACCACTTTTTAAACCCTCACAGTGACCAAAATGGCCATTTTTACAGAGTTTTGCTTACTCAAAAGCTTCAATTTTGACCCGTTTCAGTCACAGAAATGACTTTAAACACACTTATTTTAGTTGAAAAAGTCATAATTCACATCCAACAGTCATTTAGAGTCAAAAGATTAAATGTTAAAATTTCATCATTATAGACCATTTTGGGAACGTTCGACATGTCCGGAGTCATCGTTTTTCACCTGAAAATCGATTTTTTGGACTGTACCAAAAATGATTCAAAATGTCAATAGGATCATGCCTCATGTTGAATAACCACTTTTTAAACCCTCACAGTGACCAAAAGTGCCATTTTTACAGAGTTTTGCTTACTCAAAAGCTTCAATTTTGACCCGTTTCAGGCACAGAAATGACTTTAAACACACTTATTTTAGTTGAAAAAGTCATAATTCACATTCAACAGTCATTTAGAGTCAAAAGATTAAATGTTAAAATTTCATCATTATTGACCATTTTGGGAACGTTCGACATGTCCGGAGTCATCGTTTTTCATCCGAAAATTGATTTTTTGGACTGTACCAAAAATGATTCAAAATGTCAATTGGATCGTGCCTCATGTTGAATAACCACTTTTTAAACCCTCACAGTGACCAAAAGTGCCATTTTTACAGAGTTTTGCTTACTCAAAAGCTTCAATTTTGACCCGTTTCAGGCACAGAAATGACTTTAAACACACTTATTTTAGTTGAAAAAGTCATAATTGACATCCAACAGTCATTTAGAGTCAAAAGATTAAATGTTAAAATTTCATCATTATAGACCATTTTGGGAACGTTCGACATGTCCGGAGTCATCGTTTTTCATCCGAAAATTGATTTTTTGGACTGTACCAAAAATGATTCAAAATGTCAATTGGATCGTGCCTCATGTTGAATAACCACTTTTTAACCCCTTTACTGCTAAGGCATTATTAGGCTTATCATATAATTTCCATTGAAATCAATGGAAAGTCCATGACGAGTTACCCTTGTCATTAGCGGCGAAGAGGTTAAACCCTCACAGTGACCAAAAGTGCCATTTTTACAGAGTTTTGCTTACTCAAAAGCTTCAATTTTGACCCGTTTCAGGCACAGAAATGACTTTAAACACACTTATTTTAGTTGAAAAAGTCATAATTCACATCCAACAGTCATTTAGAGTCAAAAGATTAAATGTTATAATTTCATCATTATAGACCATTTTGGGAACGTTCGACATGTCCGGAGTCATCGTTTTTCATCCGAAAATCGATTTTTTGGACTGTACCAAAAATGATTCAAAATGTCAATTGGATCGTGCCTCATGTTGAATAACCACTTTTTAAACCATCACAGTGACCAAAATGGCCATTTTTACAGAGTTTTGCTTACTCAAAAGCTTCAATTTTGACCCGTTTCAGTCACAGAAATGACTTTAAACACACTTATTTTAGTTGAAAAAGTCATAATTCACATCCAACAGTCATTTAGAGTCAAAAGATTAAATGTTAAAATTTCATCATTATAGACCATTTTGGGAACGTTCGACATGTCCGGAGTCATCGTTTTTCATCCGAAAATCGATTTTTTGGACTGTACCAAAAATGATTCAAAATGTCAATTGGATCATGCCTCATGTTGAATAACCACTTTTTAAACCCTCACAGTGACCAAAAGTGCCATTTTTACAGAGTTTTGCTTACTCAAAAGCTTCAATTTTGACCCGTTTCAGGCACAGAAATTACTTTAAACACACTTATTTTAGTTGAAAAAGTCATAATTCACATGCAACAGTCATTTAGAGTCAAAAGATTAAATGTTAAAATTTCATCATTATAGACCATTTTGGGAACGTTCGACATGTCCGGAGTCATCGTTTTTCATCCGAAAATTGATTTTTTGGACTGTACCAAAAATGATTCAAAATGTCAATTGGATCGTGCCTCATGTTGAATAACCACTTTTTAAACCCTCACAGTGACCAAAAGTGCCATTTTTACAGAGTTTTCCTTACTCAAAAGCTTCAATTTTGACCCGTTTCAGGCACAGAAATGACTTTAAACACACTTATTTTAGTTGAAAAAGTCATAATTCACATCCAACAGTCATTTAGAGTCAAAAGATTAAATGTTAAAATTTCATCATTATAGACCATTTTGGGAACGTTCGGCATGTCCGGAGTCATCGTTTTTCATCCGAAAATTGATTTTTTGGACTGTACCAAAAATGATTCAAAATGTCAATTGGATCATGCCTCATGTTGAATAACCACTTTTTAAACCCTCACAGTGACCAAAAGTGCCATTTTTACAGAGTTTTGCTTACTCAAAAGCTTCAATTTTGACCCGTTTCAGGCACAGAAATGACTTTAACCACTTGGATGCTAAGGGTGGTGCCTGCATATCAATGTAATTTCCATTGAAATCAATGGAAACTCCATGACGAGTTACCCTTGTCATTAGCACTGAAGGGGTTAAACACACTTATTTTAGTTGAAAAAGTCATAATTCACATCCAACAGTCATTTAGAGTCAAAAGATTAAATGTTAAAATTTCATCATTATTGACCATTTTGGGAACGTTCGACATGTCCGGAGTCATCGTTTTTCATCCGAAAATAGATTTTTGGGACTGTACCAAAAATGATTCAAAATGTCAATTGGATCGTGCCTCATGTTGAATAACCACTTTTTAAACCCTCACAGTGACCAAAAGTGCCATTTTTACAGAGTTTTGCTTACTCAAAAGCTTCAATTTTGACCCGTTTCAGGCACAGAAATGACTTTAAACACACTTATTTTAGTTGAAAAAGTCATAATTCACATCCAACAGTCATATAGAGTCAAAAGATTAAATGTTAAAATTTCATCATTATTGACCATTTTGGGAACGTTCGACATGTCCGGAGTCATCGTTTTTCATCCGAAAATTGATTTTTGGGACTGTACCAAAAATGATTCAAAATGTCAATTGGATCGTGCCTCATGTTGAATAACCACTTTTTAAACCCTCACAGTGACCAAAAGTGCCATTTTTACAGAGTTTTGCTTACTCAAAAGCTTCAATTTTGACCCGTTTCAGGCACAGAAATGACTTTAAACACACTTATTTTAGTTGAAAAAGTCATAATTCGCATCCAACAGTCATTTAGAGTCAAAAGATTAAATGTTAAAATTTCATCATTATAGACCATTTTGGGAACGTTCGGCATGTCCGGAGTCATCGTTTTTCATCCGAAAATTGATTTTTTGGACTGTACCAAAAATGATTCAAAATGTCAATTGGATCGTGCCTCATGTTGAATAACCACTTTTTAAACCCTCACAGTGACCAAAATGGCCATTTTTACAGAGTTTTGCTTACTCAAAAGCTTCAATTTTGACCCGTTTCAGTCACAGAAATGACTTTAAACACACTTATTTTAGTTGAAAAAGTCATAATTCACATCCAACAGTCATTTAGAGTCAAAAGAATAAATGTTAAAATTTCAGCATTATTGACCATTTTGGGAACGTTCGACATGTCCGGAGTCATCGTTTTTCACCTGAAAATCGATTTTTTGGACTGTACCAAAAATGATTCAAAATGTCAATAGGATCATGCCTCATGTTGAATAACCACTTTTTAAACCCTCACAGTGACCAAAAGTGCCATTTTTACAGAGTTTTGCTTACTCAAAAGCTTCAATTTTGACCCGTTTCAGGCACAGAAATGACTTTAAACACACTTATTTTAGTTGAAAAAGTCATAATTCACATTCAACAGTCATTTAGAGTCAAAAGATTAAATGTTAAAATTTCATCATTATTGACCATTTTGGGAACGTTCGACATGTCCGGAGTCATCGTTTTTCATCCGAAAATTGATTTTTTGGACTGTACCAAAAATGATTCAAAATGTCAATTGGATCGTGCCTCATGTTGAATAACCACTTTTTAAACCCTCACAGTGACCAAAAGTGCCATTTTTACAGAGTTTTGCTTACTCAAAAGCTTCAATTTTGACCCGTTTCAGGCACAGAAATGACTTTAAACACACTTATTTTAGTTGAAAAAGTCATAATTGACATCCAACAGTCATTTAGAGTCAAAAGATTAAATGTTAAAATTTCATCATTATAGACCATTTTGGGAACGTTCGACATGTCCGGAGTCATCGTTTTTCATCCGAAAATTGATTTTTTGGACTGTACCAAAAATGATTCAAAATGTCAATTGGATCGTGCCTCATGTTGAATAACCACTTTTTAACCCCTTTACTGCTAAGGCATTATTAGGCTTATCATATAATTTCCATTGAAATCAATGGAAAGTCCATGACGAGTTACCCTTGTCATTAGCGGCGAAGAGGTTAAACCCTCACAGTGACCAAAAGTGCCATTTTTACAGAGTTTTGCTTACTCAAAAGCTTCAATTTTGACCCGTTTCAGGCACAGAAATGACTTTAAACACACTTATTTTAGTTGAAAAAGTCATAATTCACATCCAACAGTCATTTAGAGTCAAAAGATTAAATGTTAAAATTTCATCATTATAGACCATTTTGGGAACGTTCGACATGTCCGAAGTCATCGTTTTTCATCCGAAAATCGATTTTTTGGACTGTACCAAAAATGATTCAAAATGTCAATTGGATCGTGCCTCATGTTGAATAACCACTTTTTAAACCATCACAGTGACCAAAATGGCCATTTTTACAGAGTTTTGCTTACTCAAAAGCTTCAATTTTGACCCGTTTCAGTCACAGAAATGACTTTAAACACACTTATTTTAGTTGAAAAAGTCATAATTCACATCCAACAGTCATTTAGAGTCAAAAGATTAAATGTTAAAATTTCATCATTATAGACCATTTTGGGAACGTTCGACATGTCCGGAGTCATCGTTTTTCATCCGAAAATCGATTTTTTGGACTGTACCAAAAATGATTCAAAATGTCAATTGGATCATGCCTCATGTTGAATAACCACTTTTTAAACCCTCACAGTGACCAAAAGTGCCATTTTTACAGAGTTTTGCTTACTCAAAAGCTTCAATTTTGACCCGTTTCAGGCACAGAAATTACTTTAAACACACTTATTTTAGTTGAAAAAGTCATAATTCACATGCAACAGTCATTTAGAGTCAAAAGATTAAATGTTAAAATTTCATCATTATAGACCATTTTGGGAACGTTCGACATGTCCGGAGTCATCGTTTTTCATCCGAAAATTGATTTTTTGGACTGTACCAAAAATGATTCAAAATGTCAATTGGATCGTGCCTCATGTTGAATAACCACTTTTTAAACCCTCACAGTGACCAAAAGTGCCATTTTTACAGAGTTTTCCTTACTCAAAAGCTTCAATTTTGACCCGTTTCAGGCACAGAAATGACTTTAAACACACTTATTTTAGTTGAAAAAGTCATAATTCACATCCAACAGTCATTTAGAGTCAAAAGATTAAATGTTAAAATTTCATCATTATAGACCATTTTGGGAACGTTCGGCATGTCCGGAGTCATCGTTTTTCATCCGAAAATTGATTTTTTGGACTGTACCAAAAATGATTCAAAATGTCAATTGGATCGTGCCTCATGTTGAATAACCACTTTTTAAACCCTCACAGTGACCAAAATGGCCATTTTTACAGAGTTTTGCTTACTCAAAAGCTTCAATTTTGACCCGTTTCAGGCACAGAAATGACTTTAAACACACTTATTTT
Source organism: Lissotriton vulgaris (assembly GCF_964263255.1). Classification (NCBI taxonomy): domain Eukaryota; kingdom Metazoa; phylum Chordata; class Amphibia; order Caudata; family Salamandridae; genus Lissotriton; species Lissotriton vulgaris. The sequence continues at coordinate 189,744 of NW_028245190.1, read as the reverse complement.
AGTTGAAAAAGTCATAATTCACATCCAACAGTCATATAGAGTCAAAAGATTAAATGTTAAAATTTCATCATTATTGACCATTTTGGGAACGTTCGACATGTCCGGAGTCATCGTTTTTCATCCGAAAATTGATTTTTGGGACTGTACCAAAAATGATTCAAAATGTCAATTGGATCGTGCCTCATGTTGAATAACCACTTTTTAAACCATCACAGTGACCAAAAGTGCCATTTTTACAGAGTTTTGCTTACTCAAAAGCTTCAATTTTGACCCGTTTCAGGCACAGAAATGACTTTAAACACACTTATTTTAGTTGAAAAAGTCATAATTCGCATCCAACAGTCATTTAGAGTCAAAAGATTAAATGTTAAAATTTCATCATTATAGACCATTTTGGGAACGTTCGGCATGTCCGGAGTCATCGTTTTTCATCCGAAAATTGATTTTTTGGACTGTACCAAAAATGATTCAAAATGTCAATTGGATCGTGCCTCATGTTGAATAACCACTTTTTAAACCCTCACAGTGACCAAAATGGCCATTTTTACAGAGTTTTGCTTACTCAAAAGCTTCAATTTTGACCCGTTTCAGTCACAGAAATGACTTTAAACACACTTATTTTAGTTGAAAAAGTCATAATTCACATCCAACAGTCATTTAGAGTCAAAAGAATAAATGTTAAAATTTCATCATTATTGACCATTTTGGGAACGTTCGACATGTCCGGAGTCATCGTTTTTCATCCGAAAATTGATTGTTGGGACTGTACCAAAAATGATTCAAAATGTCAATTGGATCGTGCCTCATGTTGAATAACCACTTTTTAAACCCTCACAGTGACCAAAAGTGCCATTTTTACAGGGTTTTCCTTACTCAAAAGCTTCAATTTTGACGCGTTTCAGGCACAGAAATGACTTTAAACACACTTATTTTAGTTGAAAAAGTCATAATTCACATCCAACAGTCATTTAGAGTCAAAAGATTAAATGTTAAAATTTCATCATTATAGACCATTTTGGGAACGTTCGGCATGTCCGGAGTCATCGTTTTTCATCCGAAAATTGATTTTTTGGACTGTACCAAAAATGATTCAAAATGTCAATTGGATCGTGCCTCATGTTGAATAACCACTTTTTAAACCCTCACAGTGATCAAAATGGCCATTTTTACAGAGTTTTGCTAACTCAAAAGCTTCAATTTTGACCCGTTTCAGGCACAGAAATGACTTTAACCACTTGGATGCTAAGGGTGGTGCCTGCATATCAATGTAATTTCCATTGAAATCAATGGAAACTCCATGACGAGTTACCCTTGTCATTAGCACTGAAGGGGTTAAACACACTTATTTTCGTTGAAAAAGTCATAATTCACATCCAACAGTCATATAGAGTCAAAAGATTAAATGTTAAAATGTCATCATTATTGACCATTTTGGGAACGTTCGACATGTCCGGAGTCATCGTTTTTCATCCGAAAATTGATTTTTGGGACTGTACCAAAAATGATTCAAAATGTCAATTGGATCGTGCCTCATGTTGAATAACCACTTTTTAAACCCTCACAGTGACCAAAAGTGCCATTTTTACAGAGTTTTGCTTACTCAAAAGCTTCAATTTTGACCCGTTTCAGGCACAGAAATGACTTTAAACACACTTATTTTAGTTGAAAAAGTCATAATTCACATCCAACAGTCATTTAGAGTCAAAAGATTAAATGTTAAAATTTCATCATTATAGACCATTTTGGGAACGTTCGGCATGTCCGGAGTCATCGTTTTTCATCCGAAAATTGATTTTTTGGACTGTACCAAAAATGATTCAAAATGTCAATTGGATCGTGCCTCATGTTGAATAACCACTTTTTAAACCCTCACAGTGACCAAAATGGCCATTTTTACAGAGTTTTGCTTACTCAAAAGCTTCAATTTTGACCCGTTTCAGGCACAGAAATGACTTTAAACACACTTATTTCAGTTGAAAAAGTCATAATGCACATCCAACAGTCATTTGGAGTCAAAAGATTAAATGTTAAAATGTCATCATTATAGACCATTTTGGGAACGTTCGACATGTCCGGAGTCATCGTTTTTCATCCGAAAATTGATTTTTGGGACTGTACCAAAAATGATTCAAAATGTCAATTGGATCGTGCCTCATGTTGAATAACCACTTTTTAAACACTCACATTGACCAAAATTGCATTTTTACAGAGTTTTCCTTACTCAAAAGCTTCAATTTTGACCCGTTTCAGGCACAGAAATGACTTTAAACACACTTATTTTAGTTGAAAAATTCGTAATTCACATCCAACAGTCATTTAGAGTCAAAAGATTAAATGTTAAAATTTCATCATTATAGACCATTTTGGGAACGTTCGACATGTCCGGAGTCATCGTTTTTCATCCGAAAATCGATTTTTTGGACTGTACCAAAAATGATTCAAAATGTCAATTGGATCATGCCTCATGTTGAATAACCACTTTTTAAACCCTCACAGTGACCAAAAGTGCCATTTTTACAGAGTTTTGCTTACTCAAAAGCTTCAATTTTGACCCATTTCAGGCACAGAAATGACTTTAAACACACTTATTTTAGTTGAAAAAGTCATAATTCACATCCAACAGTCATTTAGAGTCAAAAGATTAAATGTTAAAATTTCATCATTATTGACCATTTTGGGAACGTTCGACATGTCCGGAGTCATCGTTTTTCATCCGAAAATTGATTTTTGGGACTGTACCAAAAATGATTCAAAATGTCAATTGGATCGTGCCTCATGTTGAATAACCACTTTTTAAACCCTCACAGTGACCAAAAGTGCCATTTTTACAGAGTTTTGCTTACTCAAAAGCTTCAATTTTGACCCATTTCAGGCACAGAAATGACTTTAAACACACTTATTTTAGTTGAAAAAGTCATAATTCACATCCAACAGTCATTTAGAGTCAAAAGATTAAATGTTAAAATTTCATCATTATAGACCATTTTGGGAACGTTCGACATGTCCGGAGTCATCGTTTTTCATCCGAAAATCGATTTTTTGGACTGTACCAAAAATGATTCAAAATGTCAATTGGATCATGCCTCATGTTGAATAACCACTTTTTAAACCCTCACAGTGACCAAAAGTGCCATTTTTACAGAGTTTTGCTTACTCAAAAGCTTCAATTTTGACCCATTTCAGGCACAGAAATGACTTTAAACACACTTATTTTAGTTGAAAAAGTCATAATTCACATCCAACAGTCATTTAGAGTCAAAAGATTAAATGTTAAAATTTCATCATTATTGACCATTTTGGGAACGTTCGACATGTCCGGAGTCATCGTTTTTCATCCGAAAATTGATTTTTGGGACTGTACCAAAAATGATTCAAAATGTCAATTGGATCGTGCCTCATGTTGAATAACCACTTTTTAAACCCTCACAGTGACCAAAAGTGCCATTTTTACAGAGTTTTGCTTACTCAAAAGCTTCAATTTTGACCCATTTCAGGCACAGAAATGACTTTAAACACACTTATTTTAGTTGAAAAAGTCATAATTCACATCCAACAGTCATTTAGAGTCAAAAGATTAAATGTTAAAATTTCATCATTATAGACCATTTTGGGAACGTTCGACATGTCCGGAGTCATCGTTTTTCATCCGAAAATTGATTTTTTGGACTGTACCAAAAATGATTCAAAATGTCAATTGGATCATGCCTCATGTTGAATAACCACTTTTTAAACCCTCACAGTGACCAAAATTGCCATTTTTACAGAGTTTTGCTTACTCAAAAGCTTCAATTTTGACCCGTTTCAGGCACAGAAATGACTTTAAACACACTTATTTTCGTTGAAAAAGTCATAATGCACATCCAACAGTCATTTAGAGTCAAAAGATTAAATGTTAAAATTTCATCATTATAGACCATTTTGGGAACGTTCGACATGTCCGGAGTCATCGTTTTTCATCCGAAAATTGATTTTTGGGACTTTACCAAAAATGATTCAAAATGTCAATTGGATCGTGCCTCATGTTGAATAACCACTTTTTAAACCCTCACAGTGACCAAAAGTGCCATTTTTACAGAGTTTTGCTTACTCAAAAGCTTCAATTTTGACCCATTTCAGGCACAGAAATGACTTTAAACACACTTATTTTAGTTGAAAAAGTCAGAATGCACATCCAACAGTCATTTAGAGTCAAAAGATTAAATGTTAAAATTTCATCATTATAGACCATTTTGGGAACGTTCGGCATGTCCGGAGTCATCGTTTTTCATCCGAAAATTGATTTTTTGGACTGTACCAAAAATGATTCAAAATGTCAATTGGATCGTGCCTCATGTTGAATAACCACTTTTTAAACCCTCACAGTGACCAAAATGGCCATTTTTACAGAGTTTTGCTTACTCAAAAGCTTCAATTTTGACCCGTTTCAGGCACAGAAATGACTTTAAACACACTTATTTCAGTTGAAAAAGTCATAATGCACATCCAACAGTCATTTGGAGTCAAAAGATTAAATGTTAAAATTTCATCATTATAGACCATTTTGGGAACGTTCGACATGTCCGGAGTCATCGTTTTTCATCCGAAAATTGATTTTTGGGACTGTACCAAAAATGATTCAAAATGTCAATTGGATCGTGCCTCATGTTGAATAACCACTTTTTAAACCCTCACAGTGACCAAAAGTGCCATTTTTACAGAGTTTTGCTTACTCAAAAGCTTCAATTTTGACCCGTTTCAGGCACAGAAATGACTTTAAACACACTTATTTTAGTTGAAAAAGTCATAATTCACATCCAACAGTCATTTAGAGTCAAAAGATTAAATGTTAAAATTTCATCATTATAGACCATTTTGGGAACGTTCGACATGTCCGGAGTCATCGTTTTTCATCCGAAAATTGATTTTTGGGACTGTACCAAAAATGATTCAAAATGTCAATTGGATCGTGCCTCATGTTGAATAACCACTTTTTAAACACTCACATTGACCAAAATTGCATTTTTACAGAGTTTTCCTTACTCAAAAGCTTCAATTTTGACCCGTTTCAGGCACAGAAATGACTTTAAACACACTTATTTTAGTTGAAAAATTCGTAATTCACATCCAACAGTCATTTAGAGTCAAAAGATTAAATGTTAAAATTTCATCATTATAGACCATTTTGGGAACGTTCGACATGTCCGGAGTCATCGTTTTTCATCCGAAAATCGATTTTTTGGACTGTACCAAAAATGATTCAAAATGTCAATTGGATCATGCCTCATGTTGAATAACCACTTTTTAAACCCTCACAGTGACCAAAAGTGCCATTTTTACAGAGTTTTGCTTACTCAAAAGCTTCAATTTTGACCCATTTCAGGCACAGAAATGACTTTAAACACACTTATTTTAGTTGAAAAAGTCATAATTCACATCCAACAGTCATTTAGAGTCAAAAGATTAAATGTTAAAATTTCATCATTATTGACCATTTTGGGAACGTTCGACATGTCCGGAGTCATCGTTTTTCATCCGAAAATTGATTTTTGGGACTGTACCAAAAATGATTCAAAATGTCAATTGGATCGTGCCTCATGTTGAATAACCACTTTTTAAACCCTCACAGTGACCAAAAGTGCCATTTTTACAGAGTTTTGCTTACTCAAAAGCTTCAATTTTGACCCATTTCAGGCACAGAAATGACTTGAAACACACTTATTTTAGTTGAAAAAGTCATAATTCACATCCAACAGTCATTTAGAGTCAAAAGATTAAATGTTAAAATTTCATCATTATAGACCATTTTGGGAACGTTCGACATGTCCGGAGTCATCGTTTTTCATCCGAAAATCGATTTTTTGGACTGTACCAAAAATGATTCAAAATGTCAATTGGATCATGCCTCATGTTGAATAACCACTTTTTAAACCCTCACAGTGACCAAAAGTGCCATTTTTACAGAGTTTTGCTTACTCAAAAGCTTCAATTTTGACCCATTTCAGGCACAGAAATGACTTTAAACACACTTATTTTAGTTGAAAAAGTCATAATTCACATCCAACAGTCATTTAGAGTCAAAAGATTAAATGTTAAAATTTCATCATTATTGACCATTTTGGGAACGTTCGACATGTCCGGAGTCATCGTTTTTCATCCGAAAATTGATTTTTGGGACTGTACCAAAAATGATTCAAAATGTCAATTGGATCGTGCCTCATGTTGAATAACCACTTTTTAAACCCTCACAGTGACCAAAAGTGCCATTTTTACAGAGTTTTGCTTACTCAAAAGCTTCAATTTTGACCCATTTCAGGCACAGAAATGACTTTAAACACACTTATTTTAGTTGAAAAAGTCATAATTCACATCCAACAGTCATTTAGAGTCAAAAGATTAAATGTTAAAATTTCATCATTATAGACCATTTTGGGAACGTTCGACATGTCCGGAGTCATCGTTTTTCATCCGAAAATTGATTTTTTGGACTGTACCAAAAATGATTCAAAATGTCAATTGGATCGTGCCTCATGTTGAATAACCACTTTTTAAACCCTCACAGTGACCAAAAGTGCCATTTTTACAGAGTTTTGCTTACTCAAAAGCTTCAATTTTGACCCGTTTCAGGCACAGAAATGACTTTAAACACACTTATTTTAGTTGAAAAAAGTCATAATTCACATCCAACAGTCATTTAGAGTCAAAAGATTAAATGTTAAAATTTCATCATTATAGACCATTTTGGGAACGTTCGACATGTCCGGAGTCATCGTTTTTCATCCGAAAATTGATTTTTTGGACTGTACCAAAAATGATTCAAAATGTCAATTGGATCATGCCTCATGTTGAATAACCACTTTTTAAACCCTCACAGTGACCAAAATTGCCATTTTTACAGAGTTTTGCTTACTCAAAAGCTTCAATTTTGACCCGTTTCAAGCACAGAAATGACTTTAAACACACTTATTTTCGTTGAAAAAGTCATAATGCACATCCAACAGTCATTTAGAGTCAAAAGATTAAATGTTAAAATTTCATCATTATAGACCATTTTGGGAACGTTCGACATGTCCGGAGTCATCGTTTTTCATCCGAAAATTGATTTTTGGGACTGTACCAAAAATGATTCAAAATGTCAATTGGATCGTGCCTCATGTTGAATAACCACTTTTTAAACCCTCACAGTGACCAAAAGTGCCATTTTTACAGAGTTTTGCTTACTCAAAAGCTTCAATTTTGACCCGTTTCAGGCACAGAAATGACTTTAAACACACTTATTTTAGTTGAAAAAGTCATAATGCACATCCAACAGTCATTTAGAGTCAAAAGATTAAATGTTAAAATTTCATCATTATAGACCATTTTGGGAACGTTCGACATGTCCGGAGTCATCGTTTTTCATCCAAAAATTGATTTTTTGGACCGTACCAAAAATTATTCAAAATGTCAATTGGATCGTGCCTCATGTTGAATAACCACTTTTTAAACCCTCACAGTGACCAAAAGTGCCATTTTTACAGAGTTTTGCTTACTCAAAAGCTTCAATTTTGACCCATTTCAGGCACAGAAATGACTTTAAACACACTTATTTTAGTTGAAAAAGTCATAATTCACATCCAACAGTCATTTAGAGTCAAAAGATTGAATGTTAAAATGTCATCATTATAGACCATTTTGGGAACGCTCGACATGTCCGGAGTCATCGTTTTTCATCCGAAAATGGATTTTTTGGACTGTACCAAAAATGATTCAAAATGTCAATTGGATCGTGCCTCATGTTGAATAACCACTTTTTAAACCCTCACAGTGACAAAAAGTGCCATTTTTACAGAGTTTTGCTTACTCAAAAGCTTCAATTTTGACCCGTTTCAGGCACAGAAATGACTTTAAACACACTTATTTTAGTTGAAAAAGTCATAATTCACATCCAACAGTCATTTAGAGTCAAAAGATTAAATGTTAAAATTTCATCATTATAGACCATTTTGGGAACGTTCGACATGTCCGGAGTCATCGTTTTTCATCCAAAAATCGATTTTTTGGACTGTACCAAAAATGATTCAAAATGTCAATTGGATCATGCCTCATGTTGAATAACCACTTTTTAAACCCTTACAGTGACCAAAAGTGCCATTTTTACAGAGTTTTGCTTACTCAAAAGCTTCAATTTTGACCCATTTCAGGCACAGAAATGACTTTAAACACACTTATTTTAGTTGAAAAAGTCATAATTCACATCCAACAGTCATTTAGAGTCAAAAGATTAAATGTTAAAATTTCATCATTATAGACCATTTTGGGAACGTTCGACATGTCCGGAGTCATCGTTTTTCATCCGAAAATCGATTTTTTGGACTGTACCAAAAATGATTCAAAATGTCAATTGGATCATGCCTCATGTTGAATAACCACTTTTTAAACCCTCACAGTGACCAAAAGTGCCATTTTTACAGAGTTTTGCTTACTCAAAAGCTTCAATTTTGACCCATTTCAGGCACAGAAATGACTTTAAACACACTTATTTTAGTTGAAAAAGTCATAATTCACATCCAACAGTCATTTAGAGTCAAAAGATTAAATGTTAAAATTTCATCATTATTGACCATTTTGGGAACGTTCGACATGTCCGGAGTCATCGTTTTTCATCCGAAAATTGATTTTTGGGACTGTACCAAAAATGATTCAAAATGTCAATTGGATCGTGCCTCATGTTGAATAACCACTTTTTAAACCCTCACAGTGACCAAAAGTGCCATTTTTACAGAGTTTTGCTTACTCAAAAGCTTCAATTTTGACCCATTTCAGGCACAGAAATGACTTTAAACACACTTATTTTAGTTGAAAAAGTCATAATTCACATCCAACAGTCATTTAGAGTCAAAAGATTAAATGTTAAAATTTCATCATTATAGACCATTTTGGGAACGTTCGACATGTCCGGAGTCATCGTTTTTCATCCGAAAATTGATTTTTTGGACTGTACCAAAAATGATTCAAAATGTCAATTGGATCGTGCCTCATGTTGAATAACCACTTTTTAAACCCTCACAGTGACCAAAAGTGCCATTTTTACAGAGTTTTGCTTACTCAAAAGCTTCAATTTTGACCCATTTCAGGCACAGAAATGACTTTAAACACACTTATTTTAGTTGAAAAAGTCATAATTCACATCCAACAGTCATTTAGAGTCAAAAGATTAAATGTTAAAATTTCATCATTATAGACCATTTTGGGAACGTTCGACATGTCCGGAGTCATCGTTTTTCATCCGAAAATTGATTTTTTGGACTGTACCAAAAATGATTCAAAATGTCAATTGGATCGTGCCTCATGTTGAATAACCACTTTTTAAACCCTCACAGTGACCAAAAGTGCCATTTTTACAGAGTTTTGCTTACTCAAAAGCTTCAATTTTGACCCGTTTCAGGCACAGAAATGACTTTAAACACACTTATTTTAGTTGAAAAAAGTCATAATTCACATCCAACAGTCATTTAGAGTCAAAAGATTAAATGTTAAAATTTCATCATTATAGACCATTTTGGGAACGTTCGACATGTCCGGAGTCATCGTTTTTCATCCGAAAATTGATTTTTTGGACTGTACCAAAAATGATTCAAAATGTCAATTGGATCATGCCTCATGTTGAATAACCACTTTTTAAACCCTCACAGTGACCAAAATTGCCATTTTTACAGAGTTTTGCTTACTCAAAAGCTTCAATTTTGACCCGTTTCAAGCACAGAAATGACTTTAAACACACTTATTTTCGTTGAAAAAGTCATAATGCACATCCAACAGTCATTTAGAGTCAAAAGATTAAATGTTAAAATTTCATCATTATAGACCATTTTGGGAACGTTCGACATGTCCGGAGTCATCGTTTTTCATCCGAAAATTGATTTTTGGGACTGTACCAAAAATGATTCAAAATGTCAATTGGATCGTGCCTCATGTTGAATAACCACTTTTTAAACCCTCACAGTGACCAAAAGTGCCATTTTTACAGAGTTTTGCTTACTCAAAAGCTTCAATTTTGACCCGTTTCAGGCACAGAAATGACTTTAAACACACTTATTTTAGTTGAAAAAGTCATAATGCACATCCAACAGTCATTTAGAGTCAAAAGATTAAATGTTAAAATTTCATCATTATAGACCATTTTGGGAACGTTCGACATGTCCGGAGTCATCGTTTTTCATCCAAAAATTGATTTTTTGGACCGTACCAAAAATTATTCAAAATGTCAATTGGATCGTGCCTCATGTTGAATAACCACTTTTTAAACCCTCACAGTGACCAAAAGTGCCATTTTTACAGAGTTTTGCTTACTCAAAAGCTTCAATTTTGACCCGTTTCAGGCACAGAAATGACTTTAAACACACTTATTTTAGTTGAAAAAGTCATAATTCACATCCAACAGTCATTTAGAGTCAAAAGATTGAATGTTAAAATGTCATCATTATAGACCATTTTGGGAACGCTCGACATGTCCGGAGTCATCGTTTTTCATCCGAAAATGGATTTTTTGGACTGTACCAAAAATGATTCAAAATGTCAATTGGATCGTGCCTCATGTTGAATAACCACTTTTTAAACCCTCACAGTGACAAAAAGTGCCATTTTTACAGAGTTTTGCTTACTCAAAAGCTTCAATTTTGACCCGTTTCAGGCACAGAAATGACTTTAAACACACTTATTTTAGTTGAAAAAGTCATAATTCACATCCAACAGTCATTTAGAGTCAAAAGATTAAATGTTAAAATTTCATCATTATAGACCATTTTGGGAACGTTCGACATGTCCGGAGTCATCGTTTTTCATCCAAAAATCGATTTTTTGGACTGTACCAAAAATGATTCAAAATGTCAATTGGATCATGCCTCATGTTGAATAACCACTTTTTAAACCCTTACAGTGACCAAAAGTGCCATTTTTACAGAGTTTTGCTTACTCAAAAGCTTCAATTTTGACCCATTTCAGGCACAGAAATGACTTTAAACACACTTATTTTAGTTGAAAAAGTCATAATTCACATCCAACAGTCATTTAGAGTCAAAAGATTAAATGTTAAAATTTCATCATTATAGACCATTTTGGGAACGTTCGACATGTCCGGAGTCATCGTTTTTCATCCGAAAATCGATTTTTTGGACTGTACCAAAAATGATTCAAAATGTCAATTGGATCATGCCTCATGTTGAATAACCACTTTTTAAACCCTCACAGTGACCAAAAGTGCCATTTTTACAGAGTTTTGCTTACTCAAAAGCTTCAATTTTGACCCATTTCAGGCACAGAAATGACTTTAAACACACTTATTTTAGTTGAAAAAGTCATAATTCACATCCAACAGTCATTTAGAGTCAAAAGATTAAATGTTAAAATTTCATCATTATTGACCATTTTGGGAACGTTCGACATGTCCGGAGTCATCGTTTTTCATCCGAAAATTGATTTTTGGGACTGTACCAAAAATGATTCAAAATGTCAATTGGATCGTGCCTCATGTTGAATAACCACTTTTTAAACCCTCACAGTGACCAAAAGTGCCATTTTTACAGAGTTTTGCTTACTCAAAAGCTTCAATTTTGACCCATTTCAGGCACAGAAATGACTTTAAACACACTTATTTTAGTTGAAAAAGTCATAATTCACATCCAACAGTCATTTAGAGTCAAAAGATTAAATGTTAAAATTTCATCATTATAGACCATTTTGGGAACGTTCGACATGTCCGGAGTCATCGTTTTTCATCCGAAAATTGATTTTTTGGACTGTACCAAAAATGATTCAAAATGTCAATTGGATCGTGCCTCATGTTGAATAACCACTTTTTAAACCCTCACAGTGACCAAAAGTGCCATTTTTACAGAGTTTTGCTTACTCAAAAGCTTCAATTTTGACCCGTTTCAGGCACAGAAATGACTTTAAACACACTTATTTTAGTTGAAAAAAGTCATAATTCACATCCAACAGTCATTTAGAGTCAAAAGATTAAATGTTAAAATTTCATCATTATAGACCATTTTGGGAACGTTCGACATGTCCGGAGTCATCGTTTTTCATCCGAAAATTGATTTTTTGGACTGTACCAAAAATGATTCAAAATGTCAATTGGATCATGCCTCATGTTGAATAACCACTTTTTAAACCCTCACAGTGACCAAAATTGCCATTTTTACAGAGTTTTGCTTACTCAAAAGCTTCAATTTTGACCCGTTTCAGGCACAGAAATGACTTTAAACACACTTATTTTCGTTGAAAAAGTCATAATGCACATCCAACAGTCATTTAGAGTCAAAAGATTAAATGTTAAAATTTCATCATTATAGACCATTTTGGGAACGTTCGACATGTCCGGAGTCATCGTTTTTCATCCGAAAATTGATTTTTGGGACTGTACCAAAAATGATTCAAAATGTCAATTGGATCGTGCCTCATGTTGAATAACCACTTTTTAAACCCTCACAGTGACCAAAAGTGCCATTTTTACAGAGTTTTGCTTACTCAAAAGCTTCGATTTTGACCCGTTTCAGGCACAGAAATGACTTTAAACACACTTATTTTAGTTGAAAAAGTCATAATGCACATCTAACAGTCATTTAGAGTCAAAAGATTAAATGTTAAAATTTCATCATTATAGACCATTTTGGGAACGTTCGACATGTCCGTAGTCATCGTTTTTCATCCAAAAATTGATTTTTTGGACCGTACCAAAAATTATTCAAAATGTCAATTGGATCGTGCCTCATGTTGAATAACCACTTTTTAAACCCTCACAGTGACCAAAAGTGCCATTTTTACAGAGTTTTGCTTACTCAAAAGCTTCAATTTTGACCCGTTTCAGGCACAGAAATGACTTTAAACACACTTATTTTAGTTGAAAAAGTCATAATTCACATCCAACAGTCATTTAGAGTCAAAAGATTGAATGTTAAAATGTCATCATTATAGACCATTTTGGGAACGCTCGACATGTCCGGAGTCATCGTTTTTCATCCGAAAATGGATTTTTTGGACTGTACCAAAAATGATTCAAAATGTCAATTGGATCGTGCCTCATGTTGAATAACCACTTTTTAAACCCTCACAGTGACAAAAAGTGCCATTTTTACCGAGTTTTGCTTACTCAAAAGCTTCAATTTTGACCCGTTTCAGGCACAGAAATGACTTTAAACACACTTATTTTAGTTGAAAAAGTCATAATTCACATCCAACAGTCATTTAGAGTCAAAAGATTAAATGTTAAAATTTCATCATTATAGACCATTTTGGGAACGTTCGACATGTCCGGAGTCATCGTTTTTCATCCAAAAATCGATTTTTTGGACTGTACCAAAAATGATTCAAAATGTCAATTGGATCATGCCTCATGTTGAATAACCACTTTTTAAACCCTTACAGTGACCAAAAGTGCCATTTTTACAGAGTTTTGCTTACTCAAAAGCTTCAATTTTGACCCGTTTCAGGCACAGAAATGACTTTAAACACACTTATTTTAGTTGAAAAAGTCATAATTCACATCCAACAGTCATTTAGAGTCAAAAGATTAAATGTTAAAATCTCATCATTATAGACCATTTTGGGAACGTTCGGCATGTCCGGAGTCATCGTTTTTCATCCGAAAATTGATTTTTTGGACTGTACCAAAAATGATTCAAAATGTCAATTGGATCGTGCCTCATGTTGAATAACCACTTTTTAAACCCTCACAGTGACCAAAATGGCCATTTTTACAGAGTTTTGCTTACTCAAAAGCTTCAATTTTGACCCGTTTCAGTCACAGAAATGACTTTAAACACACGTATTTTAGTTGAAAAAGTCATAATTCACATCCAACAGTCATTTAGAGTCAAAAGATTAAATGTTAAAATTTCATCATTATAGACTATTTTGGGAACGTTCGACATGTCCGGAGTCATCGTTTTTCACCTGAAAATCGATTTTTTGGACTGTACCAAAAATGATTCAAAATGTTGATAGGATCATGCCTCATGTTGAATAACCACTTTTTAAACCCTCACAGTGACCAAAAGTGCCATTTTTACAGAGTTTTGCTTACTCAAAAGCTTCAATTTTGACCCGTTTCAGGCACAGAAATGACTTTAAACACACTTATTTTAGTTGAAAAAGTCATAATTCACATTCAACAGTCATTTAGAGTCAAAAGATTAAATATTAAAATTTCATCATTATTGACCATTTTGGGAACGTTCGACATGTCCGGAGTCATCGTTTTTCATCCGAAAATTGATTTTTTGGGCTGTACCAAAAATGATTCAAAATGTCAATTGGATCGTGCCTCATGTTGAATAACCACTTTTTAAACCCTCACAGTGACCAAAAGTGCCATTTTTACAGAGTTTTGCTTACTCAAAAGCTTCAATTTTGACCCGTTTCAGGCACAGAAATGACTTTAAACACACTTATTTTAGTTGAAAAAGTCATAATTCACATCCAACAGTCATTTAGAGTCAAAAGATTAAATGTTAAAATTTCATCATTATAGACCATTTTGGGAACGTTCGACATGTCCGGAGTCATCGTTTTTCATCCGAAAATTGATTTTTTGGACTGTACCAAAAATGATTCAAAATGTCAATTGGATCGTGCCTCATGTTGAATAACCACTTTTTAACCCCTTTACTGCTAAGGCATTATTAGGCTTATCATATAATTTCCATTGAAATCAATGGAAAGTCCATGACGAGTTACCCTTGTCATTAGCGGCGAAGAGGTTAAACCCTCACAGTGACCAAAAGTGCCATTTTTACAGAGTTTTGCTTACTCAAAAGCTTCAATTTTGACCCGTTTCAGGCACAGAAATGACTTTAAATACACTTATTTTAGTTGAAAAAGTCATAATGCACATCCAACAGTCATTTAGAGTCAAAAGATTAAATGTTAAAATTTCATCATTATAGACCATTTTGGGAACGTTCGACATGTCCGGAGTCATCGTTTTTCATCCAAAAATTGATTTTTTGGACCGTACCAAAAATTATTCAAAATGTCAATTGGATCGTGCCTCATGTTGAATAACCACTTTTTAAACCCTCACAGTGACCAAAAGTGCCATTTTTACAGAGTTTTGCTTACTCAAAAGCTTCAATTTTGACCCGTTTCAGGCACAGAAATGACTTTAAACACACTTATTTTAGTTGAAAAAGTTATAATTCACATTCAACAGTCATTTAGAGTCAAAAGATTGAATGTTAAAATGTCATCATTATAGACCATTTTGGGAACGTTCGGCATGTCCGGAGTCATCGTTTTTCATCCGAAAATCGATTTTTTGGACTGTACCAAAAATGATTCAAAATGTCAATTGGATCGTGCCTCATGTTGAATAACCACTTTTTAAACCATCACAGTGACCAAAATGGAAATTTTTACAGAGTTTTGCTTACTCAAAAGCTTAAATTTTGACCCGTTTCAGTCACAGAAATGACTTTAAACACACTTATTTTAGTTGAAAAAGTCATAATTCACATCCAACAGTCATTTAGAGTCAAAAGATTAAATGTTAAAATTTCATCATTATAGACCATTTTGGGAACGTTCGACATGTCCGGAGTCATCGTTTTTCATCTGAAAATCGATTTTTTGGACTGTACTAAAAATGATTCAAAAATTTCAATTGGATCATACCTCATGTTGAATAACCACTTTTTAAACCCTCACAGTGACCAAAAGTGCCATTTTTACAGAGTTTTGCCTACTCAAAAGCTTCAATTTTGACCCGTTTCAGGCACAGAAATTACTTTAAACACACTTATTTTAGTTGAAAAAGTCATAATTCACATCCAACAGTCATTTAGAGTCAAAAGATTAAATGTTAAAATTTCATCATTATAGACCATTTTGGGAACGTTCGACATGTCCGGAGTCATCGTTTTTCATCCGAAAATTGATTTTTTGGACTGTACCAAAAATGATTCAAAATGTCAATTGGATCGTGCCTCATGTTGAATAACCACTTTTTAAACCCTCACAGTGACCAAAAGTGCCATTTTTACAGAGTTTTGCTTACTCAAAAGCTTCAATTTTGACCCATTTCAGGCACAGAAATGACTTTAAACACACTTATTTTAGTTGAAAAAGTCATAATTCACATCCAACAGTCATTTAGAGTCAAAAGATTAAATGTTAAAATTTCATCATTATTGACCATTTTGGGAACGTTCGACATGTCCGGAGTCATCGTTTTTCATCCGAAAATTGATTTTTGGGACTGTACCAAAAATGATTCAAAATGTCAATTGGATCGTGCCTCATGTTGAATAACCACTTTTTAAACCCTCACAGTGACCAAAAGTGCCATTTTTACAGAGTTTTGCTTACTCAAAAGCTTCAATTTTGTCCCGTTTCAGGCACAGAAATGACTTTAAACACACTTATGTTAGTTGAAAAAAGTCATAATTCACATCCAAAAGTCATTTAGAGTCAAAAGATTAAATGTTAAAATTTCATCATTATAGACCATTTTGGGAACGTTCGACATGTCCGGAGTCATCGTTTTTCATCCGAAAATTGATTTTTTGGACTGTACCAAAAATGATTCAAAATGTCAATTGGATCGTGCCTCATGTTGAAATACCACTTTTTAAACCCTCAAAGTGACCAAAATTGCCATTTTTACAGAGTTTTGCTTACTCAAAAGCTTCAATTTTGACCCGTTTCAGGCACAGAAATGACTTTAAACACACTTATTTTCGTTGAAAAAGTCATAATGCACATCCAACAGTCATTTAGAGTCAAAAGATTAAATGTTAAAATTTCATCATTATAGACCATTTTGGGAACGTTCGACATGTCCGGAGTCATCGTTTTTCATCCGAAAATTGATTTTTGGGACTGTACCAAAAATGATTCAAAATGTCAATTGGATCGTGCCTCATGTTGAATAACCACTTTTTAAACCCTCACAGTGACCAAAAGTGCCATTTTTACAGAGTTTTGCTTACTCAAAAGCTTCAATTTTGACCCGTTTCAGGCACAGAAATGACTTTAAACACACTTATTTTAGTTGAAAAAGTCATAATTCACATCCAACAGTCATTTAGAGTCAAAAGATTAAATGTTAAAATTTCATCATTATAGACCATTTTGGGAATGTTCGACATGTCCAGAGTCATCGTTTTTCATCCGAAAATTGATTTTTGGGACTGTACCAAAAATGATTCAAAATGTCAATTGGATCGTGCCTCATGTTGAAATACCACTTTTTAAACCCTCAAAGTGACCAAAATTGCCATTTTTACAGAGTTTTGCTTACTCAAAAGCTTCAATTTTGACCCGTTTCAGGCACAGAAATGACTTTAAACACACTTATTTTAGTTGAAAAAGTCATAATTCACATCCAACAGACATTTAGAGTCAAAAGATTAAATGTTAAAATTTCATCATTATAGACCATTTTGGGAACGTTCGACATGTCCGGAGTCATCGTTTTTCATCCAAAAATTGATTTTTTGGACCGTACCAAAAATTATTCAAAATGTCAATTGGATCATGCCTCATGTTGAATAACCACTTTTTAAACCCTCACAGTGACCAAAAGTGCCATTTTTACAGAGTTTTGCTTACTCAAAAGCTTCAATTTTGACCCGTTTCAGGCACAGAAATGACTTTAAACACACTTATTTTAGTTGAAAAAGTCATAATTCACATCCAACAGTCATTTAGAGTCAAAAGATTAAATGTTAAAATTTCATCATTATAGACCATTTTGGGAACGTTCGGCATGTCCGGAGTCATCGTTTTTCATCCGAAAATTGATTTTTTGGACTGTACCAAAAATGATTCAAAATGTCAATTGGATCGTGCCTCATGTTGAATAACCACTTTTTAAACCCTCACAGTGACCAAAATGGCCATTTTTACAGAGTTTTGCTTACTCAAAAGCTTCAATTTTGACCCGTTTCAGTCACAGAAATGACTTTAAACACACTTATTTTAGTTGAAAAAGTCATAATTCACATCCAACAGTCATTTAGAGTCAAAAGATTAAATGTTAAAATTTCATCATTATAGACTATTTTGGGAACGTTCGACATGTCCGGAGTCATCGTTTTTCACCTGAAAATCGATTTTTTGGACTGTACCAAAAATGATTCAAAATGTCAATTGGATCGTGCCTCATGTTGAATAACCACTTTTTAAACCATCACAGTGACCAAAATGGAAATTTTTACAGAGTTTTGCTTACTCAAAAGCTTAAATTTTGACCCGTTTCAGTCACAGAAATGACTTTAAACACACTTATTTTAGTTGAAAAAGTCATAATTCACATCCAACAGTCATTTAGAGTCAAAAGATTAAATGTTAAAATTTCATCATTATAGACCATTTTGGGAACGTTCGACATGTCCGGAGTCATCGTTTTTCATCTGAAAATCGATTTTTTGGACTGTACTAAAAATGATTCAAAACTTTCAATTGGATCATACCTCATGTTGAATAACCACTTTTTAAACCCTCACAGTGACCAAAAGTGCCATTTTTACAGAGTTTTGCCTACTCAAAAGCTTCAATTTTGACCCGTTTCAGGCACAGAAATTACTTTAAACACACTTATTTTAGTTGAAAAAGTCATAATTCACATCCAACAGTCATTTAGAGTCAAAAGATTAAATGTTAAAATTTCATCATTATAGACCATTTTGGGAACGTTCGACATGTCCGGAGTCATCGTTTTTCATCCGAAAATTGATTTTTTGGACTGTACCAAAAATGATTCAAAATGTCAATTGGATCGTGCCTCATGTTGAATAACCACTTTTTAAACCCTCACAGTGACCAAAAGTGCCATTTTTACAGAGTTTTGCTTACTCAAAAGCTTCAATTTTGACCCATTTCAGGCACAGAAATGACTTTAAACACACTTATTTTAGTTGAAAAAGTCATAATTCACATCCAACAGTCATTTAGAGTCCAAAGATTAAATGTTAAAATTTCATCATTATTGACCATTTTGGGAACGTTCGACATGTCCGGAGTCATCGTTTTTCATCCGAAAATTGATTTTTGGGACTGTACCAAAAATGATTCAAAATGTCAATTGGATCGTGCCTCATGTTGAATAACCACTTTTTAAACCCTCACAGTGACCAAAAGTGCCATTTTTACAGAGTTTTGCTTACTCAAAAGCTTCAATTTTGACCCGTTTCAGGCACAGAAATGACTTTAAACACACTTATGTTAGTTGAAAAAAGTCATAATTCACATCCAAAAGTCATTTAGAGTCAAAAGATTAAATGTTAAAATTTCATCATTATAGACCATTTTGGGAACGTTCGACATGTCCGGAGTCATCGTTTTTCATCCGAAAATTGATTTTTGGGACTGTACCAAAAATGATTCAAAATGTCAATTGGATCGTGCCTCATGTTGAATAACCACTTTTTAAACCCTCACAGTGACCAAAAGTGCCATTTTTACAGAGTTTTGCTTACTCAAAAGCTTCAATTTTGACCCGTTTCAGGCACAGAAATGACTTTAAACACACTTATTTTAGTTGAAAAAGTCATAATGCACATCCAACAGTCATTTAGAGTCAAAAGATTGAATGTTAAAATGTCATCATTATAGACCATTTTGGGAACGCTCGACATGTCCGGAGTCATCGTTTTTCATCCGAAAATGGATTTTTTGGACTGTACCAAAAATGATTCAAAATGTCAATTGGATCGTGCCTCATGTTGAATAACCACTTTTTAAACCCTCACAGTGACAAAAAGTGCCATTTTTACAGAGTTTTGCTTACTCAAAAGCTTCAATTTTGACCCGTTTCAGGCACAGAAATGACTTTAAACACACTTATTTTAGTTGAAAAAGTCATAATTCACATCCAACAGTCATTTAGAGTCAAAAGATTAAATGTTAAAATTTCATCATTATAGACCATTTTGGGAACGTTCTACATGTCCGGAGTCATCGTTTTTCATCCAAAAATCGATTTTTTGGACTGTACCAAAAATGATTCAAAATGTCAATTGGATCATGCCTCATGTTGAATAACCACTTTTTAAACCCTTACAGTGACCAAAAGTGCCATTTTTACAGAGTTTTGCTTACTCAAAAGCTTCAATTTTGACCCGTTTCAGGCACAGAAATGACTTTAAACACACTTATTTTAGTTGAAAAAGTCATAATTCACATCCAACAGTCATTTAGAGTCAAAAGATTAAATGTTAAAATTTCATCATTATAGACCATTTTGGGAACGTTCGGCATGTCCGGAGTCATCGTTTTTCATCCGAAAATTGATTTTTTGGACTGTACCAAAAATGATTCAAAATGTCAATTGGATCGTGCCTCATGTTGAATAACCACTTTTTAAACCCTCACAGTGACCAAAATGGCCATTTTTACAGAGTTTTGCTTACTCAAAAGCTTCAATTTTGACCCGTTTCAGTCACAGAAATGACTTTAAACACACGTATTTTAGTTGAAAAAGTCATAATTCACATCCAACAGTCATTTAGAGTCAAAAGATTAAATGTTAAAATTTCATCATTATAGACTATTTTGGGAACGTTCGACATGTCCGGAGTCATCGTTTTTCACCTGAAAATCGATTTTTTGGACTGTACCAAAAATGATTCAAAATGTCGATAGGATCATGCCTCATGTTGAATAACCACTTTTTAAACCCTCACAGTGACCAAAAGTGCCATTTTTACAGAGTTTTGCTTACTCAAAAGCTTCAATTTTGACCCGTTTCAGGCACAGAAATGACTTTAAACACACTTATTTTAGTTGAAAAAGTCATAATTCACATTCAACAGTCATTTAGAGTCAAAAGATTAAATATTAAAATTTCATCATTATTGACCATTTTGGGAACGTTCGACATGTCCGGAGTCATCGTTTTTCATCCGAAAATTGATTTTTTGGGCTGTACCAAAAATGATTCAAAATGTCAATTGGATCGTGCCTCATGTTGAATAACCACTTTTTAAACCCTCACAGTGACCAAAAGTGCCATTTTTACAGAGTTTTGCTTACTCAAAAGCTTCAATTTTGACCCGTTTCAGGCACAGAAATGACTTTAAACACACTTATTTTAGTTGAAAAAGTCATAATTCACATCCAACAGTCATTTAGAGTCAAAAGATTAAATGTTAAAATTTCATCATTATAGACCATTTTGGGAACGTTCGACATGTCCGGAGTCATCGTTTTTCATCCGAAAATTGATTTTTTGGACTGTACCAAAAATGATTCAAAATGTCAATTGGATCGTGCCTCATGTTGAATAACCACTTTTTAACCCCTTTACTGCTAAGGCATTATTAGGCTTATCATATAATTTCCATTGAAATCAATGGAAAGTCCATGACGAGTTACCCTTGTCATTAGCGGCGAAGAGGTTAAACCCTCACAGTGACCAAAAGTGCCATTTTTACAGAGTTTTGCTTACTCAAAAGCTTCAATTTTGACCCGTTTCAGGCACAGAAATGACTTTAAACACACTTATTTTAGTTGAAAAAGTCATAATTCACATCCAACAGTCATTTAGAGTCAAAAGATTAAATGTTAAAATTTCATCATTATAGACCATTTTGGGAATGTTCGACATGTCCAGAGTCATCGTTTTTCATCCGAAAATTGATTTTTGGGACTGTACCAAAAATGATTCAAAATGTCAATTGGATCGTGCCTCATGTTGAAATACCACTTTTTAAACCCTCAAAGTGACCAAAATTGCCATTTTTACAGAGTTTTGCTTACTCAAAAGCTTCAATTTTGACCCCTTTCAGGCACAGAAATGACTTTAAACACACTTATTTTAGTTGAAAAAGTCATAATTCACATCCAACAGTCATTTAGAGTCAAAAGATTAAATGTTAAAATTTCATCATTATAGACCATTTTGGGAACGTTCGACATGTCCGGAGTCATCGTTTTTCATCCGAAAATTGATTTTTTGGACTGTACCAAAAATGGTTCAAAATGTCAATTGGATCGTGCCTCATGTTGAATAACCACTTTTTAAACCCTCACAGTGACCAAAATTGCCATTTTTACAGAGTTTTGCTTACTCAAAAGCTTCAATTTTGACCCGTTTCAGGCACAGAAATGACTTTAAACACACTTATTTTAGTTGAAAAAGTCATAATGCACATCCAACAGTCATTTAGAGTCAAAAGATTAAATGTTAAAATTTCATCATTATAGACCATTTTGGGAACGTTCGACATGTCCGGAGTCATCGTTTTTCATCCAAAAATTGATTTTTTGGACCGTACCAAAAATTATTCAAAATGTCAATTGGATCGTGCCTCATGTTGAATAACCACTTTTTAAACCCTCACAGTGACCAAAAGTGCCATTTTTACAGAGTTTTGCTTACTCAAAAGCTTCAATTTTGACCCGTTTCAGGCACAGAAATGACTTTAAACACACTTATTTTAGTTGAAAAAGTTATAATTCACATCCAACAGTCATTTAGAGTCAAAAGATTGAATGTTAAAATGTCATCATTATAGACCATTTTGGGAACGCTCGACATGTCCGGAGTCATCGTTTTTCACCCGAAAATGGATTTTTTGGACTGTACCAAAAATGATTCAAAATGTCAATTGGATCGTGCCTCATGTTGAATAACCACTTTTTAAACCCTCACAGTGACCAAAAGTGCCATTTTTACAGAGTTTTGCTTACTCAAAAGCTTCAATTTTGACCCGTTTCAGGCACAGAAATGACTTTAAACACACTTATTTTAGTTGAAAAAGTCATAATTCACATCCAACAGTCATTTAGAGTCAAAAGATTAAATGTTAAAATGTCACCATTATAGACCATTTTGGGAACGTTCGGCATGTCCGGAGTCATCGTTTTTCATCCGAAAATCGATTTTTTGGACTGTACCAAAAATGATTCAAAATGTCAATTGGATCGTGCCTCATGTTGAATAACCACTTTTTAAACCCTCACAGTGACCAAAAGTGCCATTTTTACAGAGTTTTGCTTACTCAAAAGCTTCAATTTTGACCCATTTCAGGCACAGAAATGACTTTAAACACACTTATTTTAGTTGAAAAAGTCATAATTCACATCCAACAGTCATTTAGAGTCAAAAGATTAAATGTTAAAATTTCATCATTATTGACCATTTTGGGAACGTTCGACATGTCCGGAGTCATCGTTTTTCATCCGAAAATTGATTTTTGGGACTGTACCAAAAATGATTCAAAATGTCAATTGGATCGTGCCTCATGTTGAATAACCACTTTTTAAACCCTCACAGTGACCAAAAGTGCCATTTTTACAGAGTTTTGCTTACTCAAAAGCTTCAATTTTGACCCGTTTCAGGCACAGAAATGACTTTAAACACACTTATGTTAGTTGAAAAAAGTCATAATTCACATCCAAAAGTCATTTAGAGTCAAAAGATTAAATGTTAAAATTTCATCATTATAGACCATTTTGGGAACGTTCGACATGTCCGGAGTCATCGTTTTTCATCCGAAAATTGATTTTTTGGACTGTACCAAAAATGATTCAAAATGTCAATTGGATCGTGCCTCATGTTGAAATACCACTTTTTAAACCCTCAAAGTGACCAAAATTGCCATTTTTACAGAGTTTTGCTTACTCAAAAGCTTCAATTTTGACCCGTTTCAGGCACAGAAATGACTTTAAACACACTTATTTTCGTTGAAAAAGTCATAATGCACATCCAACAGTCATTTAGAGTCAAAAGATTAAATGTTAAAATTTCATCATTATAGACCATTTTGGGAACGTTCGACATGTCCGGAGTCATCGTTTTTCATCCGAAAATTGATTTTTGGGACTGTACCAAAAATGATTCAAAATGTCAATTGGATCGTGCCTCATGTTGAATAACCACTTTTTAAACCCTCACAGTGACCAAAAGTGCCATTTTTACAGAGTTTTGCTTACTCAAAAGCTTCAATTTTGACCCGTTTCAGGCACAGAAATGACTTTAAACACACTTATTTTAGTTGAAAAAGTCATAATTCACATCCAACAGTCATTTAGAGTCAAAAGATTAAATGTTAAAATTTCATCATTATAGACCATTTTGGGAATGTTCGACATGTCCAGAGTCATCGTTTTTCATCCGAAAATTGATTTTTGGGACTGTACCAAAAATGATTCAAAATGTCAATTGGATCGTGCCTCATGTTGAAATACCACTTTTTAAACCCTCAAAGTGACCAAAATTGCCATTTTTACAGAGTTTTGCTTACTCAAAAGCTTCAATTTTTACCCGTTTCAGGCACAGAAATGACTTTAAACACACTTATTTTAGTTGAAAAAGTCATAATTCACATCCAACAGACATTTAGAGTCAAAAGATTAAATGTTAAAATTTCATCATTATAGACCATTTTGGGAACGTTCGACATGTCCGGAGTCATCGTTTTTCATCCAAAAATTGATTTTTTGGACCGTACCAAAAATTATTCAAAATGTCAATTGGATCATGCCTCATGTTGAATAACCACTTTTTAAACCCTCACAGTGACCAAAAGTGCCATTTTTACAGAGTTTTGCTTACTCAAAAGCT
The DNA here is from genome assembly GCF_964263255.1 of Lissotriton vulgaris. NCBI lineage: Eukaryota > Metazoa > Chordata > Amphibia > Caudata > Salamandridae > Lissotriton > Lissotriton vulgaris. Next base: position 165,218 of record NW_028245190.1, on the reverse strand, counting down.
TCAATTTTGACCCGTTTCAGGCACAGAAATGACTTTAAACACACTTATTTTAGTTGAAAAAGTCATAATTCACATCCAACAGTCATTTAGAGTCAAAAGATTAAATGTTAAAATTTCATCATTATAGACCATTTTGGGAACGTTCGGCATGTCCGGAGTCATCGTTTTTCATCCGAAAATTGATTTTTTGGACTGTACCAAAAATGATTCAAAATGTCAATTGGATCGTGCCTCATGTTGAATAACCACTTTTTAAACCCTCACAGTGACCAAAATGGCCATTTTTACAGAGTTTTGCTTACTCAAAAGCTTCAATTTTGACCCGTTTCAGTCACAGAAATGACTTTAAACACACTTATTTTAGTTGAAAAAGTCATAATTCACATCCAACAGTCATTTAGAGTCAAAAGATTAAATGTTAAAATTTCATCATTATAGACTATTTTGGGAACGTTCGACATGTCCGGAGTCATCGTTTTTCACCTGAAAATCGATTTTTTGGACTGTACCAAAAATGATTCAAAATGTCAATTGGATCGTGCCTCATGTTGAATAACCACTTTTTAAACCATCACAGTGACCAAAATGGAAATTTTTACAGAGTTTTGCTTACTCAAAAGCTTAAATTTTGACCCGTTTCAGTCACAGAAATGACTTTAAACACACTTATTTTAGTTGAAAAAGTCATAATTCACATCCAACAGTCATTTAGAGTCAAAAGATTAAATGTTAAAATTTCATCATTATAGACCATTTTGGGAACGTTCGACATGTCCGGAGTCATCGTTTTTCATCTGAAAATCGATTTTTTGGACTGTACTAAAAATGATTCAAAACTTTCAATTGGATCATACCTCATGTTGAATAACCACTTTTTAAACCCTCACAGTGACCAAAAGTGCCATTTTTACAGAGTTTTGCCTACTCAAAAGCTTCAATTTTGACCCGTTTCAGGCACAGAAATTACTTTAAACACACTTATTTTAGTTGAAAAAGTCATAATTCACATCCAACAGTCATTTAGAGTCAAAAGATTAAATGTTAAAATTTCATCATTATAGACCATTTTGGGAACGTTCGACATGTCCGGAGTCATCGTTTTTCATCCGAAAATTGATTTTTTGGACTGTACCAAAAATGATTCAAAATGTCAATTGGATCGTGCCTCATGTTGAATAACCACTTTTTAAACCCTCACAGTGACCAAAAGTGCCATTTTTACAGAGTTTTGCTTACTCAAAAGCTTCAATTTTGACCCATTTCAGGCACAGAAATGACTTTAAACACACTTATTTTAGTTGAAAAAGTCATAATTCACATCCAACAGTCATTTAGAGTCAAAAGATTAAATGTTAAAATTTCATCATTATTGACCATTTTGGGAACGTTCGACATGTCCGGAGTCATCGTTTTTCATCCGAAAATTGATTTTTGGGACTGTACCAAAAATGATTCAAAATGTCAATTGGATCGTGCCTCATGTTGAATAACCACTTTTTAAACCCTCACAGTGACCAAAAGTGCCATTTTTACAGAGTTTTGCTTACTCAAAAGCTTCAATTTTGACCCGTTTCAGGCACAGAAATGACTTTAAACACACTTATGTTAGTTGAAAAAAGTCATAATTCACATCCAAAAGTCATTTAGAGTCAAAAGATTAAATGTTAAAATTTCATCATTATAGACCATTTTGGGAACGTTCGACATGTCCGGAGTCATCGTTTTTCATCCGAAAATTGATTTTTTGGACTGTACCAAAAATGATTCAAAATGTCAATTGGATCGTGCCTCATGTTGAAATACCACTTTTTAAACCCTCAAAGTGACCAAAATTGCCATTTTTACAGAGTTTTGCTTACTCAAAAGCTTCAATTTTGACCCGTTTCAGGCACAGAAATGACTTTAAACACACTTATTTTAGTTGAAAAAGTCATAATTCACATCCAACAGTCATTTAGAGTCAAAAGATTAAATGTTAAAATTTCATCATTATAGACCATTTTGGGAACGTTCGGCATGTCCGGAGTCATCGTTTTTCATCCGAAAATTGATTTTTTGGACTGTACCAAAAATGATTCAAAATGTCAATTGGATCGTGCCTCATGTTGAATAACCACTTTTTAAACCCTCACAGTGACCAAAATGGCCATTTTTACAGAGTTTTGCTTACTCAAAAGCTTCAATTTTGACCCGTTTCAGTCACAGAAATGACTTTAAACACACTTATTTTAGTTGAAAAAGTCATAATTCACATCCAACAGTCATTTAGAGTCAAAAGATTAAATGTTAAAATTTCATCATTATAGACTATTTTGGGAACGTTCGACATGTCCGGAGTCATCGTTTTTCACCTGAAAATCGATTTTTTGGACTGTACCAAAAATGATTCAAAATGTCGATAGGATCATGCCTCATGTTGAATAACCACTTTTTAAACCCTCACAGTGACCAAAAGTGCCATTTTTACAGAGTTTTGCTTACTCAAAAGCTTCAATTTTGACCCGTTTCAGGCACAGAAATGACTTTAAACACACTTATTTTAGTTGAAAAAGTCATAATTCACATTCAACAGTCATTTAGAGTCAAAGATTAAATATTAAAATTTCATCATTATTGACCATTTTGGGAACGTTCGACATGTCCGGAGTCATCGTTTTTCATCCGAAAATTGATTTTTTGGGCTGTACCAAAAATGATTCAAAATGTCGATAGGATCATGCCTCATGTTGAATAACCACTTTTTAAACCCTCACAGTGACCAAAAGTGCCATTTTTACAGAGTTTTGCTTACTCAAAAGCTTCAATTTTGACCCGTTTCAGGCACAGAAATGACTTTAAACACACTTATTTTAGTTGAAAAAGTCATAATTCACATTCAACAGTCATTTAGAGTCAAAAGATTAAATATTAAAATTTCATCATTATTGACCATTTTGGGAACGTTCGACATGTCCGGAGTCATCGTTTTTCATCCAAAAATTGATTTTTTGGGCTGTACCAAAAATGATTCAAAATGTCAATTGGATCGTGCCTCATGTTGAATAACCACTTTTTAAACCCTCACAGTGACCAAAAGTGCCATTTTTACAGAGTTTTGCTTACTCAAAAGCTTCAATTTTGACCCGTTTCAGGCACAGAAATGACTTTAAACACACTTATTTTAGTTGAAAAAGTCATAATTCACATCCAACAGTCATTTAGAGTCAAAAGATTAAATGTTAAAATTTCATCATTATAGACCATTTTGGGAACGTTCGACATGTCCGGAGTCATCGTTTTTCATCCGAAAATTGATTTTTTGGACTGTACCAAAAATGATTCAAAATGTCAATTGGATCGTGCCTCATGTTGAATAACCACTTTTTAACCCCTTTACTGCTAAGGCATTATTAGGCTTATCATATAATTTCCATTGAAATCAATGGAAAGTCCATGACGAGTTACCCTTGTCATTAGCGGCGAAGAGGTTAAACCCTCACAGTGACCAAAAGTGCCATTTTTACAGAGTTTTGCTTACTCAAAAGCTTCAATTTTGACCCGTTTCAGGCACAGAAATGACTTTAAATACACTTATTTTAGTTGAAAAAGTCATAATTCACATCCAACAGTCATTTAGAGTCAAAAGATTAAATGTTAAAATTTCATCATTATAGACCATTTTGGGAACGTTCGACATGTCCGGAGTCATCGTTTTTCATCCGAAAATCAATTTTTTGGACTGTACCAAAAATGATTCAAAATGTCAATTGGATCGTGCCTCATGTTGAATAACCACTTTTTAAACCATCACAGTGACCAAAATGGCAATTTTTACAGAGTTTTGCTTACTCAAAAGCTTAAATTTTGACCCGTTTCAGTCACAGAAATGACTTTAAACACACTTATTTTAGTTGAAAAAGTCATAATTCACATCCAACAGTCATTTAGAGTCAAAAGATTAAATGTTAAAATTTCATCATTATAGACCATTTTGGGAACGTTCGACATGTCCGGAGTCATCGTTTTTCATCTGAAAATCGATTTTTTGGACTGTACCAAAAATGATTCAAAAATGTCAATTGGATCATACCTCATGTTGAATAACCACTTTTTAAACCCTCACAGTGACCAAAAGTGCCATTTTTACAGAGTTTTGCCTACTCAAAAGCTTCAATTTTGACCCGTTTCAGGCACAGAAATTACTTTAAACACACTTATTTTAGTTGAAAAAGTCATAATTCACATCCAACAGTCATTTAGAGTCAAAAGATTAAATGTTAAAATTTCATCATTATAGACCATTTTGGGAACGTTCGACATGTCCGGAGTCATCGTTTTTCATCCGAAAATTGATTTTTTGGACTGTACCAAAAATGATTCAAAATGTCAATTGGATCGTGCCTCATGTTGAATAACCACTTTTTAAACCCTCACAGTGACCAAAAGTGCAATTTTTACAGAGTTTTGCTTACTCAAAAGCTTCAATTTTGACCCGTTTCAGGCACAGAAATGACTTTAAACACACTTATTTTCGTTGAAAAAGTCATAATGCACATCCAACAGTCATTTAGAGTCAAAAGATTAAATGTTAAAATTTCATCATTATAGACCATTTTGGGAACGTTCGACATGTCCGGAGTCATCGTTTTTCATCCGAAAATCGATTTTTTGGACTGTACCAAAAATGATTCAAAATGTCAATTGGATCGTGCCTCATGTTGAATAACCACTTTTTAAACCATCACAGTGACCAAAATGGCAATTTTTACAGAGTTTTGCTTACTCAAAAGCTTCAATTTTGACCCGTTTCAGTCACAGAAATGACTTTAAACACACTTATTTTAGTTGAAAAAGTCATAATTCACATCCAACAGTCATTTAGAGTCAAAAGATTAAATGTTAAAATTTCATCATTATAGACCATTTTGGGAACGTTCGACATGTCCGGAGTCATCGTTTTTCATCCGAAAATTGATTTTTTGGACTGTACCAAAAATGGTTCAAAATGTCAATTGGATCGTGCCTCATGTTGAATAACCACTTTTTAAACCCTCACAGTGACCAAAATTGCCATTTTTACAGAGTTTTGCTTACTCAAAAGCTTCAATTTTGACCCGTTTCAGGCACAGAAATGACTTTAAACACACTTATTTTAGTTGAAAAAGTCATAATTCACATCCAACAGACATTTAGAGTCAAAAGATTAAATGTTAAAATTTCATCATTATAGACCATTTTGGGAACGTTCGACATGTCCGGAGTCATCGTTTTTCATCCAAAAATTGATTTTTTGGACCGTACCAAAAATTATTCAAAATGTCAATTGGATCATGCCTCATGTTGAATAACCACTTTTTAAACCCTCACAGTGACCAAAAGTGCCATTTTTACAGAGTTTTGCTTACTCAAAAGCTTCAATTTTGACCCGTTTCAGGCACAGAAATGACTTTAAACACACTTATTTTAGTTGAAAAAGTCATAATTCACATCCAACAGTCATTTAGAGTCAAAAGATTAAATGTTAAAATTTCATCATTATAGACCATTTTGGGAACGTTCGGCATGTCCGGAGTCATCGTTTTTCATCCGAAAATTGATTTTTTGGACTGTACCAAAAATGATTCAAAATGTCAATTGGATCGTGCCTCATGTTGAATAACCACTTTTTAAACCCTCACAGTGACCAAAATGGCCATTTTTACAGAGTTTTGCTTACTCAAAAGCTTCAATTTTGACCCGTTTCAGTCACAGAAATGACTTTAAACACACTTATTTTAGTTGAAAAAGTCATAATTCACATCCAACAGTCATTTAGAGTCAAAAGATTAAATGTTAAAATTTCATCATTATAGACTATTTTGGGAACGTTCGACATGTCCGGAGTCATCGTTTTTCACCTGAAAATCGATTTTTTGGACTGTACCAAAAATGATTCAAAATGTCAATTGGATCGTGCCTCATGTTGAATAACCACTTTTTAAACCATCACAGTGACCAAAATGGAAATTTTTACAGAGTTTTGCTTACTCAAAAGCTTAAATTTTGACCCGTTTCAGTCACAGAAATGACTTTAAACACACTTATTTTAGTTGAAAAAGTCATAATTCACATCCAACAGTCATTTAGAGTCAAAAGATTAAATGTTAAAATTTCATCATTATAGACCATTTTGGGAACGTTCGACATGTCCGGAGTCATCGTTTTTCATCTGAAAATCGATTTTTTGGACTGTACTAAAAATGATTCAAAACTTTCAATTGGATCATACCTCATGTTGAATAACCACTTTTTAAACCCTCACAGTGACCAAAAGTGCCATTTTTACAGAGTTTTGCCTACTCAAAAGCTTCAATTTTGACCCGTTTCAGGCACAGAAATTACTTTAAACACACTTATTTTAGTTGAAAAAGTCATAATTCACATCCAACAGTCATTTAGAGTCAAAAGATTAAATGTTAAAATTTCATCATTATAGACCATTTTGGGAACGTTCGACATGTCCGGAGTCATCGTTTTTCATCCGAAAATTGATTTTTTGGACTGTACCAAAAATGATTCAAAATGTCAATTGGATCGTGCCTCATGTTGAATAACCACTTTTTAAACCCTCACAGTGACCAAAAGTGCCATTTTTACAGAGTTTTGCTTACTCAAAAGCTTCAATTTTGACCCATTTCAGGCACAGAAATGACTTTAAACACACTTATTTTAGTTGAAAAAGTCATAATTCACATCCAACAGTCATTTAGAGTCAAAAGATTAAATGTTAAAATTTCATCATTATTGACCATTTTGGGAACGTTCGACATGTCCGGAGTCATCGTTTTTCATCCGAAAATTGATTTTTGGGACTGTACCAAAAATGATTCAAAATGTCAATTGGATCGTGCCTCATGTTGAATAACCACTTTTTAAACCCTCACAGTGACCAAAAGTGCCATTTTTACAGAGTTTTGCTTACTCAAAAGCTTCAATTTTGACCCGTTTCAGGCACAGAAATGACTTTAAACACACTTATGTTAGTTGAAAAAAGTCATAATTCACATCCAAAAGTCATTTAGAGTCAAAAGATTAAATGTTAAAATTTCATCATTATAGACCATTTTGGGAACGTTCGACATGTCCGGAGTCATCGTTTTTCATCCGAAAATTGATTTTTTGGACTGTACCAAAAATGATTCAAAATGTCAATTGGATCGTGCCTCATGTTGAAATACCACTTTTTAAACCCTCAAAGTGACCAAAATTGCCATTTTTACAGAGTTTTGCTTACTCAAAAGCTTCAATTTTGACCCGTTTCAGGCACAGAAATGACTTTAAACACACTTATTTTCGTTGAAAAAGTCATAATGCACATCCAACAGTCATTTAGAGTCAAAAGATTAAATGTTAAAATTTCATCATTATAGACCATTTTGGGAACGTTCGACATGTCCGGAGTCATCGTTTTTCATCCGAAAATTGATTTTTGGGACTGTACCAAAAATGATTCAAAATGTCAATTGGATCGTGCCTCATGATGAATAACCACTTTTTAAACCCTCACAGTGACCAAAAGTGCCATTTTTACAGAGTTTTGCTTACTCAAAAGCTTCAATTTTGACCCGTTTCAGGCACAGAAATGACTTTAAACACACTTATTTTAGTTGAAAAAGTCATAATTCACATCCAACAGTCATTTAGAGTCAAAAGATTAAATGTTAAAATTTCATCATTATAGACCATTTTGGGAATGTTCGACATGTCCAGAGTCATCGTTTTTCATCCGAAAATTGATTTTTGGGACTGTACCAAAAATGATTCAAAATGTCAATTGGATCGTGCCTCATGTTGAAATACCACTTTTTAAACCCTCAAAGTGACCAAAATTGCCATTTTTACAGAGTTTTGCTTACTCAAAAGCTTCAATTTTGACCCGTTTCAGGCACAGAAATGACTTTAAACACACTTATTTTAGTTGAAAAAGTCATAATTCACATCCAACAGACATTTAGAGTCAAAAGATTAAATGTTAAAATTTCATCATTATAGACCATTTTGGGAACGTTCGACATGTCCGGAGTCATCGTTTTTCATCCAAAAATTGATTTTTTGGACCGTACCAAAAATTATTCAAAATGTCAATTGGATCATGCCTCATGTTGAATAACCACTTTTTAAACCCTCACAGTGACCAAAAGTGCCATTTTTACAGAGTTTTGCTTACTCAAAAGCTTCAATTTTGACCCGTTTCAGGCACAGAAATGACTTTAAACACACTTATTTTAGTTGAAAAAGTCATAATTCACATCCAACAGTCATTTAGAGTCAAAAGATTAAATGTTAAAATTTCATCATTATAGACCATTTTGGGAACGTTCGGCATGTCCGGAGTCATCGTTTTTCATCCGAAAATTGATTTTTTGGACTGTACCAAAAATGATTCAAAATGTCAATTGGATCGTGCCTCATGTTGAATAACCACTTTTTAAACCCTCACAGTGACCAAAATGGCCATTTTTACAGAGTTTTGCTTACTCAAAAGCTTCAATTTTGACCCGTTTCAGTCACAGAAATGACTTTAAACACACTTATTTTAGTTGAAAAAGTCATAATTCACATCCAACAGTCATTTAGAGTCAAAAGATTAAATGTTAAAATTTCATCATTATAGACTATTTTGGGAACGTTCGACATGTCCGGAGTCATCGTTTTTCACCTGAAAATTGATTTTTTGGACTGTACCAAAAATGATTCAAAATGTCGATAGGATCATGCCTCATGTTGAATAACCACTTTTTAAACCCTCACAGTGACCAAAAGTGCCATTTTTACAGAGTTTTGCTTACTCAAAAGCTTCAATTTTGACCCGTTTCAGGCACAGAAATGACTTTAAACACACTTATTTTAGTTGAAAAAGTCATAATTCACATTCAACAGTCATTTAGAGTCAAAAGATTAAATATTAAAATTTCATCATTATTGACCATTTTGGGAACGTTCGACATGTCCGGAGTCATCGTTTTTCATCCAAAAATTGATTTTTTGGGCTGTACCAAAAATGATTCAAAATGTCAATTGGATCGTGCCTCATGTTGAATAACCACTTTTTAAACCCTCACAGTGACCAAAAGTGCCATTTTTACAGAGTTTTGCTTACTCAAAAGCTTCAATTTTGACCCGTTTCAGGCACAGAAATGACTTTAAACACACTTATTTTAGTTGAAAAAGTCATAATTCACATCCAACAGTCATTTAGAGTCAAAAGATTAAATGTTAAAATTTCATCATTATAGACCATTTTGGGAACGTTCGACATGTCCGGAGTCATCGTTTTTCATCCGAAAATTGATTTTTTGGACTGTACCAAAAATGATTCAAAATGTCAATTGGATCGTGCCTCATGTTGAATAACCACTTTTTAACCCCTTTACTGCTAAGGCATTATTAGGCTTATCATATAATTTCCATTGAAATCAATGGAAAGTCCATGACGAGTTACCCTTGTCATTAGCGGCGAAGAGGTTAAACCCTCACAGTGACCAAAAGTGCCATTTTTACAGAGTTTTGCTTACTCAAAAGCTTCAATTTTGACCCGTTTCAGGCACAGAAATGACTTTAAATACACTTATTTTAGTTGAAAAAGTCATAATTCACATCCAACAGTCATTTAGAGTCAAAAGATTAAATGTTAAAATTTCATCATTATAGACCATTTTGGGAACGTTCGACATGTCCGGAGTCATCGTTTTTCATCCGAAAATCAATTTTTTGGACTGTACCAAAAATGATTCAAAATGTCAATTGGATCGTGCCTCATGTTGAATAACCACTTTTTAAACCATCACAGTGACCAAAATGGCAATTTTTACAGAGTTTTGCTTACTCAAAAGCTTAAATTTTGACCCGTTTCAGTCACAGAAATGACTTTAAACACACTTATTTTAGTTGAAAAAGTCATAATTCACATCCAACAGTCATTTAGAGTCAAAAGATTAAATGTTAAAATTTCATCATTATAGACCATTTTGGGAACGTTCGACATGTCCGGAGTCATCGTTTTTCATCTGAAAATCGATTTTTTGGACTGTACCAAAAATGATTCAAAAATGTCAATTGGATCATACCTCATGTTGAATAACCACTTTTTAAACCCTCACAGTGACCAAAAGTGCCATTTTTACAGAGTTTTGCCTACTCAAAAGCTTCAATTTTGACCCGTTTCAGGCACAGAAATTACTTTAAACACACTTATTTTAGTTGAAAAAGTCATAATTCACATCCAACAGTCATTTAGAGTCAAAAGATTAAATGTTAAAATTTCATCATTATAGACCATTTTGGGAACGTTCGACATGTCCGGAGTCATCGTTTTTCATCCGAAAATTGATTTTTTGGACTGTACCAAAAATGATTCAAAATGTCAATTGGATCGTGCCTCATGTTGAATAACCACTTTTTAAACCCTCACAGTGACCAAAAGTGCCATTTTTACAGAGTTTTGCTTACTCAAAAGCTTCAATTTTGACCCGTTTCAGGCACAGAAATGACTTTAAACACACTTATTTTCGTTGAAAAAGTCATAATGCACATCCAACAGTCATTTAGAGTCAAAAGATTAAATGTTAAAATTTCATCATTATAGACCATTTTGGGAACGTTCGACATGTCCGGAGTCATCGTTTTTCATCCGAAAATCGATTTTTTGGACTGTACCAAAAATGATTCAAAATGTCAATTGGATCGTGCCTCATGTTGAATAACCACTTTTTAAACCATCACAGTGACCAAAATGGCAATTTTTACAGAGTTTTGCTTACTCAAAAGCTTCAATTTTGACCCGTTTCAGTCACAGAAATGACTTTAAACACACTTATTTTAGTTGAAAAAGTCATAATTCACATCCAACAGTCATTTAGAGTCAAAAGATTAAATGTTAAAATTTCATCATTATAGACCATTTTGGGAACGTTCGACATGTCCGGAGTCATCGTTTTTCATCCGAAAATTGATTTTTTGGACTGTACCAAAAATGGTTCAAAATGTCAATTGGATCGTGCCTCATGTTGAATAACCACTTTTTAAACCCTCACAGTGACCAAAATTGCCATTTTTACAGAGTTTTGCTTACTCAAAAGCTTCAATTTTGACCCGTTTCAGGCACAGAAATGACTTTAAACAAACTTATTTTAGTTGAAAAAGTCATAATGCACATCCAACAGTCATTTAGAGTCAAAAGATTAAATGTTAAAATTTCATCATTATAGACCATTTTGGGAACGTTCGACATGTCCGGAGTCATCGTTTTTCATCCAAAAATTGATTTTTTGGACCGTACCAAAAATTATTCAAAATGTCAATTGGATCGTGCCTCATGTTGAATAACCACTTTTTAAACCCTCACAGTGACCAAAAGTGCCATTTTTACAGAGTTTTGCTTACTCAAAAGCTTCAATTTTGACCCGTTTCAGGCACAGAAATGACTTTAAACACACTTATTTTAGTTGAAAAAGTCATAATTCACATCCAACAGTCATTTAGAGTCAAAAGATTGAATGTTAAAATGTCATCATTATAGACCATTTTGGGAACGCTCGACATGTCCGGAGTCATCGTTTTTCATCCGAAAATGGATTTTTTGGACTGTACCAAAAATGATTCAAAATGTCAATTGGATCGTGCCTCATGTTGAATAACCACTTTTTAAACCCTCACAGTGACAAAAAGTGCCATTTTTACAGAGTTTTGCTTACTCAAAAGCTTCAATTTTGACCCGTTTCAGGCACAGAAATGACTTTAAACACACTTATTTTAGTTGAAAAAGTCATAATTCACATCCAACAGTCATTTAGAGTCAAAAGATTAAATGTTAAAATTTCATCATTATAGACCATTTTGGGAACGTTCGACATGTCCGGAGTCATCGTTTTTCATCCAAAAATCGATTTTTTGGACTGTACCAAAAATGATTCAAAATGTCAATTGGATCATGCCTCATGTTGAATAACCACTTTTTAAACCCTTACAGTGACCAAAAGTGCCATTTTTACAGAGTTTTGCTTACTCAAAAGCTTCAATTTTGACCCGTTTCAGGCACAGAAATGACTTTAAACACACTTATTTTAGTTGAAAAAGTCATAATTCACATCCAACAGTCATTTAGAGTCAAAAGATTAAATGTTAAAATTTCATCATTATAGACCATTTTGGGAACGTTCGGCATGTCCGGAGTCATCGTTTTTCATCCGAAAATTGATTTTTTGGACTGTACCAAAAATGATTCAAAATGTCAATTGGATCGTGCCTCATGTTGAATAACCACTTTTTAAACCCTCACAGTGACCAAAAGTGCCATTTTTACAGAGTTTTGCTTACTCAAAAGCTTCAATTTTGACCCGTTTCAGGCACAGAAATGACTTTAAACACACTTATTTTAGTTGAAAAAGTCATAATTCACATCCAACAGTCATTTAGAGTCAAAAGATTAAATGTTAAAATTTCATCATTATAGACCATTTTGGGAACGTTCGGCATGTCCGGAGTCATCGTTTTTCATCCGAAAATTGATTTTTTGGACTGTACCAAAAATGATTCAAAATGTCAATTGGATCGTGCCTCATGTTGAATAACCACTTTTTAAACCCTCACAGTGACCAAAATGGCCATTTTTACAGAGTTTTGCTTACTCAAAAGCTTCAATTTTGACCCGTTTCAGTCACAGAAATGACTTTAAACACACTTATTTTAGTTGAAAAAGTCATAATTCACATCCAACAGTCATTTAGAGTCAAAAGATTAAATGTTAAAATTTCATCATTATAGACTATTTTGGGAACGTTCGACATGTCCGGAGTCATCGTTTTTCACCTGAAAATCGATTTTTTGGACTGTACCAAAAATGATTCAAAATGTCGATAGGATCATGCCTCATGTTGAATAACCACTTTTTAAACCCTCACAGTGACCAAAAGTGCCATTTTTACAGAGTTTTGCTTACTCAAAAGCTTCAATTTTGACCCGTTTCAGGCACAGAAATGACTTTAAACACACTTATTTTAGTTGAAAAAGTCATAATTCACATTCAACAGTCATTTAGAGTCAAAAGATTAAATATTAAAATTTCATCATTATTGACCATTTTGGGAACGTTCGACATGTCCGGAGTCATCGTTTTTCATCCAAAAATTGATTTTTTGGGCTGTACCAAAAATGATTCAAAATGTCAATTGGATCGTGCCTCATGTTGAATAACCACTTTTTAAACCCTCACAGTGACCAAAAGTGCCATTTTTACAGAGTTTTGCTTACTCAAAAGCTTCAATTTTGACCCGTTTCAGGCACAGAAATGACTTTAAACACACTTATTTTAGTTGAAAAAGTCATAATTCACATCCAACAGTCATTTAGAGTCAAAAGATTAAATGTTAAAATTTCATCATTATAGACCATTTTGGGAACGTTCGACATGTCCGGAGTCATCGTTTTTCATCCGAAAATTGATTTTTTGGACTGTACCAAAAATGATTCAAAATGTCAATTGGATCGTGCCTCATGTTGAATAACCACTTTTTAACCCCTTTACTGCTAAGGCATTATTAGGCTTATCATATAATTTCCATTGAAATCAATGGAAAGTCCATGACGAGTTACCCTTGTCATTAGCGGCGAAGAGGTTAAACCCTCACAGTGACCAAAAGTGCCATTTTTACAGAGTTTTGCTTACTCAAAAGCTTCAATTTTGACCCGTTTCAGGCACAGAAATGACTTTAAATACACTTATTTTAGTTGAAAAAGTCATAATTCACATCCAACAGTCATTTAGAGTCAAAAGATTAAATGTTAAAATTTCATCATTATAGACCATTTTGGGAACGTTCGACATGTCCGGAGTCATCGTTTTTCATCCGAAAATCAATTTTTTGGACTGTACCAAAAATGATTCAAAATGTCAATTGGATCGTGCCTCATGTTGAATAACCACTTTTTAAACCATCACAGTGACCAAAATGGCAATTTTTACAGAGTTTTGCTTACTCAAAAGCTTAAATTTTGACCCGTTTCAGTCACAGAAATGACTTTAAACACACTTATTTTAGTTGAAAAAGTCATAATTCACATCCAACAGTCATTTAGAGTCAAAAGATTAAATGTTAAAATTTCATCATTATAGACCATTTTGGGAACGTTCGACATGTCCGGAGTCATCGTTTTTCATCTGAAAATCGATTTTTTGGACTGTACCAAAAATGATTCAAAAATGTCAATTGGATCATACCTCATGTTGAATAACCACTTTTTAAACCCTCACAGTGACCAAAAGTGCCATTTTTACAGAGTTTTGCCTACTCAAAAGCTTCAATTTTGACCCGTTTCAGGCACAGAAATTACTTTAAACACACTTATTTTAGTTGAAAAAGTCATAATTCACATCCAACAGTCATTTAGAGTCAAAAGATTAAATGTTAAAATTTCATCATTATAGACCATTTTGGGAACGTTCGACATGTCCGGAGTCATCGTTTTTCATCCGAAAATTGATTTTTTGGACTGTACCAAAAATGATTCAAAATGTCAATTGGATCGTGCCTCATGTTGAATAACCACTTTTTAAACCCTCACAGTGACCAAAAGTGCCATTTTTACAGAGTTTTGCTTACTCAAAAGCTTCAATTTTGACCCGTTTCAGGCACAGAAATGACTTTAAACACACTTATTTTCGTTGAAAAAGTCATAATGCACATCCAACAGTCATTTAGAGTCAAAAGATTAAATGTTAAAATTTCATCATTATAGACCATTTTGGGAACGTTCGACATGTCCGGAGTCATCGTTTTTCATCCGAAAATCGATTTTTTGGACTGTACCAAAAATGATTCAAAATGTCAATTGGATCGTGCCTCATGTTGAATAACCACTTTTTAAACCATCACAGTGACCAAAATGGCAATTTTTACAGAGTTTTGCTTACTCAAAAGCTTCAATTTTGACCCGTTTCAGTCACAGAAATGACTTTAAACACACTTATTTTAGTTGAAAAAGTCATAATTCACATCCAACAGTCATTTAGAGTCAAAAGATTAAATGTTAAAATTTCATCATTATAGACCATTTTGGGAACGTTCGACATGTCCGGAGTCATCGTTTTTCATCCGAAAATTGATTTTTTGGACTGTACCAAAAATGGTTCAAAATGTCAATTGGATCGTGCCTCATGTTGAATAACCACTTTTTAAACCCTCACAGTGACCAAAATTGCAATTTTTACAGAGTTTTGCTTACTCAAAAGCTTCAATTTTGACCCGTTTCAGGCACAGAAATGACTTTAAACACACTTATTTTAGTTGAAAAAGTCATAATGCACATCCAACAGTCATTTAGAGTCAAAAGATTAAATGTTAAAATTTCATCATTATAGACCATTTTGGGAACGTTCGACATGTCCGGAGTCATCGTTTTTCATCCAAAAATTGATTTTTTGGACCGTACCAAAAATTATTCAAAATGTCAATTGGATCGTGCCTCATGTTGAATAACCACTTTTTAAACCCTCACAGTGACCAAAAGTGCCATTTTTACAGAGTTTTGCTTACTCAAAAGCTTCAATTTTGACCCGTTTCAGGCACAGAAATGACTTTAAACACACTTATTTTAGTTGAAAAAGTCATAATTCACATCCAACAGTCATTTAGAGTCAAAAGATTGAATGTTAAAATGTCATCATTATAGACCATTTTGGGAACGCTCGACATGTCCGGAGTCATCGTTTTTCATCCGAAAATGGATTTTTTGGACTGTACCAAAAATGATTCAAAATGTCAATTGGATCGTGCCTCATGTTGAATAACCACTTTTTAAACCCTCACAGTGACAAAAAGTGCCATTTTTACAGAGTTTTGCTTACTCAAAAGCTTCAATTTTGACCCGTTTCAGGCACAGAAATGACTTTAAACACACTTATTTTAGTTGAAAAAGTCATAATTCACATCCAACAGTCATTTAGAGTCAAAAGATTAAATGTTAAAATTTCATCATTATAGACCATTTTGGGAACGTTCGACATGTCCGGAGTCATCGTTTTTCATCCAAAAATCGATTTTTTGGACTGTACCAAAAATGATTCAAAATGTCAATTGGATCATGCCTCATGTTGAATAACCACTTTTTAAACCCTTACAGTGACCAAAAGTGCCATTTTTACAGAGTTTTGCTTACTCAAAAGCTTCAATTTTGACCCGTTTCAGGCACAGAAATGACTTTAAACACACTTATTTTAGTTGAAAAAGTCATAATTCACATCCAACAGTCATTTAGAGTCAAAAGATTAAATGTTAAAATTTCATCATTATAGACCATTTTGGGAACGTTCGGCATGTCCGGAGTCATCGTTTTTCATCCGAAAATTGATTTTTTGGACTGTACCAAAAATGATTCAAAATGTCAATTGGATCGTGCCTCATGTTGAATAACCACTTTTTAAACCCTCACAGTGACCAAAATGGCCATTTTTACAGAGTTTTGCTTACTCAAAAGCTTCAATTTTGACCCGTTTCAGTCACAGAAATGACTTTAAACACACTTATTTTAGTTGAAAAAGTCATAATTCACATCCAACAGTCATTTAGAGTCAAAAGATTAAATGTTAAAATTTCATCATTATAGACTATTTTGGGAACGTTCGACATGTCCGGAGTCATCGTTTTTCACCTGAAAATCGATTTTTTGGACTGTACCAAAAATGATTCAAAATGTCGATAGGATCATGCCTCATGTTGAATAACCACTTTTTAAACCCTCACAGTGACCAAAAGTGCCATTTTTACAGAGTTTTGCTTACTCAAAAGCTTCAATTTTGACCCGTTTCAGGCACAGAAATGACTTTAAACACACTTATTTTAGTTGAAAAAGTCATAATTCACATTCAACAGTCATTTAGAGTCAAAAGATTAAATATTAAAATTTCATCATTATTGACCATTTTGGGAACGTTCGACATGTCCGGAGTCATCGTTTTTCATCCGAAAATTGATTTTTTGGGCTGTACCAAAAATGATTCAAAATGTCAATTGGATCGTGCCTCATGTTGAATAACCACTTTTTAAACCCTCACAGTGACCAAAAGTGCCATTTTTACAGAGTTTTGCTTACTCAAAAGCTTCAATTTTGACCCGTTTCAGGCACAGAAATGACTTTAAACACACTTATTTTAGTTGAAAAAGTCATAATTCACATCCAACAGTCATTTAGAGTCAAAAGATTAAATGTTAAAATTTCATCATTATAGACCATTTTGGGAACGTTCGACATGTCCGGAGTCATCGTTTTTCATCCGAAAATTGATTTTTTGGACTGTACCAAAAATGATTCAAAATGTCAATTGGATCGTGCCTCATGTTGAATAACCACTTTTTAACCCCTTTACTGCTAAGGCATTATTAGGCTTATCATATAATTTCCATTGAAATCAATGGAAAGTCCATGACGAGTTACCCTTGTCATTAGCGGCGAAGAGGTTAAACCCTCACAGTGACCAAAAGTGCCATTTTTACAGAGTTTTGCTTACTCAAAAGCTTCAATTTTGACCCGTTTCAGGCACAGAAATGACTTTAAATACACTTATTTTAGTTGAAAAAGTCATAATTCACATCCAACAGTCATTTAGAGTCAAAAGATTAAATGTTAAAATTTCATCATTATAGACCATTTTGGGAACGTTCGACATGTCCGGAGTCATCGTTTTTCATCCGAAAATCAATTTTTTGGACTGTACCAAAAATGATTCAAAATGTCAATTGGATCGTGCCTCATGTTGAATAACCACTTTTTAAACCATCACAGTGACCAAAATGGCAATTTTTACAGAGTTTTGCTTACTCAAAAGCTTAAATTTTGACCCGTTTCAGTCACAGAAATGACTTTAAACACACTTATTTTAGTTGAAAAAGTCATAATTCACATCCAACAGTCATTTAGAGTCAAAAGATTAAATGTTAAAATTTCATCATTATAGACCATTTTGGGAACGTTCGACATGTCCGGAGTCATCGTTTTTCATCTGAAAATCGATTTTTTGGACTGTACCAAAAATGATTCAAAAATGTCAATTGGATCATACCTCATGTTGAATAACCACTTTTTAAACCCTCACAGTGACCAAAAGTGCCATTTTTACAGAGTTTTGCCTACTCAAAAGCTTCAATTTTGACCCGTTTCAGGCACAGAAATTACTTTAAACACACTTATTTTAGTTGAAAAAGTCATAATTCACATCCAACAGTCATTTAGAGTCAAAAGATTAAATGTTAAAATTTCATCATTATAGACCATTTTGGGAACGTTCGACATGTCCGGAGTCATCGTTTTTCATCCGAAAATTGATTTTTTGGACTGTACCAAAAATGATTCAAAATGTCAATTGGATCGTGCCTCATGTTGAATAACCACTTTTTAAACCCTCACAGTGACCAAAAGTGCCATTTTTACAGAGTTTTGCTTACTCAAAAGCTTCAATTTTGACCCGTTTCAGGCACAGAAATGACTTTAAACACACTTATTTTCGTTGAAAAAGTCATAATGCACATCCAACAGTCATTTAGAGTCAAAAGATTAAATGTTAAAATTTCATCATTATAGACCATTTTGGGAACGTTCGACATGTCCGGAGTCATCGTTTTTCATCCGAAAATCGATTTTTTGGTCTGTACCAAAAATGATTCAAAATGTCAATTGGATCGTGCCTCATGTTGAATAACCACTTTTTAAACCATCACAGTGACCAAAATGGCAATTTTTACAGAGTTTTGCTTACTCAAAAGCTTCAATTTTGACCCGTTTCAGTCACAGAAATGACTTTAAACACACTTATTTTAGTTGAAAAAGTCATAATTCACATCCAACAGTCATTTAGAGTCAAAAGATTAAATGTTAAAATTTCATCATTATAGACCATTTTGGGAACGTTCGACATGTCCGGAGTCATCGTTTTTCATCCGAAAATTGATTTTTTGGACTGTACGAAAAATGGTTCAAAATGTCAATTGGATCGTGCCTCATGTTGAATAACCACTTTTTAAACCCTCACAGTGACCAAAATTGCCATTTTTACAGAGTTTTGCTTACTCAAAAGCTTCAATTTTGACCCGTTTCAGGCACAGAAATGACTTTAAACACACTTATTTTAGTTGAAAAAGTCATAATGCACATCCAACAGTCATTTAGAGTCAAAAGATTAAATGTTAAAATTTCATCATTATAGACCATTTTGGGAACGTTCGACATGTCCGGAGTCATCGTTTTTCATCCAAAAATTGATTTTTTGGACCGTACCAAAAATTATTCAAAATGTCAATTGGATCGTGCCTCATGTTGAATAACCACTTTTTAAACCCTCACAGTGACCAAAAGTGCCATTTTTACAGAGTTTTGCTTACTCAAAAGCTTCAATTTTGACCCGTTTCAGGCACAGAAATGACTTTAAACACACTTATTTTAGTTGAAAAAGTCATAATTCACATCCAACAGTCATTTAGAGTCAAAAGATTGAATGTTAAAATGTCATCATTATAGACCATTTTGGGAACGCTCGACATGTCCGGAGTCATCGTTTTTCATCCGAAAATGGATTTTTTGGACTGTACCAAAAATGATTCAAAATGTCAATTGGATCGTGCCTCATGTTGAATAACCACTTTTTAAACCCTCACAGTGACAAAAAGTGCCATTTTTACAGAGTTTTGCTTACTCAAAAGCTTCAATTTTGACCCGTTTCAGGCACAGAAATGACTTTAAACACACTTATTTTAGTTGAAAAAGTCATAATTCACATCCAACAGTCATTTAGAGTCAAAAGATTAAATGTTAAAATTTCATCATTATAGACCATTTTGGGAACGTTCGACATGTCCGGAGTCATCGTTTTTCATCCAAAAATCGATTTTTTGGACTGTACCAAAAATGATTCAAAATGTCAATTGGATCATGCCTCATGTTGAATAACCACTTTTTAAACCCTTACAGTGACCAAAAGTGCCATTTTTACAGAGTTTTGCTTACTCAAAAGCTTCAATTTTGACCCGTTTCAGGCACAGAAATGACTTTAAACACACTTATTTTAGTTGAAAAAGTCATAATTCACATCCAACAGTCATTTAGAGTCAAAAGATTAAATGTTAAAATTTCATCATTATAGACCATTTTGGGAACGTTCGGCATGTCCGGAGTCATCGTTTTTCATCCGAAAATTGATTTTTTGGACTGTACCAAAAATGATTCAAAATGTCAATTGGATCGTGCCTCATGTTGAATAACCACTTTTTAAACCCTCACAGTGACCAAAATGGCCATTTTTACAGAGTTTTGCTTACTCAAAAGCTTCAATTTTGACCCGTTTCAGTCACAGAAATGACTTTAAACACACTTATTTTAGTTGAAAAAGTCATAATTCACATCCAACAGTCATTTAGAGTCAAAAGATTAAATGTTAAAATTTCATCATTATAGACTATTTTGGGAACGTTCGACATGTCCGGAGTCATCGTTTTTCACCTGAAAATCGATTTTTTGGACTGTACCAAAAATGATTCAAAATGTCGATAGGATCATGCCTCATGTTGAATAACCACTTTTTAAACCCTCACAGTGACCAAAAGTGCCATTTTTACAGAGTTTTGCTTACTCAAAAGCTTCAATTTTGACCCGTTTCAGGCACAGAAATGACTTTAAACACACTTATTTTAGTTGAAAAAGTCATAATTCACATTCAACAGTCATTTAGAGTCAAAAGATTAAATATTAAAATTTCATCATTATTGACCATTTTGGGAACGTTCGACATGTCCGGAGTCATCGTTTTTCATCCGAAAATTGATTTTTTGGGCTGTACCAAAAATGATTCAAAATGTCAATTGGATCGTGCCTCATGTTGAATAACCACTTTTTAAACCCTCACAGTGACCAAAAGTGCCATTTTTACAGAGTTTTGCTTACTCAAAAGCTTCAATTTTGACCCGTTTCAGGCACAGAAATGACTTTAAACACACTTATTTTAGTTGAAAAAGTCATAATTCACATCCAACAGTCATTTAGAGTCAAAAGATTAAATGTTAAAATTTCATCATTATAGACCATTTTGGGAACGTTCGACATGTCCGGAGTCATCGTTTTTCATCCGAAAATTGATTTTTTGGACTGTACCAAAAATGATTCAAAATGTCAATTGGATCGTGCCTCATGTTGAATAACCACTTTTTAACCCCTTTACTGCTAAGGCATTATTAGGCTTATCATATAATTTCCATTGAAATCAATGGAAAGTCCATGACGAGTTACCCTTGTCATTAGCGGCGAAGAGGTTAAACCCTCACAGTGACCAAAAGTGCCATTTTTACAGAGTTTTGCTTACTCAAAAGCTTCAATTTTGACCCGTTTCAGGCACAGAAATGACTTTAAATACACTTATTTTAGTTGAAAAAGTCATAATTCACATCCAACCGTCATTTAGAGTCAAAAGATTAAATGTTAAAATTTCATCATTATAGACCATTTTGGGAACGTTCGACATGTCCGGAGTCATCGTTTTTCATCCGAAAATCGATTTTTTGGACTGTACCAAAAATGATTCAAAATGTCAATTGGATCGTGCCTCATGTTGAATAACCACTTTTTAAACCATCACAGTGACCAAAATGGCAATTTTTACAGAGTTTTGCTTACTCAAAAGCTTAAATTTTGACCCGTTTCAGTCACAGAAATGACTTTAAACACACTTATTTTAGTTGAAAAAGTCATAATTCACATCCAACAGTCATTTAGAGTCAAAAGATTAAATGTTAAAATTTCATCATTATAGACCATTTTGGGAACGTTCGACATGTCCGGAGTCATCGTTTTTCATCTGAAAATCGATTTTTTGGACTGTACCAAAAATGATTCAAAAATGTCAATTGGATCATACCTCATGTTGAATAACCACTTTTTAAACCCTCACAGTGACCAAAAGTGCCAGTTTTTACAGAGTTTTGCCTACTCAAAAGCTTCAATTTTGACCCGTTTCAGGCACAGAAATTACTTTAAACACACTTATTTTAGTTGAAAAAGTCATAATTCACATCCAACAGTCATTTAGAGTCAAAAGATTAAATGTTAAAATTTCATCATTATAGACCATTTTGGGAACGTTCGACATGTCCGGAGTCATCGTTTTTCATCCGAAAATTGATTTTTTGGACTGTACCAAAAATGATTCAAAATGTCAATTGGATCGTGCCTCATGTTGAATAACCACTTTTTAAACCCTCACAGTGACCAAAAGTGCCATTTTTACAGAGTTTTGCTTACTCAAAAGCTTCAATTTTGACCCATTTCAGGCACAGAAATGACTTTAAACACACTTATTTTAGTTGAAAAAGTCATAATTCACATTCAACAGTCATTTAGAGTCAAAAGATTAAATGTTAAAATTTCATCATTATTGACCATTTTGGGAACGTTCGACATGTCCGGAGTCATCTTTTTTCATCCGAAAATTGATTTTTTGGGCTGTACCAAAAATGATTCAAAATGTCAATTGGATCGTGCCTCATGTTGAATAACCACTTTTTAAACCCTCACAGTGACCAAAAGTGCCATTTTTACAGAGTTTTGCTTACTCAAAAGCTTCAATTTTGACCCGTTTCAGGCACAGAAATGACTTTAAACACACTTATTTTAGTTGAAAAAGTCATAATTCACATCCAACAGTCATTTAGAGTCAAAAGATTAAATGTTAAAATTTCATCATTATAGACCATTTTGGGAACGTTCGACATGTCCGGAGTCATCGTTTTTCATCTGAAAATCGATTTTTTGGACTGTACCAAAAATGATTCAAAATGTCAATTGGATCGTGCCTCATGTTGAATAACCACTTTTTAACCACTTTACTGCTAAGGCATTATTAGGCTTATCATATAATTTCCATTGAAATCAATGGAAAGTCCATGACGAGTTACCCTTGTCATTAGCGGCGAAGAGGTTAAACCCTCACAGTGACCAAAAGTGCCATTTTTACAGAGTTTTGCTTACTTAAAAGCTTCAATTTTGACCCGTTTCAGGCACAGAAATGACTTTAAATACACTTATTTTAGTTGAAAAAGTCATAATTCACATCCAACAGTCATTTAGAGTCAAAAGATTAAATGTTAAAATTTCATCATTATAGACCATTTTGGGAACGTTCGACATGTCCGGAGTCATCGTTTTTCATCTGAAAATCGATTTTTTGGACTGTACCAAAAATGATTCAAAAATGTCAATTGGATCATACCTCATGTTGAATAACCACTTTTTAAACCCTCACAGTGACCAAAAGTGCCATTTTTACAGAGTTTTGCCTACTCAAAAGCTTCAATTTTGACCCGTTTCAGGCACAGAAATTACTTTAAACACACTTATTTTAGTTGAAAAAGTCATAATTCACATCCAACAGTCATTTAGAGTCAAAAGATTAAATGTTAAAATTTCATCATTATAGACCATTTTGGGAACGTTCGACATGTCCGGAGTCATCGTTTTTCATCCGAAAATTGATTTTTTGGACTGTACCAAAAATGATTCAAAATGTCAATTGGATCGTGCCTCATGTTGAATAACCACTTTTTAAACCCTCACAGTGACCAAAAGTGCCATTTTTACAGAGTTTTGCTTACTCAAAAGCTTCAATTTTGACCCATTTCAGGCACAGAAATGACTTTAAACACACTTATTTTAGTTGAAAAAGTCATAATTCACATCCAACAGTCATTTAGAGTCAAAAGATTAAATGTTAAAATTTCATCATTATTGACCATTTTGGGAACGTTCGACATGTCCGGAGTCATCGTTTTTCATCCGAAAATTGATTTTTGGGACTGTACCAAAAATGATTCAAAATGTCAATTGGATCGTGCCTCATGTTGAATAACCACTTTTTAAACCCTCACAGTGACCAAAAGTGCCATTTTTACAGAGTTTTGCTTACTCAAAAGCTTCAATTTTGACCTGTTTCAGGCACAGAAATGACTTTAAACACACTTATGTTAGTTGAAAAAAGTCATAATTCACATCCAACAGACATTTAGAGTCAAAAGATTAAATGTTAAAATTTCATCATTATAGACCATTTTGGGAACGTTCGACATGTCCGGAGTCATCGTTTTTCATCCAAAAATTGATTTTTTGGACCGTACCAAAAATTATTCAAAATGTCAATTGGATCATGCCTCATGTTGAATAACCACTTTTTAAACCCTCACAGTGACCAAAAGTGCCATTTTTACAGAGTTTTGCTTACTCAAAAGCTTCAATTTTGACCCGTTTCAGGCACAGAAATGACTTTAAACACACTTATTTTAGTTGAAAAAGTCATAATTCACATCCAACAGTCATTTAGAGTCAAAAGATTAAATGTTAAAATTTCATCATTATAGACCATTTGGGAACGTTCGGCATGTCCGGAGTCATCATTTTTCATCCGAAAATTGATTTTTTGGACTTTACCAAAAATGATTCAAAATGTCAATTGGATCGTGCCTCATGTTGAATAACCACTTTTTAAACCCTCACAGTGACCAAAATGGCCATTTTTACAGAGTTTTGCTTACTCAAAAGCTTCAATTTTGACCCGTTTCAGTCACAGAAATGACTTTAAACACACTTATTTTAGTTGAAAAAGTCATAATTCACATCCAACAGTCATTTAGAGTCAAAAGATTAAATGTTAAAATTTCATCATTATAGACTATTTTGGGAACGTTCGACATGTCCGGAGTCATCGTTTTTCACCTGAAAATCGATTTTTTGGACTGTACCAAAAATGATTCAAAATGTCGATAGGATCATGCCTCATGTTGAATAACCACTTTTTAAACCCTCACAGTGACCAAAAGTGCCATTTTTACAGAGTTTTGCTTACTCAAAAGCTTCAATTTTGACCCGTTTCAGGCACAGAAATGACTTTAAACACACTTATTTTAGTTGAAAAAGTCATAATTCACATTCAACAGTCATTTAGAGTCAAAAGATTAAATATTAAAATTTCATCATTATTGACCATTTTGGGAACGTTCGACATGTCCGGAGTCATCGTTTTTCATCCGAAAATTGATTTTTTGGGCTGTACCAAAAATGATTCAAAATGTCGATAGGATCATGCCTCATGTTGAATAACCACTTTTTAAACCCTCACAGTGACCAAAAGTGCCATTTTTACAGAGTTTTGCTTACTCAAAAGCTTCAATTTTGACCCGTTTCAGGCACAGAAATGACTTTAAACACACTTATTTTAGTTGAAAAAGTCATAATTCACATCCAACAGTCATTTAGAGTCAAAAGATTAAATGTTAAAATTTCATCATTATAGACCATTTTGGGAACGTTCGACATGTCCGGAGTCATCGTTTTTCATCCGAAAATTGATTTTTTGGACTGTACCAAAAATGATTCAAAATGTCAATAGGATCGTGCCTCATGTTGAATAACCACTTTTTAACCCCTTTACTGCTAAGGCATTATTAGGCTTATCATATAATTTCCATTGAAATCAATGGAAAGTCCATGACGAGTTACCCTTGTCATTAGCGGCGAAGAGGTTAAACCCTCACAGTGACCAAAAGTGCCATTTTTACAGAGTTTTGCTTACTCAAAAGCTTTAATTTTGACCCGTTTCAGGCACAGAAATGACTTTAAATACACTTATTTTAGTTGAAAAAGTCATAATTCACATCCAACAGTCATTTAGAGTCAAAAGATTAAATGTTAAAATTTCATCATTATAGACCATTTTGGGAACGTTCGACATGTCCGGAGTCATCGTTTTTCATCCGAAAATTGATTTTTTGGACTGTACCAAAAATGATTCAAAATGTCAATTGGATCGTGCCTCATGTTGAATAACCACTTTTTAAACCCTCACAGTGACCAAAAGTGCCATTTTTACAGAGTTTTGCTTACTCAAAAGCTTCAATTTTGACCCGTTTCAGGCACAGAAATGACTTTAAACACACTTATTTTCGTTGAAAAAGTCATAATGCACATCCAACAGTCATTTAGAGTCAAAAGATTAAATGTTAAAATTTCATCATTATAGACCATTTTGGGAACGTTCGACATGTCCGGAGTCATCGTTTTTCATCCGAAAATCGATTTTTTGGACTGTACCAAAAATGATTCAAAATGTCAATTGGATCGTGCCTCATGTTGAATAACCACTTTTTAAACCATCACAGTGACCAAAATGGCAATTTTTACAGAGTTTTGCTTACTCAAAAGCTTCAATTTTGACCCGTTTCAGTCACAGAAATGACTTTAAACACACTTATTTTAGTTGAAAAAGTCATAATTCACATCCAACAGTCATTTAGAGTCAAAAGATTAAATGTTAAAATTTCATCATTATAGACCATTTTGGGAACGTTCGACATGTCCGGAGTCATCGTTTTTCATCCGAAAATTGATTTTTTGGACTGTACCAAAAATGGTTCAAAATGTCAATTGGATCGTGCCTCATGTTGAATAACCACTTTTTAAACCCTCACAGTGACCAAAATTGCCATTTTTACAGAGTTTTGCTTACTCAAAAGCTTCAATTTTGACCCATTTCAGGCACAGAAATGACTTTAAACACACTTATTTTAGTTGAAAAAGTCATAATGCACATCCAACAGTCATTTAGAGTCAAAAGATTAAATGTTAAAATTTCATCATTATAGACCATTTTGGGAACGTTCGACATGTCCGGAGTCATCGTTTTTCATCCAAAAATTGATTTTTTGGACCGTACCAAAAATTATTCAAAATGTCAATTGGATCGTGCCTCATGTTGAATAACCACTTTTTAAACCCTCACAGTGACCAAAAGTGCCATTTTTACAGAGTTTTGCTTACTCAAAAGCTTCAATTTTGACCCGTTTCAGGCACAGAAATGACTTTAAACACACTTATTTTAGTTGAAAAAGTCATAATTCACATCCAACAGTCATTTAGAGTCAAAAGATTGAATGTTAAAATGTCATCATTATAGACCATTTTGGGAACGCTCGACATGTCCGGAGTCATCGTTTTTCATCCGAAAATGGATTTTTTGGACTGTACCAAAAATGATTCAAAATGTCAATTGGATCGTGCCTCATGTTGAATAACCACTTTTTAAACCCTCACAGTGACAAAAAGTGCCATTTTTACAGAGTTTTGCTTACTCAAAAGCTTCAATTTTGACCCGTTTCAGGCACAGAAATGACTTTAAACACACTTATTTTAGTTGAAAAAGTCATAATTCACATCCAACAGTCATTTAGAGTCAAAAGATTAAATGTTAAAATTTCATCATTATAGACCATTTTGGGAACGTTCGACATGTCCGGAGTCATCGTTTTTCATCCAAAAATCGATTTTTTGGACTGTACCAAAAATGATTCAAAATGTCAATTGGATCATGCCTCATGTTGAATAACCACTTTTTAAACCCTTACAGTGACCAAAAGTGCCATTTTTACAGAGTTTTGCTTACTCAAAAGCTTCAATTTTGACCCGTTTCAGGCACAGAAATGACTTTAAACACACTTATTTTAGTTGAAAAAGTCATAATTCACATCCAACAGTCATTTAGAGTCAAAAGATTAAATGTTAAAATTTCATCATTATAGACCATTTTGGGAACGTTCGGCATGTCCGGAGTCATCGTTTTTCATCCGAAAATTGATTTTTTGGACTGTACCAAAAATGATTCAAAATGTCAATTGGATCGTGCCTCATGTTGAATAACCACTTTTTAAACCCTCACAGTGACCAAAATGGCCATTTTTACAGAGTTTTGCTTACTCAAAAGCTTCAATTTTGACCCGTTTCAGTCACAGAAATGACTTTAAACACACTTATTTTAGTTGAAAAAGTCATAATTCACATCCAACAGTCATTTAGAGTCAAAAGATTAAATGTTAAAATTTCATCATTATAGACTATTTTGGGAACGTTCGACATGTCCGGAGTCATCGTTTTTCACCTGAAAATCGATTTTTTGGACTGTACCAAAAATGATTCAAAATGTCGATAGGATCATGCCTCATGTTGAATAACCACTTTTTAAACCCTCACAGTGACCAAAAGTGCCATTTTTACAGAGTTTTGCTTACTCAAAAGCTTCAATTTTGACCCGTTTCAGGCACAGAAATGACTTTAAACACACTTATTTTAGTTGAAAAAGTCATAATTCACATTCAACAGTCATTTAGAGTCAAAAGATTAAATATTAAAATTTCATCATTATTGACCATTTTGGGAACGTTCGACATGTCCGGAGTCATCGTTTTTCATCCGAAAATTGATTTTTTGGGCTGTACCAAAAATGATTCAAAATGTCAATTGGATCGTGCCTCATGTTGAATAACCACTTTTTAAACCCTCACAGTGACCAAAAGTGCCATTTTTACAGAGTTTTGCTTACTCAAAAGCTTCAATTTTGACCCGTTTCAGTCACAGAAATGACTTTAAACACACTTATTTTAGTTGAAAAAGTCATAATTCACATCCAACAGTCATTTAGAGTCAAAAGATTAAATGTTAAAATTTCATCATTATAGACCATTTTGGGAACGTTCGACATGTCCGGAGTCATCGTTTTTCATCCGAAAATTGATTTTTTGGACTGTACCAAAAATGATTCAAAATGTCAATTGGATCGTGCCTCATGTTGAATAACCACTTTTTAACCCCTTTACTGCTAAGGCATTATTAGGCTTATCATATAATTTCCATTGAAATCAATGGAAAGTCCATGACGAGTTACCCTTGTCATTAGCGGCGAAGAGGTTAAACCCTCACAGTGACCAAAAGTGCCATTTTTACAGAGTTTTGCTTACTCAAAAGCTTCAATTTTGACCCGTTTCAGGCACAGAAATGACTTTAAATACACTTATTTTAGTTGAAAAAGTCATAATTCACATCCAACAGTCATTTAGAGTCAAAAGATTAAATGTTAAAATTTCATCATTATAGACCATTTTGGGAACGTTCGACATGTCCGGAGTCATCGTTTTTCATCCGAAAATCGATTTTTTGGACTGTACCAAAAATGATTCAAAATGTCAATTGGATCGTGCCTCATGTTGAATAACCACTTTTTAAACCATCACAGTGACCAAAATGGCAATTTTTACAGAGTTTTGCTTACTCAAAAGCTTAAATTTTGACCCGTTTCAGTCACAGAAATGACTTTAAACACACTTATTTTAGTTGAAAAAGTCATAATTCACATCCAACAGTCATTTAGAGTCAAAAGATTAAATGTTAAAATTTCATCATTATAGACCATTTTGGGAACGTTCGACATGTCCGGAGTCATCGTTTTTCATCTGAAAATCGATTTTTTGGACTGTACCAAAAATGATTCAAAAATGTCAATTGGATCATACCTCATGTTGAATAACCACTTTTTAAACCCTCACAGTGACCAAAAGTGCCATTTTTACAGAGTTTTGCCTACTCAAAAGCTTCAATTTTGACCCGTTTCAGGCACAGAAATTACTTTAAACACACTTATTTTAGTTGAAAAAGTCATAATTCACATCCAACAGTCATTTAGAGTCAAAAGATTAAATGTTAAAATTTCATCATTATAGACCATTTTGGGAACGTTCGACATGTCCGGAGTCATCGTTTTTCATCCGAAAATTGATTTTTTGGACTGTACCAAAAATGATTCAAAATGTCAATTGGATCGTGCCTCATGTTGAATAACCACTTTTTAAACCCTCACAGTGACCAAAAGTGCCATTTTTACAGAGTTTTGCTTACTCAAAAGCTTCAATTTTGACCCATTTCAGGCACAGAAATGACTTTAAACACACTTATTTTAGTTGAAAAAGTCATAATTCACATCCAACAGTCATTTAGAGTCAAAAGATTAAATGTTAAAATTTCATCATTATTGACCATTTTGGGAACGTTCGACATGTCCGGAGTCATCTTTTTTCATCCGAAAATTGATTTTTTGGGCTGTACCAAAAATGATTCAAAATGTCAATTGGATCGTGCCTCATGTTGAATAACCACTTTTTAAACCCTCACAGTGACCAAAAGTGCCATTTTTACAGAGTTTTGCTTACTCAAAAGCTTCAATTTTGACCCGTTTCAGGCACAGAAATGACTTTAAATACACTTATTTTAGTTGAAAAAGTCATAATTCACATCCAACAGTCATTTAGAGTCAAAAGATTAAATGTTAAAATTTCATCATTATAGACCATTTTGGGAACGTTCGACATGTCCGGAGTCATCGTTTTTCATCCGAAAATTGATTTTTTGGACTGTACCAAAAATGATTCAAAATGTCAATTGGATCGTGCCTCATGTTGAATAACCACTTTTTAACCCCTTTACTGCTAAGGCATTATTAGGCTTATCATATAATTTCCATTGAAATCAATGGAAAGTCCATGACGAGTTACCCTTGTCATTAGCGGCGAAGAGGTTAAACCCTCACAGTGACCAAAAGTGCCATTTTTACAGAGTTTTGCTTACTCAAAAGCTTCAATTTTGACCCGTTTCAGGCACAGAAATGACTTTAAATACACTTATTTTAGTTGAAAAAGTCATAATTCACATCCAACAGTCATTTAGAGTCAAAAGATTAAATGTTAAAATTTCATCATTATAGACCATTTTGGGAACGTTCGACATGTCCGGAGTCATCGTTTTTCATCCGAAAATCGATTTTTTGGACTGTACCAAAAATGATTCAAAATGTCAATTGGATCGTGCCTCATGTTGAATAACCACTTTTTAAACCATCACAGTGACCAAAATGGCAATTTTTACAGACTTTTGCTTACTCAAAAGCTTAAATTTTGACCCGTTTCAGTCACAGAAATGACTTTAAACACACTTATTTTAGTTGAAAAAGTCATAATTCACATCCAACAGTCATTTAGAGTCAAAAGATTAAATGTTAAAATTTCATCATTATAGACCATTTTGGGAACGTTCGACATGTCCGGAGTCATCGTTTTTCATCTGAAAATCGATTTTTTGGACTGTACCAAAAATGATTCAAAATGTCAATTGGATCGTGCCTCATGTTGAATAACCACTTTTTAACCCCTTTACTGCTAAGGCATTATTAGGCTTATCATATAATTTCCATTGAAATCAATGGAAAGTCCATGACGAGTTACCCTTGTCATTAGCGGCGAAGAGGTTAAACCCTCACAGTGACCAAAAGTGCCATTTTTACAGAGTTTTGCTTACTCAAAAGCTTCAATTTTGACCCATTTCAGGCACAGAAATGACTTTAAACACACTTATTTTAGTTGAAAAAGTCATAATTCACATCCAACAGTCATTTAGAGTCAAAAGATTAAATGTTAAAATTTCATCATTATTGACCATTTTGGGAACGTTCGACATGTCCGGAGTCATCGTTTTTCATCCGAAAATTGATTTTTGGGACTGTACCAAAAATGATTCAAAATGTCAATTGGATCGTGCCTCATGTTGAATAACCACTTTTTAAACCCTCACAGTGACCAAAAGTGCCATTTTTACAGAGTTTTGCTTACTCAAAAGCTTCAATTTTGACCTGTTTCAGGCACAGAAATGACTTTAAACACACTTATGTTAGTTGAAAAAAGTCATAATTCACATCCAAAAGTCATTTAGAGTCAAAAGATTAAATGTTAAAATTTCATCATTATAGACCATTTTGGGAACGTTCGACATGTCCGGAGTCATCGTTTTTCATCCGAAAATTGATTTTTTGGACTGTACCAAAAATGATTCAAAATGTCAATTGGATCGTGCCTCATGTTGAAATACCACTTTTTAAACCCTCAAAGTGACCAAAATTGCCATTTTTACAGAGTTTTGCTTACTCAAAAGCTTCAATTTTGACCCGTTTCAGGCACAGAAATGACTTTAAACACACTTATTTTCGTTGAAAAAGTCATAATGCACATCCAACAGTCATTTAGAGTCAAAAGATTAAATGTTAAAATTTCATCATTATAGACCATTTTGGGAACGTTCGACATGTCCGGAGTCATCGTTTTTCATCCGAAAATTGATTTTTGGGACTGTACCAAAAATGATTCAAAATGTCAATTGGATCGTGCCTCATGTTGAATAACCACTTTTTAAACCCTCACAGTGACCAAAAGTGCCATTTTTACAGAGTTTTGCTTACTCAAAAGCTTCAATTTTGACCCGTTTCAGGCACAGAAATGACTTTAAACACACTTATTTTAGTTGAAAAAGTCATAATTCACATCCAACAGACATTTAGAGTCAAAAGATTAAATGTTAAAATTTCATCATTATAGACCATTTTGGGAACGTTCGACATGTCCGGAGTCATCGTTTTTCATCCAAAAATTGATTTTTTGGACCGTACCAAAAATTATTCAAAATGTCAATTGGATCATGCCTCATGTTGAATAACCACTTTTTAAACCCTCACAGTGACCAAAAGTGCCATTTTTACAGAGTTTTGCTTACTCAAAAGCTTCAATTTTGACCCGTTTCAGGCACAGAAATGACTTTAAACACACTTATTTTAGTTGAAAAAGTCATAATTCACATCCAACAGTCATTTAGAGTCAAAAGATTAAATGTTAAAATTTCATCATTATAGACCATTTTGGGAACGTTCGGCATGTCCGGAGTCATCATTTTTCATCCGAAAATTGATTTTTTGGACTGTACCAAAAATGATTCAAAATGTCAATTGGATCGTGCCTCATGTTGAATAACCACTTTTTAAACCCTCACAGTGACCAAAATGGCCATTTTTACAGAGTTTTGCTTACTCAAAAGCTTCAATTTTGACCCGTTTCAGTCACAGAAATGACTTTAAACACACTTATTTTAGTTGAAAAAGTCATAATTCACATCCAACAGTCATTTAGAGTCAAAAGATTAAATGTTAAAATTTCATCATTATAGACTATTTTGGGAACGTTCGACATGTCCGGAGTCATCGTTTTTCACCTGAAAATCGATTTTTTGGACTGTACCAAAAATGATTCAAAATGTCGATAGGATCATGCCTCATGTTGAATAACCACTTTTTAAACCCTCACAGTGACCAAAAGTGCCATTTTTACAGAGTTTTGCTTACTCAAAAGCTTCAATTTTGACCCGTTTCAGGCACAGAAATGACTTTAAACACACTTATTTTAGTTGAAAAAGTCATAATTCACATTCAACAGTCATTTAGAGTCAAAAGATTAAATATTAAAATTTCATCATTATTGACCATTTTGGGAACGTTCGACATGTCCGGAGTCATCGTTTTTCATCCGAAAATTGATTTTTTGGGCTGTACCAAAAATGATTCAAAATGTCGATAGGATCATGCCTCATGTTGAATAACCACTTTTTAAACCCTCACAGTGACCAAAAGTGCCATTTTTACAGAGTTTTGCTTACTCAAAAGCTTCAATTTTGACCCGTTTCAGGCACAGAAATGACTTTAAACACACTTATTTTAGTTGAAAAAGTCATAATTCACATCCAACAGTCATTTAGAGTCAAAAGATTAAATGTTAAAATTTCATCATTATAGACCATTTTGGGAACGTTCGACATGTCCGGAGTCATCGTTTTTCATCCGAAAATTGATTTTTTGGACTGTACCAAAAATGATTCAAAATGTCAATAGGATCGTGCCTCATGTTGAATAACCACTTTTTAACCCCTTTACTGCTAAGGCATTATTAGGCTTATCATATAATTTCCATTGAAATCAATGGAAAGTCCATGACGAGTTACCCTTGTCATTAGCGGCGAAGAGGTTAAACCCTCACAGTGACCAAAAGTGCCATTTTTACAGAGTTTTGCTTACTCAAAAGCTTTAATTTTGACCCGTTTCAGGCACAGAAATGACTTTAAATACACTTATTTTAGTTGAAAAAGTCATAATTCACATCCAACAGTCATTTAGAGTCAAAAGATTAAATGTTAAAATTTCATCATTATAGACCATTTTGGGAACGTTCGACATGTCCGGAGTCATCGTTTTTCATCCGAAAATCGATTTTTTGGACTGTACCAAAAATGATTCAAAATGTCAATTGGATCGTGCCTCATGTTGAATAACCACTTTTTAAACCATCACAGTGACCAAAATGGCAATTTTTACAGAGTTTTGCTTACTCAAAAGCTTAAATTTTGACCCGTTTCAGTCACAGAAATGACTTTAAACACACTTATTTTAGTTGAAAAAGTCATAATTCACATCCAACAGTCATTTAGAGTCAAAAGATTAAATGTTAAAATTTCATCATTATAGACCATTTTGGGAACGTTCGACATGTCCGGAGTCATCGTTTTTCATCTGA
Source organism: Lissotriton vulgaris (assembly GCF_964263255.1). Classification (NCBI taxonomy): domain Eukaryota; kingdom Metazoa; phylum Chordata; class Amphibia; order Caudata; family Salamandridae; genus Lissotriton; species Lissotriton vulgaris. The sequence continues at coordinate 130,920 of NW_028245190.1, read as the reverse complement.
AAATCGATTTTTTGGACTGTACCAAAAATGATTCAAAAATGTCAATTGGATCATACCTCATGTTGAATAACCACTTTTTAAACCCTCACAGTGACCAAAAGTGCCATTTTTACAGAGTTTTGCCTACTCAAAAGCTTCAATTTTGACCCGTTTCAGGCACAGAAATTACTTTAAACACACTTATTTTAGTTGAAAAAGTCATAATTCACATCCAACAGTCATTTAGAGTCAAAAGATTAAATGTTAAAATTTCATCATTATAGACCATTTTGGGAACGTTCGACATGTCCGGAGTCATCGTTTTTCATCCGAAAATTGATTTTTTGGACTGTACCAAAAATGATTCAAAATGTCAATTGGATCGTGCCTCATGTTGAATAACCACTTTTTAAACCCTCACAGTGACCAAAAGTGCCATTTTTACAGAGTTTTGCTTACTCAAAAGCTTCAATTTTGACCCATTTCAGGCACAGAAATGACTTTAAACACACTTATTTTAGTTGAAAAAGTCATAATTCACATCCAACAGTCATTTAGAGTCAAAAGATTAAATGTTAAAATTTCATCATTATTGACCATTTTGGGAACGTTCGACATGTCCGGAGTCATCGTTTTTCATCCGAAAATTGATTTTTGGGACTGTACCAAAAATGATTCAAAATGTCAATTGGATCGTGCCTCATGTTGAATAACCACTTTTTAAACCCTCACAGTGACCAAAAGTGCCATTTTTACAGAGTTTTGCTTACTCAAAAGCTTCAATTTTGACCCGTTTCAGGCACAGAAATGACTTTAAACACACTTATGTTAGTTGAAAAAAGTCATAATTCACATCCAAAAGTCATTTAGAGTCAAAAGATTAAATGTTAAAATTTCATCATTATAGACCATTTTGGGAACGTTCGACATGTCCGGAGTCATCGTTTTTCATCCGAAAATTGATTTTTTGGACTGTACCAAAAATGATTCAAAATGTCAATTGGATCGTGCCTCATGTTGAAATACCACTTTTTAAACCCTCAAAGTGACCAAAATTGCCATTTTTACAGAGTTTTGCTTACTCAAAAGCTTCAATTTTGACCCGTTTCAGGCACAGAAATGACTTTAAACACACTTATTTTCGTTGAAAAAGTCATAATGCACATCCAACAGTCATTTAGAGTCAAAAGATTAAATGTTAAAATTTCATCATTATAGACCATTTTGGGAACGTTCGACATGTCCGGAGTCATCGTTTTTCATCCGAAAATTGATTTTTGGGACTGTACCAAAAATGATTCAAAATGTCAATTGGATCGTGCCTCATGTTGAATAACCACTTTTTAAACCCTCACAGTGACCAAAAGTGCCATTTTTACAGAGTTTTGCTTACTCAAAAGCTTCAATTTTGACCCGTTTCAGGCACAGAAATGACTTTAAACACACTTATTTTAGTTGAAAAAGTCATAATTCACATCCAACAGACATTTAGAGTCAAAAGATTAAATGTTAAAATTTCATCATTATAGACCATTTTGGGAACGTTCGACATGTCCGGAGTCATCGTTTTTCATCCAAAAATTGATTTTTTGGACCGTACCAAAAATTATTCAAAATGTCAATTGGATCATGCCTCATGTTGAATAACCACTTTTTAAACCCTCACAGTGACCAAAAGTGCCATTTTTACAGAGTTTTGCTTACTCAAAAGCTTCAATTTTGACCCGTTTCAGGCACAGAAATGACTTTAAACACACTTATTTTAGTTGAAAAAGTCATAATTCACATCCAACAGTCATTTAGAGTCAAAAGATTAAATGTTAAAATTTCATCATTATAGACCATTTTGGGAACGTTCGGCATGTCCGGAGTCATCATTTTTCATCCGAAAATTGATTTTTTGGACTGTACCAAAAATGATTCAAAATGTCAATTGGATCGTGCCTCATGTTGAATAACCACTTTTTAAACCCTCACAGTGACCAAAATGGCCATTTTTACAGAGTTTTGCTTACTCAAAAGCTTCAATTTTGACCCGTTTCAGTCACAGAAATGACTTTAAACACACTTATTTTAGTTGAAAAAGTCATAATTCACATCCAACAGTCATTTAGAGTCAAAAGATTAAATGTTAAAATTTCATCATTATAGACTATTTTGGGAACGTTCGACATGTCCGGAGTCATCGTTTTTCACCTGAAAATCGATTTTTTGGACTGTACCAAAAATGATTCAAAATGTCGATAGGATCATGCCTCATGTTGAATAACCACTTTTTAAACCCTCACAGTGACCAAAAGTGCCATTTTTACAGAGTTTTGCTTACTCAAAAGCTTCAATTTTGACCCGTTTCAGGCACAGAAATGACTTTAAACACACTTATTTTAGTTGAAAAAGTCATAATTCACATTCAACAGTCATTTAGAGTCAAAAGATTAAATATTAAAATTTCATCATTATTGACCATTTTGGGAACGTTCGACATGTCCGGAGTCATCGTTTTTCATCCGAAAATTGATTTTTTGGGCTGTACCAAAAATGATTCAAAATGTCGATAGGATCATGCCTCATGTTGAATAACCACTTTTTAAACCCTCACAGTGACCAAAAGTGCCATTTTTACAGAGTTTTGCTTACTCAAAAGCTTCAATTTTGACCCGTTTCAGGCACAGAAATGACTTTAAACACACTTATTTTAGTTGAAAAAGTCATAATTCACATCCAACAGTCATTTAGAGTCAAAAGATTAAATGTTAAAATTTCATCATTATAGACCATTTTGGGAACGTTCGACATGTCCGGAGTCATCGTTTTTCATCCGAAAATTGATTTTTTGGACTGTACCAAAAATGATTCAAAATGTCAATAGGATCGTGCCTCATGTTGAATAACCACTTTTTAACCCCTTTACTGCTAAGGCATTATTAGGCTTATCATATAATTTCCATTGAAATCAATGGAAAGTCCATGACGAGTTACCCTTGTCATTAGCGGCGAAGAGGTTAAACCCTCACAGTGACCAAAAGTGCCATTTTTACAGAGTTTTGCTTACTCAAAAGCTTTAATTTTGACCCGTTTCAGGCACAGAAATGACTTTAAATACACTTATTTTAGTTGAAAAAGTCATAATTCACATCCAACAGTCATTTAGAGTCAAAAGATTAAATGTTAAAATTTCATCATTATAGACCATTTTGGGAACGTTCGACATGTCCGGAGTCATCGTTTTTCATCCGAAAATCGATTTTTTGGACTGTACCAAAAATGATTCAAAATGTCAATTGGATCGTGCCTCATGTTGAATAACCACTTTTTAAACCATCACAGTGACCAAAATGGCAATTTTTACAGAGTTTTGCTTACTCAAAAGCTTAAATTTTGACCCGTTTCAGTCACAGAAATGACTTTAAACACACTTATTTTAGTTGAAAAAGTCATAATTCACATCCAACAGTCATTTAGAGTCAAAAGATTAAATGTTAAAATTTCATCATTATAGACCATTTTGGGAACGTTCGACATGTCCGGAGTCATCGTTTTTCATCTGAAAATCGATTTTTTGGACTGTACCAAAAATGATTCAAAAATGTCAATTGGATCATACCTCATGTTGAATAACCACTTTTTAAACCCTCACAGTGACCAAAAGTGCCATTTTTACAGAGTTTTGCCTACTCAAAAGCTTCAATTTTGACCCGTTTCAGGCACAGAAATTACTTTAAACACACTTATTTTAGTTGAAAAAGTCATAATTCACATCCAACAGTCATTTAGAGTCAAAAGATTAAATGTTAAAATTTCATCATTATAGACCATTTTGGGAACGTTCGACATGTCCGGAGTCATCGTTTTTCATCCGAAAATTGATTTTTTGGACTGTACCAAAAATGATTCAAAATGTCAATTGGATCGTGCCTCATGTTGAATAACCACTTTTTAAACCCTCACAGTGACCAAAAGTGCCATTTTTACAGAGTTTTGCTTACTCAAAAGCTTCAATTTTGACCCATTTCAGGCACAGAAATGACTTTAAACACACTTATTTTAGTTGAAAAAGTCATAATTCACATCCAACAGTCATTTAGAGTCAAAAGATTAAATGTTAAAATTTCATCATTATTGACCATTTTGGGAACGTTCGACATGTCCGGAGTCATCGTTTTTCATCCGAAAATTGATTTTTGGGACTGTACCAAAAATGATTCAAAATGTCAATTGGATCGTGCCTCATGTTGAATAACCACTTTTTAAACCCTCACAGTGACCAAAAGTGCCATTTTTACAGAGTTTTGCTTACTCAAAAGCTTCAATTTTGACCCGTTTCAGGCACAGAAATGACTTTAAACACACTTATGTTAGTTGAAAAAAGTCATAATTCACATCCAAAAGTCATTTAGAGTCAAAAGATTAAATGTTAAAATTTCATCATTATAGACCATTTTGGGAACGTTCGACATGTCCGGAGTCATCGTTTTTCATCCGAAAATTGATTTTTTGGACTGTACCAAAAATGATTCAAAATGTCAATTGGATCGTGCCTCATGTTGAAATACCACTTTTTAAACCCTCAAAGTGACCAAAATTGCCATTTTTACAGAGTTTTGCTTACTCAAAAGCTTCAATTTTGACCCGTTTCAGGCACAGAAATGACTTTAAACACACTTATTTTCGTTGAAAAAGTCATAATGCACATCCAACAGTCATTTAGAGTCAAAAGATTAAATGTTAAAATTTCATCATTATAGACCATTTTGGGAACGTTCGACATGTCCGGAGTCATCGTTTTTCATCCGAAAATTGATTTTTGGGACTGTACCAAAAATGATTCAAAATGTCAATTGGATCGTGCCTCATGTTGAATAACCACTTTTTAAACCCTCACAGTGCCCAAAAGTGCCATTTTTACAGAGTTTTGCTTACTCAAAAGCTTCAATTTTGACCCGTTTCAGGCACAGAAATGACTTTAAACACACTTATTTTAGTTGAAAAAGTCATAATTCACATCCAACAGTCATTTAGAGTCAAAAGATTAAATGTTAAAATTTCATCATTATAGACCATTTTGGGAATGTTCGACATGTCCAGAGTCATCGTTTTTCATCCGAAAATTGATTTTTGGGACTGTACCAAAAATGATTCAAAATGTCAATTGGATCGTGCCTCATGTTGAAATACCACTTTTTAAACCCTCAAAGTGACCAAAATTGCCATTTTTACAGAGTTTTGCTTACTCAAAAGCTTCAATTTTGACCCGTTTCAGGCACAGAAATGACTTTAAACACACTTATTTTAGTTGAAAAAGTCATAATTCACATCCAACAGACATTTAGAGTCAAAAGATTAAATGTTAAAATTTCATCATTATAGACCATTTTGGGAACGTTCGACATGTCCGGAGTCATCGTTTTTCATCCAAAAATTGATTTTTTGGACCGTACCAAAAATTATTCAAAATGTCAATTGGATCATGCCTCATGTTGAATAACCACTTTTTAAACCCTCACAGTGACCAAAAGTGCCATTTTTACAGAGTTTTGCTTACTCAAAAGCTTCAATTTTGACCCGTTTCAGGCACAGAAATGACTTTAAACACACTTATGTTAGTTGAAAAAAGTCATAATTCACATCCAAAAGTCATTTAGAGTCAAAAGATTAAATGTTAAAATTTCATCATTATAGACCATTTTGGGAACGTTCGACATGTCCGGAGTCATCGTTTTTCATCCGAAAATTGATTTTTTGGACTGTACCAAAAATGATTCAAAATGTCAATTGGATCGTGCCTCATGTTGAAATACCACTTTTTAAACCCTCAAAGTGACCAAAATTGCCATTTTTACAGAGTTTTGCTTACTCAAAAGCTTCAATTTTGACCCGTTTCAGGCACAGAAATGACTTTAAACACACTTATTTTCGTTGAAAAAGTCATAATGCACATCCAACAGTCATTTAGAGTCAAAAGATTAAATGTTAAAATTTCATCATTATAGACCATTTTGGGAACGTTCGACATGTCCGGAGTCATCGTTTTTCATCCGAAAATTGATTTTTGGGACTGTACCAAAAATGATTCAAAATGTCAATTGGATCGTGCCTCATGTTGAATAACCACTTTTTAAACCCTCACAGTGCCCAAAAGTGCCATTTTTACAGAGTTTTGCTTACTCAAAAGCTTCAATTTTGACCCGTTTCAGGCACAGAAATGACTTTAAACACACTTATTTTAGTTGAAAAAGTCATAATTCACATCCAACAGTCATTTAGAGTCAAAAGATTAAATGTTAAAATTTCATCATTATAGACCATTTTGGGAATGTTCGACATGTCCAGAGTCATCGTTTTTCATCCGAAAATTGATTTTTGGGACTGTACCAAAAATGATTCAAAATGTCAATTGGATCGTGCCTCATGTTGAAATACCACTTTTTAAACCCTCAAAGTGACCAAAATTGCCATTTTTACAGAGTTTTGCTTACTCAAAAGCTTCAATTTTGACCCGTTTCAGCCACAGAAATGACTTTAAACACACTTATTTTAGTTGAAAAAGTCATAATTCACATCCAACAGACATTTAGAGTCAAAAGATTAAATGTTAAAATTTCATCATTATAGACCATTTTGGGAACGTTCGACATGTCCGGAGTCATCGTTTTTCATCCAAAAATTGATTTTTTGGACCGTACCAAAAATTATTCAAAATGTCAATTGGATCATGCCTCATGTTGAATAACCACTTTTTAAACCCTCACAGTGACCAAAAGTGCCATTTTTACAGAGTTTTGCTTACTCAAAAGCTTCAATTTTGACCCGTTTCAGGCACAGAAATGACTTTAAACACACTTATTTTAGTTGAAAAAGTCATAATTCACATCCAACAGTCATTTAGAGTCAAAAGATTAAATGTTAAAATTTCATCATTATAGACCATTTTGGGAACGTTCGGCATGTCCGGAGTCATCGTTTTTCATCCGAAAATTGATTTTTTGGACTGTACCAAAAATGATTCAAAATGTCAATTGGATCGTGCCTCATGTTGAATAACCACTTTTTAAACCCTCACAGTGACCAAAATGGCCATTTTTACAGAGTTTTGCTTACTCAAAAGCTTCAATTTTGACCCGTTTCAGTCACAGAAATGACTTTAAACACACTTATTTTAGTTGAAAAAGTCATAATTCACATCCAACAGTCATTTAGAGTCAAAAGATTAAATGTTAAAATTTCATCATTATAGACTATTTTGGGAACGTTCGACATGTCCGGAGTCATCGTTTTTCACCTGAAAATCGATTTTTTGGACTGTACCAAAAATGATTCAAAATGTCGATAGGATCATGCCTCATGTTGAATAACCACTTTTTAAACCCTCACAGTGACCAAAAGTGCCATTTTTACAGAGTTTTGCTTACTCAAAAGCTTCAATTTTGACCCGTTTCAGGCACAGAAATGACTTTAAACACACTTATTTTAGTTGAAAAAGTCATAATTCACATTCAACAGTCATTTAGAGTCAAAAGATTAAATATTAAAATTTCATCATTATTGACCATTTTGGGAACGTTCGACATGTCCGGAGTCATCGTTTTTCATCCGAAAATTGATTTTTTGGGCTGTACCAAAAATGATTCAAAATGTCAATTGGATCGTGCCTCATGTTGAATAACCACTTTTTAAACCCTCACAGTGACCAAAAGTGCCATTTTTACAGAGTTTTGCTTACTCAAAAGCTTCAATTTTGACCCGTTTCAGGCACAGAAATGACTTTAAACACACTTATTTTAGTTGAAAAAGTCATAATTCACATCCAACAATCATTTAGAGTCAAAAGATTAAATGTTAAAATTTCTTCATTATAGACCATTTTGGGAACGTTCGACATGTCCGGAGTCATCGTTTTTCATCCGAAAATTGATTTTTTGGACTGTACCAAAAATGATTCAAAATGTCAATTGGATCGTGCCTCATGTTGAATAACCACTTTTTAACCCCTTTACTGTTAAGGCATTATTAGGCTTATCATATAATTTCCATTGAAATCAATGGAAAGTCCATGACGAGTTACCCTTGTCATTAGCGGTGAAGAGGTTAAACCCTCACAGTGACCAAAAGTGCCATTTTTACAGAGTTTTGCTTACTCAAAAGCTTCAATTTTGACCCGTTTCAGGCACAGAAATGACTTTAAATACACTTATTTTAGTTGAAAAAGTCATAATTCACATCCAACAGTCATTTAGAGTCAAAAGATTAAATGTTAAAATTTCATCATTATAGACCATTTTGGGAACGTTCGACATGTCCGGAGTCATCGTTTTTCATCCGAAAATCGATTTTTTGGACTGTACCAAAAATGATTCAAAATGTCAATTGGATCGTGCCTCATGTTGAATAACCACTTTTTAAACCATCACAGTGACCAAAATGGCAATTTTTACAGAGTTTTGCTTACTCAAAAGCTTAAATTTTGACCCGTTTCAGTCACAGAAATGACTTTAAACACACTTATTTTAGTTGAAAAAGTCATAATTCACATCCAACAGTCATTTAGAGTCAAAAGATTAAATGTTAAAATTTCATCATTATAGACCATTTTGGGAACGTTCGACATGTCCGGAGTCATCGTTTTTCATCTGAAAATCGATTTTTTGGACTGTACCAAAAATGATTCAAAAATGTCAATTGGATCATACCTCATGTTGAATAACCACTTTTTAAACCCTCACAGTGACCAAAAGTGCCATTTTTACAGAGTTTTGCCTACTCAAAAGCTTCAATTTTGACCCGTTTCAGGCACAGAAATTACTTTAAACACACTTATTTTAGTTGAAAAAGTCATAATTCACATCCAACAGTCATTTAGAGTCAAAAGATTAAATGTTAAAATTTCATCATTATAGACCATTTTGGGAACGTTCGACATGTCCGGAGTCATCGTTTTTCATCCGAAAATTGATTTTTTGGACTGTACCAAAAATGATTCAAAATGTCAATTGGATCGTGCCTCATGTTGAATAACCACTTTTTAAACCCTCACAGTGACCAAAAGTGCCATTTTTACAGAGTTTTGCTTACTCAAAAGCTTCAATTTTGACCCATTTCAGGCACAGAAATGACTTTAAACACACTTATTTTAGTTGAAAAAGTCATAATTCACATCCAACAGTCATTTAGAGTCAAAAGATTAAATGTTAAAATTTCATCATTATTGACCATTTTGGGAACGTTCGACATGTCCGGAGTCATCGTTTTTCATCCAAAAATTGATTTTTGGGACTGTACCAAAAATGATTCAAAATGTCAATTGGATCGTGCCTCATGTTGAATAACCACTTTTTAAACCCTCACAGTGACCAAAAGTGCCATTTTTACAGAGTTTTGCTTACTCAAAAGCTTCAATTTTGACCCGTTTCAGGCACAGAAATGACTTTAAACACACTTATGTTAGTTGAAAAAAGTCATAATTCACATCCAAAAGTCATTTAGAGTCAAAAGATTAAATGTTAAAATTTCATCATTATAGACCATTTTGGGAACGTTCGACATGTCCGGAGTCATCGTTTTTCATCCGAAAATTGATTTTTTGGACTGTACCAAAAATGATTCAAAATGTCAATTGGATCGTGCCTCATGTTGAAATACCACTTTTTAAACCCTCAAAGTGACCAAAATTGCCATTTTTACAGAGTTTTGCTTACTCAAAAGCTTCAATTTTGACCCGTTTCAGGCACAGAAATGACTTTAAACACACTTATTTTCGTTGAAAAAGTCATAATGCACATCCAACAGTCATTTAGAGTCAAAAGATTAAATGTTAAAATTTCATCATTATAGACCATTTTGGGAACGTTCGACATGTCCGGAGTCATCGTTTTTCATCCGAAAATTGATTTTTGGGACTGTACCAAAAATGATTCAAAATGTCAATTGGATCGTGCCTCATGTTGAATAACCACTTTTTAAACCCTCACAGTGACCAAAAGTGCCATTTTTACAGAGTTTTGCTTACTCAAAAGCTTCAATTTTGACCCGTTTCAGGCACAGAAATGACTTTAAACACACTTATTTTAGTTGAAAAAGTCATAATTCACATCCAACAGTCATTTAGAGTCAAAAGATTAAATGTTAAAATTTCATCATTATAGACCATTTTGGGAATGTTCGACATGTCCAGAGTCATCGTTTTTCATCCGAAAATTGATTTTTGGGACTGTACCAAAAATGATTCAAAATGTCAATTGGATCGTGCCTCATGTTGAAATACCACTTTTTAAACCCTCAAAGTGACCAAAATTGCCATTTTTACAGAGTTTTGCTTACTCAAAAGCTTCAATTTTGACCCGTTTCAGGCACAGAAATGACTTTAAACACACTTATTTTAGTTGAAAAAGTCATAATTCACATCCAACAGACATTTAGAGTCAAAAGATTAAATGTTAAAATTTCATCATTATAGACCATTTTGGGAACGTTCGACATGTCCGGAGTCATCGTTTTTCATCCAAAAATTGATTTTTTGGACCGTACCAAAAATTATTCAAAATGTCAATTGGATCATGCCTCATGTTGAATAACCACTTTTTAAACCCTCACAGTGACCAAAAGTGCCATTTTTACAGAGTTTTGCTTACTCAAAAGCTTCAATTTTGACCCGTTTCAGGCACAGAAATGACTTTAAACACACTTATTTTAGTTGAAAAAGTCATAATTCACATCCAACAGTCATTTAGAGTCAAAAGATTGAATGTTAAAATGTCATCATTATAGACCATTTTGGGAACGCTCGACATGTCCGGAGTCATCGTTTTTCACCCGAAAATGGATTTTTTGGACTGTACCAAAAATGATTCAAAATGTCAATTGGATCGTGCCTCATGTTGAATAACCACTTTTTAAACCCTCACAGTGACCAAAAGTGCCATTTTTACAGAGTTTTGCTTACTCAAAAGCTTCAATTTTGACCCGTTTCAGGCACAGAAATGACTTTAAACACACTTATTTTAGTTGAAAAAGTCATAATTCACATCCAACAGTCATTTAGAGTCAAAAGATTAAATGTTAAAATTTCATCATTATTGACCATTTTGGGAACGTTCGACATGTCCGGAGTCATCGTTTTTCATCCGAAAATTGATTTTTGGGACTGTACCAAAAATGATTCAAAATGTCAATTGGATCGTGCCTCATGTTGAATAACCACTTTTTAAACCCTCACAGTGACCAAAAGTGCCATTTTTACAGAGTTTTGCTTACTCAAAAGCTTCAATTTTGACCCGTTTCAGGCACAGAAATGACTTTAAACACACTTATGTTAGTTGAAAAAAGTCATAATTCACATCCAAAAGTCATTTAGAGTCAAAAGATTAAATGTTAAAATTTCATCATTATAGACCATTTTGGGAACGTTCGACATGTCCGGAGTCATCGTTTTTCATCCGAAAATTGATTTTTTGGACTGTACCAAAAATGATTCAAAATGTCAATTGGATCGTGCCTCATGTTGAAATACCACTTTTTAAACCCTCAAAGTGACCAAAATTGCCATTTTTACAGAGTTTTGCTTACTCAAAAGCTTCAATTTTGACCCGTTTCAGGCACAGAAATGACTTTAAACACACTTATTTTCGTTGAAAAAGTCATAATGCACATCCAACAGTCATTTAGAGTCAAAAGATTAAATGTTAAAATTTCATCATTATAGACCATTTTGGGAACGTTCGACATGTCCGGAGTCATCGTTTTTCATCCGAAAATTGATTTTTGGGACTGTACCAAAAATGATTCAAAATGTCAATTGGATCGTGCCTCATGTTGAATAACCACTTTTTAAACCCTCACAGTGACCAAAAGTGCAATTTTTACAGAGTTTTGCTTACTCAAAAGCTTCAATTTTGACCCGTTTCAGGCACAGAAATGACTTTAAACACACTTATTTTAGTTGAAAAAGTCATAATTCACATCCAACAGACATTTAGAGTCAAAAGATTAAATGTTAAAATTTCATCATTATAGACCATTTTGGGAACGTTCGACATGTCCGGAGTCATCGTTTTTCATCCAAAAATTGATTTTTTGGACCGTACCAAAAATTATTCAAAATGTCAATTGGATCATGCCTCATGTTGAATAACCACTTTTTAAACCCTCACAGTGACCAAAAGTGCCATTTTTACAGAGTTTTGCTTACTCAAAAGCTTCAATTTTGACCCGTTTCAGGCACAGAAATGACTTTAAACACACTTATTTTAGTTGAAAAAGTTATAATTCACATCCAACAGTCATTTAGAGTCAAAAGATTAAATGTTAAAATTTCATCATTATAGACCATTTTGGGAACGTTCGGCATGTCCGGAGTCATCGTTTTTCATCCGAAAATTGATTTTTTGGACTGTACCAAAAATGATTCAAAATGTCAATTGGATCGTGCCTCATGTTGAATAACCACTTTTTAAACCCTCACAGTGACCAAAATGGCCATTTTTACAGAGTTTTGCTTACTCAAAAGCTTCAATTTTGACCCGTTTCAGTCACAGAAATGACTTTAAACACACTTATTTTAGTTGAAAAAGTCATAATTCACATCCAACAGTCATTTAGAGTCAAAAGATTAAATGTTAAAATTTCATCATTATAGACTATTTTGGGAACGTTCGACATGTCCGGAGTCATCGTTTTTCACCTGAAAATCGATTTTTTGGACTGTACCAAAAATGATTCAAAATGTCGATAGGATCATGCCTCATGTTGAATAACCACTTTTTAAACCCTCACAGTGACCAAAAGTGCCATTTTTACAGAGTTTTGCTTACTCAAAAGCTTCAATTTTGACCCGTTTCAGGCACAGAAATGACTTTAAACACACTTATTTTAGTTGAAAAAGTCATAATTCACATTCAACAGTCATTTAGAGTCAAAAGATTAAATATTAAAATTTCATCATTATTGACCATTTTGGGAACGTTCGACATGTCCGGAGTCATCGTTTTTCATCCGAAAATTGATTTTTTGGGCTGTACCAAAAATGATTCAAAATGTCGATAGGATCATGCCTCATGTTGAATAACCACTTTTTAAACCCTCACAGTGACCAAAAGTGCCATTTTTACAGAGTTTTGCTTACTCAAAAGCTTCAATTTTGACCCGTTTCAGGCACAGAAATGACTTTAAACACACTTATTTTAGTTGAAAAAGTCATAATTCACATTCAACAGTCATTTAGAGTCAAAAGATTAAATATTAAAATTTCATCATTATTGACCATTTTGGGAACGTTCGACATGTCCGGAGTCATCGTTTTTCATCCGAAAATTGATTTTTTGGGCTGTACCAAAAATGATTCAAAATGTCAATTGGATCGTGCCTCATGTTGAATAACCACTTTTTAAACCCTCACAGTGACCAAAAGTGCCATTTTTACAGAGTTTTGCTTACTCAAAAGCTTCAATTTTGACCCGTTTCAGGCACAGAAATGACTTTAAACACACTTATTTTAGTTGAAAAAGTCATAATTCACATCCAACAGTCATTTAGAGTCAAAAGATTAAATGTTAAAATTTCATCATTATAGACCATTTTGGGAACGTTCGACATGTCCGGAGTCATCGTTTTTCATCCGAAAATTGATTTTTTGGACTGTACCAAAAATGATTCAAAATGTCAATTGGATCGTGCCTCATGTTGAATAACCACTTTTTAACCCCTTTACTGCTAAGGCATTATTAGGCTTATCATATAATTTCCATTGAAATCAATGGAAAGTCCATGACGAGTTACCCTTGTCATTAGCGGCGAAGAGGTTAAACCCTCACAGTGACCAAAAGTGCCATTTTTACAGAGATTTGCTTACTCAAAAGCTTCAATTTTGACCCGTTTCAGGCACAGAAATGACTTTAAATACACTTATTTTAGTTGAAAAAGTCATAATTCACATCCAACAGTCATTTAGAGTCAAAAGATTAAATATTAAAATTTCATCATTATAGACCATTTTGGGAACGTTCGACATGTCCGGAGTCATCGTTTTTCATCCGAAAATCGATTTTTTGGACTGTACCAAAAATGATTCAAAATGTCAATTGGATCGTGCCTCATGTTGAATAACCACTTTTTAAACCATCACAGTGACCAAAATGGCAATTTTTACAGAGTTTTGCTTACTCAAAAGCTTAAATTTTGACCCGTTTCAGTCACAGAAATGACTTTAAACACACTTATTTTAGTTGAAAAAGTCATAATTCACATCCAACAGTCATTTAGAGTCAAAAGATTAAATGTTAAAATTTCATCATTATAGACCATTTTGGGAACGTTCGACATGTCCGGAGTCATCGTTTTTCATCTGAAAATCGATTTTTTGGACTGTACCAAAAATGATTCAAAATGTCGATAGGATCATGCCTCATGTTGAATAACCACTTTTTAAACCCTCACAGTGACCAAAAGTGCCATTTTTACAGAGTTTTGCTTACTCAAAAGCTTCAATTTTGACCCGTTTCAGGCACAGAAATGACTTTAAATACACTTATTTTAGTTGAAAAAGTCATAATTCACATCCAACAGTCATTTAGAGTCAAAAGATTAAATGTTAAAATTTCATCATTATAGACCATTTTGGGAACGTTCGACATGTCCGGAGTCATCGTTTTTCATCCGAAAATCGATTTTTTGGACTGTACCAAAAATGATTCAAAATGTCAATTGGATCGTGCCTCATGTTGAATAACCACTTTTTAAACCATCACAGTGACCAAAATGGCAATTTTTACAGAGTTTTGCTTACTCAAAAGCTTAAATTTTGACCCGTTTCAGGCACAGAAATGACTTTAAACACACTTATTTTAGTTGAAAAAGTCATAATTCACATCCAACAGTCATTTAGAGTCAAAAGATTAAATGTTAAAATTTCATCATTATAGACCATTTTGGGAACGTTCGACATGTCCGGAGTCATCGTTTTTCATCTGAAAATCGATTTTTTGGACTGTACCAAAAATGATTCAAAAATGTCAATTGGATCATACCTCATGTTGAATAACCACTTTTTAAACCCTCACAGTGACCAAAAGTGCCATTTTTACAGAGTTTTGCCTACTCAAAAGCTTCAATTTTGACCTGTTTCAGGCACAGAAATTACTTTAAACACACTTATTTTAGTTGAAAAAGTCATAATTCACATCCAACAGTCATTTAGAGTCAAAAGATTAAATGTTAAAATTTCATCATTATAGACCATTTTGGGAACGTTCGACATGTCCGGAGTCATCGTTTTTCATCCGAAAATTGATTTTTTGGACTGTACCAAAAATGATTCAAAATGTCAATTGGATCGTGCCTCATGTTGAATAACCACTTTTTAAACCCTCACAGTGACCAAAAGTGCCATTTTTACAGAGTTTTGCTTACTTAAAAGCTTCAATTTTGACCCATTTCAGGCACAGAAATGACTTTAAACACACTTATTTTAGTTGAAAAAGTCATAATTCACATCCAACAGTCATTTAGAGTCAAAAGATTAAATGTTAAAATTTCATCATTATTGACCATTTTGGGAACGTTCGACATGTCCGGAGTCATCGTTTTTCATCCGAAAATTGATTTTTGGGACTGTACCAAAAATGATTCAAAATGTCAATTGGATCGTGCCTCATGTTGAATAACCACTTTTTAAACCCTCACAGTGACCAAAAGTGCCATTTTTACAGAGTTTTGCTTACTCAAAAGCTTCAATTTTGACCCGTTTCAGGCACAGAAATGACTTTAAACACACTTATGTTAGTTGAAAAAAGTCATAATTCACATCCAAAAGTCATTTAGAGTCAAAAGATTAAATGTTAAAATTTCATCATTATAGACCATTTTGGGAACGTTCGACATGTCCGGAGTCATCGTTTTTCATCCGAAAATTGATTTTTTGGACTGTACCAAAAATGATTCAAAATGTCAATTGGATCGTGCCTCATGTTGAAATACCACTTTTTAAACCCTCAAAGTGACCAAAATTGCCATTTTTACAGAGTTTTGCTTACTCAAAAGCTTCAATTTTGACCCGTTTCAGGCACAGAAATGACTTTAAACACACTTATTTTCGTTGAAAAAGTCATAATGCACATCCAACAGTCATTTAGAGTCAAAAGATTAAATGTTAAAATTTCATCATTATAGACTATTTTGGGAACGTTCGACATGTCCGGAGTCATCGTTTTTCATCCGAAAATTGATTTTTGGGACTGTACCAAAAATTATTCAAAATGTCAATTGGATCGTGCCTCATGTTGAATAACCACTTTTTAAACCCTCACAGTGACCAAAAGTGCCATTTTTACAGAGTTTTGCTTACTCAAAAGCTTCAATTTTGACCCGTTTCAGGCACAGAAATGACTTTAAACACACTTATTTTAGTTGAAAAAGTCATAATTCACATCCAACAGTCATTTAGAGTCAAAAGATTAAATGTTAAAATTTCATCATTATAGACCATTTTGGGAATGTTCGACATGTCCAGAGTCATCGTTTTTCATCCGAAAATTGATTTTTGGGACTGTACCAAAAATGATTCAAAATGTCAATTGGATCGTGCCTCATGTTGAAATACCACTTTTTAAACCCTCAAAGTGACCAAAATTGCCATTTTTACAGAGTTTTGCTTACTCAAAAGCTTCAATTTTGACCCGTTTCAGGCACAGAAATGACTTTAAACACACTTATTTTAGTTGAAAAAGTCATAATTCACATCCAACAGACATTTAGAGTCAAAAGATTAAATGTTAAAATTTCATCATTATAGACCATTTTGGGAACGTTCGACATGTCCGGAGTCATCGTTTTTCATCCAAAAATTGATTTTTTGGACCGTACCAAAAATTATTCAAAATGTCAATTGGATCATGCCTCATGTTGAATAACCACTTTTTAAACCCTCACAGTGACCAAAAGTGCCATTTTTACAGAGTTTTGCTTACTCAAAAGCTTCAATTTTGACCCGTTTCAGGCACAGAAATGACTTTAAACACACTTATTTTAGTTGAAAAAGTCATAATTCACATCCAACAGTCATTTAGAGTCAAAAGATTAAATGTTAAAATTTCATCATTATAGACCATTTTGGGAACGTTCGGCATGTCCGGAGTCATTGTTTTTCATCCGAAAATTGATTTTTTGGACTGTACCAAAAATGATTCAAAATGTCAATTGGATCGTGCCTCATGTTGAATAACCACTTTTTAAACCCTCACAGTGACCAAAATGGCCATTTTTACAGAGTTTTGCTTACTCAAAAGCTTCAATGTTGACCCGTTTCAGTCACAGAAATGACTTTAAACACACTTATTTTAGTTGAAAAAGTCATAATTCACATCCAACAGTCATTTAGAGTCAAAAGATTAAATGTTAAAATTTCATCATTATAGACTATTTTGGGAACGTTCGACATGTCCGGAGTCATCGTTTTTCACCTGAAAATCGATTTTTTGGACTGTACCAAAAATGATTCAAAATGTCGATAGGATCATGCCTCATGTTGAATAACCACTTTTTAAACCCTCACAGTGACCAAAAGTGCCATTTTTACAGAGTTTTGCTTACTCAAAAGCTTCAATTTTGACCCGTTTCAGGCACAGAAATGACTTTAAACACACTTATTTTAGTTGAAAAAGTCATAATTCACATTCAACAGTCATTTAGAGTCAAAAGATTAAATATTAAAATTTCATCATTATTGACCATTTTGGGAACGTTCGACATGTCCGGAGTCATCGTTTTTCATCCGAAAATTGATTTTTTGGGCTGTACCAAAAATGATTCAAAATGTCAATTGGATCGTGCCTCATGTTGAATAACCACTTTTTAAACCCTCACAGTGACCAAAAGTGCCATTTTTACAGAGTTTTGCTTACTCAAAAGCTTAAATTTTGACCCGTTTCAGGCACAGAAATGACTTTAAACACACTTATTTTAGTTGAAAAAGTCATAATTCACATCCAACAGTCATTTAGAGTCAAAAGATTAAATGTTAAAATTTCATCATTATAGACCATTTTGGGAACGTTCGACATGTCCGGAGTCATCGTTTTTCATCCGAAAATTGATTTTTTGGACTGTACCAAAAATGATTCAAAATGTCAATTGGATCGTGCCTCATGTTGAATAACCACTTTTTAACCCCTTTACTGCTAAGGCATTATTAGGCTTATCATATAATTTCCATTGAAATCAATGGAAAGTCCATGACGAGTTACCCTTGTCATTAGCGGCGAAGAGGTTAAACCCTCACAGTGACCAAAAGTGCCATTTTTACAGAGTTTTGCTTACTCAAAAGCTTCAATTTTGACCCGTTTCAGGCACAGAAATGACTTTAAATACACTTATTTTAGTTGAAAAAGTCATAATTCACATCCAACAGTCATTTAGAGTCAAAAGATTAAATGTTAAAATTTCATCATTATAGACCATTTTGGGAACGTTCGACATGTCCGGAGTCATCGTTTTTCATCCGAAAATCGATTTTTTGGACTGTACCAAAAATGATTCAAAATGTCAATTGGATCGTGCCTCATGTTGAATAACCACTTTTTAAACCATCACAGTGACCAAAATGGCAATTTTTACAGAGTTTTGCTTACTCAAAAGCTTAAATTTTGACCCGTTTCAGTCACAGAAATGACTTTAAACACACTTATTTTAGTTGAAAAAGTCATAATTCACATCCAACAGTCATTTAGAGTCAAAAGATTAAATGTTAAAATTTCATCATTATAGACCATTTTGGGAACGTTCGACATGTCCGGAGTCATCGTTTTTCATCTGAAAATCGATTTTTTGGACTGTACCAAAAATGATTCAAAAATGTCAATTGGATCATACCTCATGTTGAATAACCACTTTTTAAACCCTCACAGTGACTAAAAGTGCCATTTTTACAGAGTTTTGCCTACTCAAAAGCTTCAATTTTGACCCGTTTCAGGCACAGAAATAACTTTAAACACACTTATTTTAGTTGAAAAAGTCATAATTCACATCCAACAGTCATTTAGAGTCAAAAGATTAAATGTTAAAATTTCATCATTATAGACCATTTTGGGAACGTTCGACATGTCCGGAGTCATCGTTTTTCATCCGAAAATTGATTTTTTGGACTGTACCAAAAATGATTCAAAATGTCAATTGGATCGTGCCTCATGTTGAATAACCACTTTTTAAACCCTCACAGTGACCAAAAGTGCCATTTTTACAGAGTTTTGCTTACTCAAAAGCTTCAATTTTGACCCATTTCAGGCACAGAAATGACTTTAAACACACTTATTTTAGTTGAAAAAGTCATAATTCACATCCAACAGTCATTTAGAGTCAAAAGATTAAATGTTAAAATTTCATCATTATTGACCATTTTGGGAACGTTCGACATGTCCGGAGTCATCGTTTTTCATCCGAAAATTGATTTTTGGGACTGTACCAAAAATGATTCAAAATGTCAATTGGATCGTGCCTCATGTTGAATAACCACTTTTTAAACCCTCACAGTGACCAAAAGTGCCATTTTTACAGAGTTTTGCTTACTCAAAAGCTTCAATTTTGACCCGTTTCAGGCACAGAAATGACTTTAAACACACTTATGTTAGTTGAAAAAAGTCATAATTCACATCCAAAAGTCATTTAGAGTCAAAAGATTAAATGTTAAAATTTCATCATTATAGACCATTTTGGGAACGTTCGACATGTCCGGAGTCATCGTTTTTCATCCGAAAATTGATTTTTGGGACTGTACCAAAAATGATTCAAAATGTCAATTGGATCGTGCCTCATGTTGAATAACCACTTTTTAAACCCTCACAGTGACCAAAAGTGCCATTTTTACAGAGTTTTGCTTACTCAAAAGCTTCAATTTTGACCCGTTTCAGGCACAGAAATGACTTTAAACACACTTATGTTAGTTGAAAAAAGTCATAATTCACATCCAAAAGTCATTTAGAGTCAAAAGATTAAATGTTAAAATTTCATCATTATAGACCATTTTGGGAACGTTCGACATGTCCGGAGTCATCGTTTTTCATCCGAAAATTGATTTTTGGGACTGTACCAAAAATGATTCAAAATGTCAATTGGATCGTGCCTCATGTTGAATAACCACTTTTTAAACCCTCACAGTGACCAAAAGTGCCATTTTTACAGAGTTTTGCTTACTCAAAAGCTTCAATTTTGACCCGTTTCAGGCACAGAAATGACTTTAAACACACTTATTTTAGTTGAAAAAGTCATAATTCACATCCAACAGTCATTTAGAGTCAAAAGATTAAATGTTAAAATTTCATCATTATAGACCATTTTGGGAATGTTCGACATGTCCAGAGTCATCGTTTTTCATCCGAAAATTGATTTTTGGGACTGTACCAAAAATGATTCAAAATGTCAATTGGATCGTGCCTCATGTTGAAATACCACTTTTTAAACCCTCAAAGTGACCAAAATTGCCATTTTTACAGAGTTTTGCTTACTCAAAAGCTTCAATTTTGACCCGTTTCAGGCACAGAAATGACTTTAAACACACTTATTTTAGTTGAAAAAGTCATAATTCACATCCAACAGACATTTAGAGTCAAAAGATTAAATGTTAAAATTTCATCATTATAGACCATTTTGGGAACGTTCGACATGTCCGGAGTCATCGTTTTTCATCCAAAAATTGATTTTTTGGACCGTACCAAAAATTATTCAAAATGTCAATTGGATCATGCCTCATGTTGAATAACCACTTTTTAAACCCTCACAGTGACCAAAAGTGCCATTTTTACAGAGTTTTGCTTACTCAAAAGCTTCAATTTTGACCCGTTTCAGGCACAGAAATGACTTTAAACACACTTATTTTAGTTGAAAAAGTCATAATTCACATCCAACAGTCATTTAGAGTCAAAAGATTAAATGTTAAAATTTCATCATTATAGACCATTTTGGGAACGTTCGGCATGTCCGGAGTCATCGTTTTTCATCCGAAAATTGATTTTTTGGACTGTACCAAAAATGATTCAAAATGTCAATTGGATCGTGCCTCATGTTGAATAACCACTTTTTAAACCCTCACAGTGACCAAAATGGCCATTTTTACAGAGTTTTGCTTACTCAAAAGCTTCAATTTTGACCCGTTTCAGTCACAGAAATGACTTTAAACACACTTATTTTAGTTGAAAAAGTCATAATTCACATCCAACAGTCATTTAGAGTCAAAAGATTAAATGTTAAAATTTCATCATTATAGACTATTTTGGGAACGTTCGACATGTCCGGAGTCATCGTTTTTCACCTGAAAATCGATTTTTTGGACTGTACCAAAAATGATTCAAAATGTCGATAGGATCATGCCTCATGTTGAATAACCACTTTTTAAACCCTCACAGTGACCAAAAGTGCCATTTTTACAGAGTTTTGCTTACTCAAAAGCTTCAATTTTGACCCGTTTCAGGCACAGAAATGACTTTAAACACACTTATTTTAGTTGAAAAAGTCATAATTCACATTCAACAGTCATTTAGAGTCAAAAGATTAAATATTAAAATTTCATCATTATTGACCATTTTGGGAACGTTCGACATGTCCGGAGTCATCGTTTTTCATCCGAAAATTGATTTTTTGGGCTGTACCAAAAATGATTCAAAATGTCAATTGGATCGTGCCTCATGTTGAATAACCACTTTTTAAACCCTCACAGTGACCAAAAGTGCCATTTTTACAGAGTTTTGCTTACTCAAAAGCTTCAATTTTGACCCGTTTCAGGCACAGAAATGACTTTAAACACACTTATTTTAGTTGAAAAAGTCATAATTCACATCCAACAGTCATTTAGAGTCAAAAGATTAAATGTTAAAATTTCATCATTATAGACCATTTTGGGAACGTTCGACATGTCCGGAGTCATCGTTTTTCATCCGAAAATTGATTTTTTGGACTGTACCAAAAATGATTCAAAATGTCAATTGGATCGTGCCTCATGTTGAATAACCACTTTTTAACCCCTTTACTGTTAAGGCATTATTAGGCTTATCATATAATTTCCATTGAAATCAATGGAAAGTCCATGACGAGTTACCCTTGTCATTAGCGGCGAAGAGGTTAAACCCTCACAGTGACCAAAAGTGCCATTTTTACAGAGTTTTGCTTACTCAAAAGCTTCAATTTTGACCCGTTTCAGGCACAGAAATGACTTTAAATACACTTATTTTAGTTGAAAAAGTCATAATTCACATCCAACAGTCATTTAGAGTCAAAAGATTAAATGTTAAAATTTCATCATTATAGACCATTTTGGGAACGTTCGACATGTCCGGAGTCATCGTTTTTCATCCGAAAATCGATTTTTTGGACTGTACCAAAAATGATTCAAAATGTCAATTGGATCGTGCCTCATGTTGAATAACCACTTTTTAAACCATCACAGTGACCAAAATGGCAATTTTTACAGAGTTTTGCTTACTCAAAAGCTTAAATTTTGACCCGTTTCAGTCACAGAAATGACTTTAAACACACTTATTTTAGTTGAAAAAGTCATAATTCACATCCAACAGTCATTTAGAGTCAAAAGATTAAATGTTAAAATTTCATCATTATAGACCATTTTGGGAACGTTCGACATGTCCGGAGTCATCGTTTTTCATCTGAAAATCGATTTTTTGGACTGTACCAAAAATGATTCAAAAATGTCAATTGGATCATACCTCATGTTGAATAACCACTTTTTAAACCCTCACAGTGACCAAAAGTGCCATTTTTACAGAGTTTTGCCTACTCAAAAGCTTCAATTTTGACCCGTTTCAGTCACAGAAATGACTTTAAACACACTTATTTTAGTTGAAAAAGTCATAATTCACATCCAACAGTCATTTAGAGTCAAAAGATTAAATGTTAAAATTTCATCATTATAGACTATTTTGGGAACGTTCGACATGTCCGGAGTCATCGTTTTTCACCTGAAAATCGATTTTTTGGACTGTACCAAAAATGATTCAAAATGTCGATAGGATCATGCCTCATGTTGAATAACCACTTTTTAAACCCTCACAGTGACCAAAAGTGCCATTTTTACAGAGTTTTGCTTACTCAAAAGCTTCAATTTTGACCCGTTTCAGGCACAGAAATGACTTTAAACACACTTATTTTAGTTGAAAAAGTCATAATTCACATTCAACAGTCATTTAGAGTCAAAAGATTAAATATTAAAATTTCATCATTATTGACCATTTTGGGAACGTTCGACATGTCCGGAGTCATCGTTTTTCATCCGAAAATTGATTTTTTGGGCTGTACCAAAAATGATTCAAAATGTCAATTGGATCGTGCCTCATGTTGAATAACCACTTTTTAAACCCTCACAGTGACCAAAAGTGCCATTTTTACAGAGTTTTGCTTACTCAAAAGCTTCAATTTTGACCCGTTTCAGGCACAGAAATGACTTTAAACACACTTATTTTAGTTGAAAAAGTCATAATTCACATCCAACAGTCATTTAGAGTCAAAAGATTAAATGTTAAAATTTCATCATTATAGACCATTTTGGGAACGTTCGACATGTCCGGAGTCATCGTTTTTCATCCGAAAATTGATTTTTTGGACTGTACCAAAAATGATTCAAAATGTCAATTGGATCGTGCCTCATGTTGAATAACCACTTTTTAACCCCTTTACTGTTAAGGCATTATTAGGCTTATCATATAATTTCCATTGAAATCAATGGAAAGTCCATGACGAGTTACCCTTGTCATTAGCGGCGAAGAGGTTAAACCCTCACAGTGACCAAAAGTGCCATTTTTACAGAGTTTTGCTTACTCAAAAGCTTCAATTTTGACCCGTTTCAGGCACAGAAATGACTTTAAATACACTTATTTTAGTTGAAAAAGTCATAATTCACATCCAACAGTCATTTAGAGTCAAAAGATTAAATGTTAAAATTTCATCATTATAGACCATTTTGGGAACGTTCGACATGTCCGGAGTCATCGTTTTTCATCCGAAAATCGATTTTTTGGACTGTACCAAAAATGATTCTAAATGTCAATTGGATCGTGCCTCATGTTGAATAACCACTTTTTAAACCATCACAGTGACCAAAATGGCAATTTTTACAGAGTTTTGCTTACTCAAAAGCTTAAATTTTGACCCGTTTCAGTCACAGAAATGACTTTAAACACACTTATTTTAGTTGAAAAAGTCATAATTCACATCCAACAGTCATTTAGAGTCAAAAGATTAAATGTTAAAATTTCATCATTATAGACCATTTTGGGAACGTTCGACATGTCCGGAGTCATCGTTTTTCATCTGAAAATCGATTTTTTGGACTGTACCAAAAATGATTCAAAAATGTCAATTGGATCATACCTCATGTTGAATAACCACTTTTTAAACCCTCACAGTGACCAAAAGTGCCATTTTTACAGAGTTTTGCCTACTCAAAAGCTTCAATTTTGACCCGTTTCAGTCACAGAAATGACTTTAAACACACTTATTTTAGTTGAAAAAGTCATAATTCACATCCAACAGTCATTTAGAGTCAAAAGATTAAATGTTAAAATTTCATCATTATAGACTATTTTGGGAACGTTCGACATGTCCGGAGTCATCGTTTTTCACCTGAAAATCGATTTTTTGGACTGTACCAAAAATGATTCAAAATGTCGATAGGATCATGCCTCATGTTGAATAACCACTTTTTAAACCCTCACAGTGACCAAAAGTGCCATTTTTACAGAGTTTTGCTTACTCAAAAGCTTCAATTTTGACCCGTTTCAGGCACAGAAATGACTTTAAACACACTTATTTTAGTTGAAAAAGTCATAATTCACATTCAACAGTCATTTAGAGTCAAAAGATTAAATATTAAAATTTCATCATTATTGACCATTTTGGGAACGTTCGACATGTCCGGAGTCATCGTTTTTCATCCGAAAATTGATTTTTTGGGCTGTACCAAAAATGATTCAAAATGTCAATTGGATCGTGCCTCATGTTGAATAACCACTTTTTAAACCCTCACAGTGACCAAAAGTGCCATTTTTACAGAGTTTTGCTTACTCAAAAGCTTCAATTTTGACCCGTTTCAGGCACAGAAATGACTTTAAACACACTTATTTTAGTTGAAAAAGTCATAATTCACATCCAACAGTCATTTAGAGTCAAAAGATTAAATGTTAAAATTTCATCATTATAGACCATTTTGGGAACGTTCGACATGTCCGGAGTCATCGTTTTTCATCCGAAAATTGATTTTTTGGACTGTACCAAAAATGATTCAAAATGTCAATTGGATCGTGCCTCATGTTGAATAACCACTTTTTAACCCCTTTACTGTTAAGGCATTATTAGGCTTATCATATAATTTCCATTGAAATCAATGGAAAGTCCATGACGAGTTACCCTTGTCATTAGCGGCGAAGAGGTTAAACCCTCACAGTGACCAAAAGTGCCATTTTTACAGAGTTTTGCTTACTCAAAAGCTTCAATTTTGACCCGTTTCAGGCACAGAAATGACTTTAAATACACTTATTTTAGTTGAAAAAGTCATAATTCACATCCAACAGTCATTTAGAGTCAAAAGATTAAATGTTAAAATTTCATCATTATAGACCATTTTGGGAACGTTCGACATGTCCGGAGTCATCGTTTTTCATCCGAAAATCGATTTTTTGGACTGTACCAAAAATGATTCTAAATGTCAATTGGATCGTGCCTCATGTTGAATAACCACTTTTTAAACCATCACAGTGACCAAAATGGCAATTTTTACAGAGTTTTGCTTACTCAAAAGCTTAAATTTTGACCCGTTTCAGTCACAGAAATGACTTTAAACACACTTATTTTAGTTGAAAAAGTCATAATTCACATCCAACAGTCATTTAGAGTCAAAAGATTAAATGTTAAAATTTCATCATTATAGACCATTTTGGGAACGTTCGACATGTCCGGAGTCATCGTTTTTCATCTGAAAATCGATTTTTTGGACTGTACCAAAAATGATTCAAAAATGTCAATTGGATCATACCTCATGTTGAATAACCACTTTTTAAACCCTCACAGTGACCAAAAGTGCCATTTTTACAGAGTTTTGCCTACTCAAAAGCTTCAATTTTGACCCGTTTCAGGCACAGAAATTACTTTAAACACACTTATTTTAGTTGAAAAAGTCATAATTCACATCCAACAGTCATTTAGAGTCAAAAGATTAAATGTTAAAATTTCATCATTATAGACCATTTTGGGAACGTTCGACATGTCCGGAGTCATCGTTTTTCATCCGAAAATTGATTTTTTGGACTGTACCAAAAATGATTCAAAATGTCAATTGGATCGTGCCTCATGTTGAATAACCACTTTTTAAACCCTCACAGTGACCAAAAGTGCCATTTTTACAGAGTTTTGCTTACTCAAAAGCTTCAATTTTGACCCATTTCAGGCACAGAAATGACTTTAAACACACTTATTTTAGTTGAAAAAGTCATAATTCACATCCAACAGTCATTTAGAGTCAAAAGATTAAATGTTAAAATTTCATCATTATTGACCATTTTGGGAACGTTCGACATGTCCGGAGTCATCGTTTTTCATCCGAAAATTGATTTTTGGGACTGTACCAAAAATGATTCAAAATGTCAATTGGATCGTGCCTCATGTTGAATAACCACTTTTTAAACCCTCACAGTGACCAAAAGTGCCATTTTTACAGAGTTTTGCTTACTCAAAAGCTTCAATTTTGACCCGTTTCAGGCACAGAAATGACTTTAAACACACTTATGTTAGTTGAAAAAAGTCATAATTCACATCCAAAAGTCATTTAGAGTCAAAAGATTAAATGTTAAAATTTCATCATTATAGACCATTTTGGGAACGTTCGACATGTCCGGAGTCATCGTTTTTCATCCGAAAATTGATTTTTTGGACTGTACCAAAAATGATTCAAAATGTCAATTGGATCGTGCCTCATGTTGAAATACCACTTTTTAAACCCTCAAAGTGACCAAAATTGCCATTTTTACAGAGTTTTGCTTACTCAAAAGCTTCAATTTTGACCCGTTTCAGGCACAGAAATGACTTTAAACACACTTATTTTCGTTGAAAAAGTCATAATGCACATCCAACAGTCATTTAGAGTCAAAAGATTAAATGTTAAAATTTCATCATTATAGACCATTTTGGGAACGTTCGACATGTCCGGAGTCATCGTTTTTCATCCGAAAATTGATTTTTGGGACTGTACCAAAAATGATTCAAAATGTCAATTGGATCGTGCCTCATGTTGAATAACCACTTTTTAAACCCTCACAGTGACCAAAAGTGCCATTTTTACAGAGTTTTGCTTACTCAAAAGCTTCAATTTTGACCCGTTTCAGGCACAGAAATGACTTTAAACACACTTATTTTAGTTGAAAAAGTCATAATTCACATCCAACAGTCATTTAGAGTCAAAAGATTAAATGTTAAAATTTCATCATTATAGACCATTTTGGGAATGTTCGACATGTCCAGAGTCATCGTTTTTCATCCGAAAATTGATTTTTGGGACTGTACCAAAAATGATTCAAAATGTCAATTGGATCGTGCCTCATGTTGAAATACCACTTTTTAAACCCTCACAGTGACCAAAAGTGCCATTTTTACAGAGTTTTGCTTACTCAAAAGCTTCAATTTTGACCCGTTTCAGGCACAGAAATGACTTTAAACACACTTATTTTAGTTGAAAAAGTCATAATTCACATCCAACAGTCATTTAGAGTCAAAAGATTAAATGTTAAAATTTCATCATTATAGACCATTTTGGGAACGTTCGGCATGTCCGGAGTCATCGTTTTTCATCCGAAAATTGATTTTTTGGACTGTACCAAAAATGATTCAAAATGTCAATTGGATCGTGCCTCATGTTGAATAACCACTTTTTAAACCCTCACAGTGACCAAAATGGCCATTTTTACAGAGTTTTGCTTACTCAAAAGCTTCAATTTTGACCCGTTTCAGTCACAGAAATGACTTTAAACACACTTATTTTAGTTGAAAAAGTCATAATTCACATCCAACAGTCATTTAGAGTCAAAAGATTAAATGTTAAAATTTCATCATTATAGACTATTTTGGGAACGTTCGACATGTCCGGAGTCATCGTTTTTCACCTGAAAATCGATTTTTTGGACTGTACCAAAAATGATTCAAAATGTCGATAGGATCATGCCTCATGTTGAATAACCACTTTTTAAACCCTCACAGTGACCAAAAGTGCCATTTTTACAGAGTTTTGCTTACTCAAAAGCTTCAATTTTGACCCGTTTCAGGCACAGAAATGACTTTAAACACACTTATTTTAGTTGAAAAAGTCATAATTCACATTCAACAGTCATTTAGAGTCAAAAGATTAAATATTAAAATTTCATCATTATTGACCATTTTGGGAACGTTCGACATGTCCGGAGTCATCGTTTTTCATCCGAAAATTGATTTTTTGGGCTGTACCAAAAATGATTCAAAATGTCAATTGGATCGTGCCTCATGTTGAATAACCACTTTTTAAACCCTCACAGTGACCAAAAGTGCCATTTTTACAGAGTTTTGCTTACTCAAAAGCTTCAATTTTGACCCGTTTCAGGCACAGAAATGACTTTAAACACACTTATTTTAGTTGAAAAAGTCATAATTCACATCCAACAGTCATTTAGAGTCAAAAGATTAAATGTTAAAATTTCATCATTATAGACCATTTTGGGAACGTTCGACATGTCCGGAGTCATCGTTTTTCATCCGAAAATTGATTTTTTGGACTGTACCAAAAATGATTCAAAATGTCAATTGGATCGTGCCTCATGTTGAATAACCACTTTTTAACCCCTTTACTGTTAAGGCATTATTAGGCTTATCATATAATTTCCATTGAAATCAATGGAAAGTCCATGACGAGTTACCCTTGTCATTAGCGGCGAAGAGGTTAAACCCTCACAGTGACCAAAAGTGCCATTTTTACAGAGTTTTGCTTACTCAAAAGCTTCAATTTTGACCCGTTTCAGGCACAGAAATGACTTTAAATACACTTATTTTAGTTGAAAAAGTCATAATTCACATCCAACAGTCATTTAGAGTCAAAAGATTAAATGTTAAAATTTCATCATTATAGACCATTTTGGGAACGTTCGACATGTCCGGAGTCATCGTTTTTCATCCGAAAATCGATTTTTTGGACTGTACCAAAAATGATTCAAAATGTCAATTGGATCGTGCCTCATGTTGAATAACCACTTTTTAAACCATCACAGTGACCAAAATGGCAATTTTTACAGAGTTTTGCTTACTCAAAAGCTTAAATTTTGACCCGTTTCAGTCACAGAAATGACTTTAAACACACTTATTTTAGTTGAAAAAGTCATAATTCACATCCAACAGTCATTTAGAGTCAAAAGATTAAATGTTAAAATTTCATCATTATAGACCATTTTGGGAACGTTCGACATGTCCGGAGTCATCGTTTTTCATCTGAAAATCGATTTTTTGGACTGTACCAAAAATGATTCAAAAATGTCAATTGGATCATACCTCATGTTGAATAACCACTTTTTAAACCCTCACAGTGACCAAAAGTGCCATTTTTACAGAGTTTTGCCTACTCAAAAGCTTCAATTTTGACCCGTTTCAGTCACAGAAATGACTTTAAACACACTTATTTTAGTTGAAAAAGTCATAATTCACATCCAACAGTCATTTAGAGTCAAAAGATTAAATGTTAAAATTTCATCATTATAGACTATTTTGGGAACGTTCGACATGTCCGGAGTCATCGTTTTTCACCTGAAAATCGATTTTTTGGACTGTACCAAAAATGATTCAAAATGTCGATAGGATCATGCCTCATGTTGAATAACCACTTTTTAAACCCTCACAGTGACCAAAAGTGCCATTTTTACAGAGTTTTGCTTACTCAAAAGCTTCAATTTTGACCCGTTTCAGGCACAGAAATGACTTTAAACACACTTATTTTAGTTGAAAAAGTCATAATTCACATTCAACAGTCATTTAGAGTCAAAAGATTAAATATTAAAATTTCATCATTATTGACCATTTTGGGAACGTTCGACATGTCCGGAGTCATCGTTTTTCATCCGAAAATTGATTTTTTGGGCTGTACCAAAAATGATTCAAAATGTCAATTGGATCGTGCCTCATGTTGAATAACCACTTTTTAAACCCTCACAGTGACCAAAAGTGCCATTTTTACAGAGTTTTGCTTACTCAAAAGCTTCAATTTTGACCCGTTTCAGGCACAGAAATGACTTTAAACACACTTATTTTAGTTGAAAAAGTCATAATTCACATCCAACAGTCATTTAGAGTCAAAAGATTAAATGTTAAAATTTCATCATTATAGACCATTTTGGGAACGTTCGACATGTCCGGAGTCATCGTTTTTCATCCGAAAATTGATTTTTTGGACTGTACCAAAAATGATTCAAAATGTCAATTGGATCGTGCCTCATGTTGAATAACCACTTTTTAACCCCTTTACTGTTAAGGCATTATTAGGCTTATCATATAATTTCCATTGAAATCAATGGAAAGTCCATGACGAGTTACCCTTGTCATTAGCGGCGAAGAGGTTAAACCCTCACAGTGACCAAAAGTGCCATTTTTACAGAGTTTTGCTTACTCAAAAGCTTCAATTTTGACCCGTTTCAGGCACAGAAATGACTTTAAATACACTTATTTTAGTTGAAAAAGTCATAATTCACATCCAACAGTCATTTAGAGTCAAAAGATTAAATGTTAAAATTTCATCATTATAGACCATTTTGGGAACGTTCGACATGTCCGGAGTCATCGTTTTTCATCCGAAAATCGATTTTTTGGACTGTACCAAAAATGATTCTAAATGTCAATTGGACCGTGCCTCATGTTGAATAACCACTTTTTAAACCATCACAGTGACCAAAATGGCAATTTTTACAGAGTTTTGCTTACTCAAAAGCTTAAATTTTGACCCGTTTCAGTCACAGAAATGACTTTAAACACACTTATTTTAGTTGAAAAAGTCATAATTCACATCCAACAGTCATTTAGAGTCAAAAGATTAAATGTTAAAATTTCATCATTATAGACCATTTTGGGAACGTTCGACATGTCCGGAGTCATCGTTTTTCATCTGAAAATCGATTTTTTGGACTGTACCAAAAATGATTCAAAAATGTCAATTGGATCATACCTCATGTTGAATAACCACTTTTTAAACCCTCACAGTGACCAAAAGTGCCATTTTTACAGAGTTTTGCCTACTCAAAAGCTTCAATTTTGACCCGTTTCAGGCACAGAAATTACTTTAAACACACTTATTTTAGTTGAAAAAGTCATAATTCACATCCAACAGTCATTTAGAGTCAAAAGATTAAATGTTAAAATTTCATCATTATAGACCATTTTGGGAACGTTCGACATGTCCGGAGTCATCGTTTTTCATCCGAAAATTGATTTTTTGGACTGTACCAAAAATGATTCAAAATGTCAATTGGATCGTGCCTCATGTTGAATAACCACTTTTTAAACCCTCACAGTGACCAAAAGTGCCATTTTTACAGAGTTTTGCTTACTCAAAAGCTTCAATTTTGACCCATTTCAGGCACAGAAATGACTTTAAACACACTTATTTTAGTTGAAAAAGTCATAATTCACATCCAACAGTCATTTAGAGTCAAAAGATTAAATGTTAAAATTTCATCATTATTGACCATTTTGGGAACGTTCGACATGTCCGGAGTCATCGTTTTTCATCCGAAAATTGATTTTTGGGACTGTACCAAAAATGATTCAAAATGTCAATTGGATCGTGCCTCATGTTGAATAACCACTTTTTAAACCCTCACAGTGACCAAAAGTGCCATTTTTACAGAGTTTTGCTTACTCAAAAGCTTCAATTTTGACCCGTTTCAGGCACAGAAATGACTTTAAACACACTTATGTTAGTTGAAAAAAGTCATAATTCACATCCAAAAGTCATTTAGAGTCAAAAGATTAAATGTTAAAATTTCATCATTATAGACCATTTTGGGAACGTTCGACATGTCCGGAGTCATCGTTTTTCATCCGAAAATTGATTTTTGGGACTGTACCAAAAATGATTCAAAATGTCAATTGGATCGTGCCTCATGTTGAATAACCACTTTTTAAACCCTCACAGTGACCAAAAGTGCCATTTTTACAGAGTTTTGCTTACTCAAAAGCTTCAATTTTGACCCGTTTCAGGCACAGAAATGACTTTAAACACACTTATGTTAGTTGAAAAAAGTCATAATTCACATCCAAAAGTCATTTAGAGTCAAAAGATTAAATGTTAAAATTTCATCATTATAGACCATTTTGGGAACGTTCGACATGTCCGGAGTCATCGTTTTTCATCCGAAAATTGATTTTTTGGACTGTACCAAAAATGATTCAAAATGTCAATTGGATCGTGCCTCATGTTGAAATACCACTTTTTAAACCCTCAAAGTGACCAAAATTGCCATTTTTACAGAGTTTTGCTTACTCAAAAGCTTCAATTTTGACCCGTTTCAGGCACAGAAATGACTTTAAACACACTTATTTTCGTTGAAAAAGTCATAATGCACATCCAACAGTCATTTAGAGTCAAAAGATTAAATGTTAAAATTTCATCATTATAGACCATTTTGGGAACGTTCGACATGTCCGGAGTCATCGTTTTTCATCCGAAAATTGATTTTTGGGACTGTACCAAAAATGATTCAAAATGTCAATTGGATCGTGCCTCATGTTGAATAACCACTTTTTAAACCCTCACAGTGACCAAAAGTACCATTTTTACAGAGTTTTGCTTACTCAAAAGCTTCAATTTTGACCCGTTTCAGGCACAGAAATGACTTTAAACACACTTATTTTAGTTGAAAAAGTCATAATTCACATCCAACAGTCATTTAGAGTCAAAAGATTAAATGTTAAAATTTCATCATTATAGACCATTTTGGGAATGTTCGACATGTCCAGAGTCATCGTTTTTCATCCGAAAATTGATTTTTGGGACTGTACCAAAAATGATTCAAAATGTCAATTGGATCGTGCCTCATGTTGAAATACCACTTTTTAAACCCTCAAAGTGACCAAAATTGCCATTTTTACAGAGTTTTGCTTACTCAAAAGCTTCAATTTTGACCCGTTTCAGGCACAGAAATGACTTTAAACACACTTATTTTAGTTGAAAAAGTCATAATTCACATCCAACAGACATTTAGAGTCAAAAGATTAAATGTTAAAATTTCATCATTTTAGACCATTTTGGGAACGTTCGACATGTCCGGAGTCATCGTTTTTCATCCAAAAATTGATTTTTTGGACCGTACCAAAAATTATTCAAAATGTCAATTGGATCATGCCTCATGTTGAATAACCACTTTTTAAACCCTCACAGTGACCAAAAGTGCCATTTTTACAGAGTTTTGCTTACTCAAAAGCTTCAATTTTGACCCGTTTCAGGCACAGAAATGACTTTAAACACACTTATTTTAGTTGAAAAAGTCATAATTCACATCCAACAGTCATTTAGAGTCAAAAGATTGAATGTTAAAATGTCATCATTATAGACCATTTTGGGAACGTTCGACATGTCCGGAGTCATCGTTTTTCATCCGAAAATTGATTTTTGGGACTGTACCAAAAATGATTCAAAATGTCAATTGGATCGTGCCTCATGTTGAATAACCACTTTTTAAACCCTCACAGTGACCAAAAGTGCCATTTTTACAGAGTTTTGCTTACTCAAAAGCTTCAATTTTGACCCGTTTCAGGCACAGAAATGAC
This sequence comes from Lissotriton vulgaris, assembly GCF_964263255.1. Taxonomy (NCBI): domain Eukaryota; kingdom Metazoa; phylum Chordata; class Amphibia; order Caudata; family Salamandridae; genus Lissotriton; species Lissotriton vulgaris. The sequence continues at coordinate 97,140 of NW_028245190.1, read as the reverse complement.
TTTAAACACACTTATTTTAGTTGAAAAAGTCATAATTCACATCCAACAGTCATTTAGAGTCAAAAGATTAAATGTTAAAATTTCATCATTATAGACCATTTTGGGAATGTTCGACATGTCCAGAGTCATCGTTTTTCATCCGAAAATTGATTTTTGGGACTGTACCAAAAATGATTCAAAATGTCAATTGGATCGTGCCTCATGTTGAAATACCACTTTTTAAACCCTCAAAGTGACCAAAATTGCCATTTTTACAGAGTTTTGCTTACTCAAAAGCTTCAATTTTGACCCGTTTCAGGCACAGAAATGACTTTAAACACACTTATTTTAGTTGAAAAAGTCATAATTCACATCCAACAGACATTTAGAGTCAAAAGATTAAATGTTAAAATTTCATCATTTTAGACCATTTTGGGAACGTTCGACATGTCCGGAGTCATCGTTTTTCATCCAAAAATTGATTTTTTGGACCGTACCAAAAATTATTCAAAATGTCAATTGGATCATGCCTCATGTTGAATAACCACTTTTTAAACCCTCACAGTGACCAAAAGTGCAATTTTTACAGAGTTTTGCTTACTCAAAAGCTTCAATTTTGACCCGTTTCAGGCACAGAAATGACTTTAAACACACTTATTTTAGTTGAAAAAGTCATAATTCACATCCAACAGTCATTTAGAGTCAAAAGATTGAATGTTAAAATGTCATCATTATAGACCATTTTGGGAACGCTCGACATGTCCGGAGTCATCGTTTTTCATCTGAAAATCGATTTTTTGGACTGTACCAAAAATGATTCAAAAATGTCAATTGGATCATACCTCATGTTGAATAACCACTTTTTAAACCCTCACAGTGACCAAAAGTGCCATTTTTACAGAGTTTTGCCTACTCAAAAGCTTCAATTTTGACCCGTTTCAGGCACAGAAATTACTTTAAACACACTTATTTTAGTTGAAAAAGTCATAATTCACATCAAACAGTCATTTAGAGTCAAAAGATTAAATGTTAAAATTTCATCATTATAGACCATTTTGGGAACGTTCGACATGTCCGGAGTCATCGTTTTTCATCCGAAAATTGATTTTTTGGACTGTACCAAAAATGATTCAAAATGTCAATTGGATCGTGCCTCATGTTGAATAACCACTTTTTAAACCCTCACAGTGAACAAAAGTGCCATTTTTACAGAGTTTTGCTTACTCAAAAGCTTCAATTTTGACCCATTTCAGGCACAGAAATGACTTTAAACACACTTATTTTAGTTGAAAAAGTCATAATTCACATCCAACAGTCATTTAGAGTCAAAAGATTAAATGTTAAAATTTCATCATTATTGACCATTTTGGGAACGTTCGACATGTCCGGAGTCATCGTTTTTCATCCGAAAATTGATTTTTGGGACTGTACCAAAAATGATTCAAAATGTCAATTGGATCGTGCCTCATGTTGAATAACCACTTTTTAAACCCTCACAGTGACCAAAAGTGCCATTTTTACAGAGTTTTGCTTACTCAAAAGCTTCAATTTTGACCCGTTTCAGGCACAGAAATGACTTTAAACACACTTATGTTAGTTGAAAAAAGTCATAATTCACATCCAAAAGTCATTTAGAGTCAAAAGATTAAATGTTAAAATTTCATCATTATAGACCATTTTGGGAACGTTCGACATGTCCGGAGTCATCGTTTTTCATCCGAAAATTGATTTTTGGGACTGTACCAAAAATGATTCAAAATGTCAATTGGATCGTGCCTCATGTTGAATAACCACTTTTTAAACCCTCACAGTGACCAAAAGTGCCATTTTTACAGAGTTTTGCTTACTCAAAAGCTTCAATTTTGACCCGTTTCAGGCACAGAAATGACTTTAAACACACTTATGTTAGTTGAAAAAAGTCATAATTCACATCCAAAAGTCATTTAGAGTCAAAAGATTAAATGTTAAAATTTCATCATTATAGACCATTTTGGGAACGTTCGACATGTCCGGAGTCATCGTTTTTCATCCGAAAATTGATTTTTTGGACTGTACCAAAAATGATTCAAAATGTCAATTGGATCGTGCCTCATGTTGAAATACCACTTTTTAAACCCTCAAAGTGACCAAAATTGCCATTTTTACAGAGTTTTGCTTACTCAAAAGCTTCAATTTTGACCCGTTTCAGGCACAGAAATGACTTTAAACACACTTATTTTCGTTGAAAAAGTCATAATGCACATCCAACAGTCATTTAGAGTCAAAAGATTAAATGTTAAAATTTCATCATTATAGACCATTTTGGGAACGTTCGACATGTCCGGAGTCATCGTTTTTCATCCGAAAATTGATTTTTGGGACTGTACCAAAAATGATTCAAAATGTCAATTGGATCGTGCCTCATGTTGAATAACCACTTTTTAAACCCTCACAGTGACCAAAAGTGCCATTTTTACAGAGTTTTGCTTACTCAAAAGCTTCAATTTTGACCCGTTTCAGGCACAGAAATGACTTTAAACACACTTATTTTAGTTGAAAAAGTCATAATTCACATCCAACAGTCATTTAGAGTCAAAAGATTAAATGTTAAAATTTCATCATTATAGACCATTTTGGGAATGTTCGACATGTCCAGAGTCATTGTTTTTCATCCGAAAATTGATTTTTGGGACTGTACCAAAAATGATTCAAAATGTCAATTGGATCGTGCCTCATGTTGAAATACCACTTTTTAAACCCTCAAAGTGACCAAAATTGCCATTTTTACAGAGTTTTGCTTACTCAAAAGCTTCAATTTTGACCCGTTTCAGGCACAGAAATGACTTTAAACACACTTATTTTAGTTGAAAAAGTCATAATTCACATCCAACAGACATTTAGAGTCAAAAGATTAAATGTTAAAATTTCATCATTATAGACCATTTTGGGAACGTTCGACATGTCCGGAGTCATCGTTTTTCATCCAAAAATTGATTTTTTGGACCGTACCAAAAATTATTCAAAATGTCAATTGGATCATGCCTCATGTTGAATAACCACTTTTTAAACCCTCACAGTGACCAAAAGTGCCATTTTTACAGAGTTTTGCTTACTCAAAAGCTTCAATTTTGACCCGTTTCAGGCACAGAAATGACTTTAAACACACTTATTTTAGTTGAAAAAGTCATAATTCACATCCAACAGTCATTTAGAGTCAAAAGATTAAATGTTAAAATTTCATCATTATAGACCATTTTGGGAACGTTCGGCATGTCCGGAGTCATCGTTTTTCATCCGAAAATTGATTTTTTGGACTGTACCAAAAATGATTCAAAATGTCAATTGGATCGTGCCTCATGTTGAATAACCACTTTTTAAACCCTCACAGTGACCAAAATGGCCATTTTTACAGAGTTTTGCTTACTCAAAAGCTTCAATTTTGACCCGTTTCAGTCACAGAAATGACTTTAAACACACTTATTTTAGTTGAAAAAGTCATAATTCACATCCAACAGTCATTTAGAGTCAAAAGATTAAATGTTAAAATTTCATCATTATAGACTATTTTGGGAACGTTCGACATGTCCGGAGTCATCGTTTTTCACCTGAAAATCGATTTTTTGGACTGTACCAAAAATGATTCAAAATGTCGATAGGATCATGCCTCATGTTGAATAACCACTTTTTAAACCCTCACAGTGACCAAAAGTGCCATTTTTACAGAGTTTTGCTTACTCAAAAGCTTCAATTTTGACCCGTTTCAGGCACAGAAATGACTTTAAACACACTTATTTTAGTTGAAAAAGTCATAATTCACATTCAACAGTCATTTAGAGTCAAAAGATTAAATATTAAAATTTCATCATTATTGACCATTTTGGGAACGTTCGACATGTCCGGAGTCATCGTTTTTCATCCGAAAATTGATTTTTTGGGCTGTACCAAAAATGATTCAAAATGTCAATTGGATCGTGCCTCATGTTGAATAACCACTTTTTAAACCCTCACAGTGACCAAAAGTGCCATTTTTACAGAGTTTTGCTTACTCAAAAGCTTCAATTTTGACCCGTTTCAGGCACAGAAATGACTTTAAACACACTTATTTTAGTTGAAAAAGTCATAATTCACATCCAACAGTCATTTAGAGTCAAAAGATTAAATGTTAAAATTTCATCATTATAGACCATTTTGGGAACGTTCGACATGTCCGGAGTCATCGTTTTTCATCCGAAAATTGATTTTTTGGACTGTACCAAAAATGATTCAAAATGTCAATTGGATCGTGCCTCATGTTGAATAACCACTTTTTAACCCCTTTACTGTTAAGGCATTATTAGGCTTATCATATAATTTCCATTGAAATCAATGGAAAGTCCATGACGAGTTACCCTTGTCATTAGCGGCGAAGAGGTTAAACCCTCACAGTGACCAAAAGTGCCATTTTTACAGAGTTTTGCTTACTCAAAAGCTTCAATTTTGACCCGTTTCAGGCACAGAAATGACTTTAAATACACTTATTTTAGTTGAAAAAGTCATAATTCACATCCAACAGTCATTTAGAGTCAAAAGATTAAATGTTAAAATTTCATCATTATAGACCATTTTGGGAACGTTCGACATGTCCGGAGTCATCGTTTTTCATCCGAAAATCGATTTTTTGGACTGTACCAAAAATGATTCAAAATGTCAATTGGATCGTGCCTCATGTTGAATAACCACTTTTTAAACCATCACAGTGACCAAAATGGCAATTTTTACAGAGTTTTGCTTACTCAAAAGCTTAAATTTTGACCCGTTTCAGTCACAGAAATGACTTTAAACACACTTATTTTAGTTGAAAAAGTCATAATTCACATCCAACAGTCATTTAGAGTCAAAAGATTAAATGTTAAAATTTCATCATTATAGACCATTTTGGGAACGTTCGACATGTCCGGAGTCATCGTTTTTCATCTGAAAATCGATTTTTTGGACTGTACCAAAAATGATTCAAAAATGTCAATTGGATCATACCTCATGTTGAATAACCACTTTTTAAACCCTCACAGTGACCAAAAGTGCCATTTTTACAGAGTTTTGCCTACTCAAAAGCTTCAATTTTGACCCGTTTCAGGCACAGAAATTACTTTAAACACACTTATTTTAGTTGAAAAAGTCATAATTCACATCCAACAGTCATTTAGAGTCAAAAGATTAAATGTTAAAATTTCATCATTATAGACCATTTTGGGAACGTTCGACATGTCCGGAGTCATCGTTTTTCATCCGAAAATTGATTTTTTGGACTGTACCAAAAATGATTCAAAATGTCAATTGGATCGTGCCTCATGTTGAATAACCACTTTTTAAACCCTCACAGTGACCAAAAGTGCCATTTTTACAGAGTTTTGCTTACTCAAAAGCTTCAATTTTGACCCATTTCAGGCACAGAAATGACTTTAAACACACTTATTTTAGTTGAAAAAGTCATAATTCACATCCAACAGTCATTTAGAGTCAAAAGATTAAATGTTAAAATTTCATCATTATTGACCATTTTGGGAACGTTCGACATGTCCGGAGTCATCGTTTTTCATCCGAAAATTGATTTTTGGGACTGTACCAAAAATGATTCAAAATGTCAATTGGATCGTGCCTCATGTTGAATAACCACTTTTTAAACCCTCACAGTGACCAAAAGTGCCATTTTTACAGAGTTTTGCTTACTCAAAAGCTTCAATTTTGACCCGTTTCAGGCACAGAAATGACTTTAAACACACTTATGTTAGTTGAAAAAAGTCATAATTCACATCCAAAAGTCATTTAGAGTCAAAAGATTAAATGTTAAAATTTCATCATTATAGACCATTTTGGGAACGTTCGACATGTCCGGAGTCATCGTTTTTCATCCGAAAATTGATTTTTTGGACTGTACCAAAAATGATTCAAAATGTCAATTGGATCGTGCCTCATGTTGAAATACCACTTTTTAAACCCTCAAAGTGACCAAAATTGCCATTTTTACAGAGTTTTGCTTACTCAAAAGCTTCAATTTTGACCCGTTTCAGGCACAGAAATGACTTTAAACACACTTATTTTCGTTGAAAAAGTCATAATGCACATCCAACAGTCATTTAGAGTCAAAAGATTAAATGTTAAAATTTCATCATTATAGACCATTTTGGGAACGTTCGACATGTCCGGAGTCATCGTTTTTCATCCGAAAATTGATTTTTGGGACTGTACCAAAAATGATTCAAAATGTCAATTGGATCGTGCCTCATGTTGAATAACCACTTTTTAAACCCTCACAGTGACCAAAAGTACCATTTTTACAGAGTTTTGCTTACTCAAAAGCTTCAATTTTGACCCGTTTCAGGCACAGAAATGACTTTAAACACACTTATTTTAGTTGAAAAAGTCATAATTCACATCCAACAGTCATTTAGAGTCAAAAGATTAAATGTTAAAATTTCATCATTATAGACCATTTTGGGAATGTTCGACATGTCCAGAGTCATCGTTTTTCATCCGAAAATTGATTTTTGGGACTGTACCAAAAATGATTCAAAATGTCAATTGGATCGTGCCTCATGTTGAAATACCACTTTTTAAACCCTCAAAGTGACCAAAATTGCCATTTTTACAGAGTTTTGCTTACTCAAAAGCTTCAATTTTGACCCGTTTCAGGCACAGAAATGACTTTAAACACACTTATTTTAGTTGAAAAAGTCATAATTCACATCCAACAGACATTTAGAGTCAAAAGATTAAATGTTAAAATTTCATCATTTTAGACCATTTTGGGAACGTTCGACATGTCCGGAGTCATCGTTTTTCATCCAAAAATTGATTTTTTGGACCGTACCAAAAATTATTCAAAATGTCAATTGGATCATGCCTCATGTTGAATAACCACTTTTTAAACCCTCACAGTGACCAAAAGTGCCATTTTTACAGAGTTTTGCTTACTCAAAAGCTTCAATTTTGACCCGTTTCAGGCACAGAAATGACTTTAAACACACTTATTTTAGTTGAAAAAGTCATAATTCACATCCAACAGTCATTTAGAGTCAAAAGATTGAATGTTAAAATGTCATCATTATAGACCATTTTGGGAACGCTCGACATGTCCGGAGTCATCGTTTTTCATCTGAAAATCGATTTTTTGGACTGTACCAAAAATGATTCAAAAATGTCAATTGGATCATACCTCATGTTGAATAACCACTTTTTAAACCCTCACAGTGACCAAAAGTGCCATTTTTACAGAGTTTTGCCTACTCAAAAGCTTCAATTTTGACCCGTTTCAGGCACAGAAATGACTTTAAACACACTTATTTTAGTTGAAAAAGTCATAATTCACATCCAACAGTCATTTAGAGTCAAAAGATTAAATGTTAAAATTTCATCATTATAGACCATTTTGGGAACGTTCGGCATGTCCGGAGTCATCGTTTTTCATCCGAAAATTGATTTTTTGGACTGTACCAAAAATGATTCAAAATGTCAATTGGATCGTGCCTCATGTTGAATAACCACTTTTTAAACCCTCACAGTGACCAAAATGGCCATTTTTACAGAGTTTTGCTTACTCAAAAGCTTCAATTTTGACCCGTTTCAGTCACAGAAATGACTTTAAACACACTTATTTTAGTTGAAAAAGTCATAATTCACATCCAACAGTCATTTAGAGTCAAAAGATTAAATGTTAAAATTTCATCATTATAGACTATTTTGGGAACGTTCGACATGTCCGGAGTCATCGTTTTTCACCTGAAAATCGATTTTTTGGACTGTACCAAAAATGATTCAAAATGTCGATAGGATCATGCCTCATGTTGAATAACCACTTTTTAAACCCTCACAGTGACCAAAAGTGCCATTTTTACAGAGTTTTGCTTACTCAAAAGCTTCAATTTTGACCCGTTTCAGGCACAGAAATGACTTTAAACACACTTATTTTAGTTGAAAAAGTCATAATTCACATTCAACAGTCATTTAGAGTCAAAAGATTAAATATTAAAATTTCATCATTATTGACCATTTTGGGAACGTTCGACATGTCCGGAGTCATCGTTTTTCATCCGAAAATTGATTTTTTGGGCTGTACCAAAAATGATTCAAAATGTCAATTGGATCGTGCCTCATGTTGAATAACCACTTTTTAAACCCTCACAGTGACCAAAAGTGCCATTTTTACAGAGTTTTGCTTACTCAAAAGCTTCAATTTTGACCCGTTTCAGGCACAGAAATGACTTTAAACACACTTATTTTAGTTGAAAAAGTCATAATTCACATCCAACAGTCATTTAGAGTCAAAAGATTAAATGTTAAAATTTCATCATTATAGACCATTTTGGGAACGTTCGACATGTCCGGAGTCATCGTTTTTCATCCGAAAATTGATTTTTTGGACTGTACCAAAAATGATTCAAAATGTCAATTGGATCGTGCCTCATGTTGAATAACCACTTTTTAACCCCTTTACTGTTAAGGCATTATTAGGCTTATCATATAATTTCCATTGAAATCAATGGAAAGTCCATGACGAGTTACCCTTGTCATTAGCGGCGAAGAGGTTAAACCCTCACAGTGACCAAAAGTGCCATTTTTACAGAGTTTTGCTTACTCAAAAGCTTCAATTTTGACCCGTTTCAGGCACAGAAATGACTTTAAACACACTTATTTTAGTTGAAAAAGTCATAATTCACATCCAACAGTCATTTAGAGTCAAAAGATTAAATGTTAAAATTTCATCATTATAGACCATTTTGGGAACGGTCGACATGTCCGGAGTCATCGTTTTTCATCCGAAAATTGATTTTTGGGACTGTACCAAAAATGATTCTAAATGTCAATTGGATCGTGCCTCATGTTGAATAACCACTTTTTAAACCCTCATAGTGACCAAAAGTGCCATTTTTACAGAGTTTTGCTTACTCAAAAGCTTCAATTTTGACCCGTTTCAGGCACAGAAATGACTTTAAACACACTTTTTTTAGTTGAAAAAGTCATAATTCACATCCAACAGTCATTTAGAGTCAAAAGATTAAATGTTAAAATTTCATCATTATTGACCATTTTGGGAACGTTCGACATGTCCGGAGTCATCGTTTTTCATCCGAAAATTGATTTTTGGGACTGTACCAAAAATGATTCAAAATGTCGATTGGATCGTGCCTCATGTTGAATAACCACTTTTTAAACCCTCACAGTAACCAAAAGTGCCATTTTTACAGAGTTTTGCTTACTCAAAAGCTTCAATTTTGACCCGTTTCAGGCACAGAAATGACTTTAAACACACTTATTTTAGTTGAAAAAGTCATAATTCACATCCAACAGTCATTTAGAGTCAAAAGATTAAATGTTAAAATTTCATCATTATAGACCATTTTGGGAACGTTCGACATGTCCGGAGTCATCGTTTTTCATCCGAAAATTGATTTTTGGGACTGTACCAAAAATGATTCAAAATGTCAATTGGATCGTGCCTCATGTTGAATAACCACTTTTTAAACCCTCACAGTGACCAAAAGTGCCATTTTTACAGAGTTTTGCTTACTCAAAAGCTTCAATTTTGACCCGTTTCAGGCACAGAAATGACTTTAAACACACTTATTTTAGTTGAAAAAGTCATAATGCACATCCAACAGTCATTTAGAGTCAAAAGATTAAATGTTAAAATTTCATCATTATAGACCATTTTGGGAACGTTCGACATGTCCGGAGTCATCGTTTTTCATCCGAAAATTGATTTTTGGGACTGTACCAAAAATGATTCTAAATGTCAATTGGATCGTGCCTCATGTTGAATAACCACTTTTTAAACCCTCATAGTGACCAAAAGTGCCATTTTTACAGAGTTTTGCTTACTCAAAAGCTTCAATTTTGACCCGTTTCAGGCACAGAAATGACTTTAAACACACTTATTTTAGTTGAAAAAGTCATAATTCACATCCAACAGTCATTTAGAGTCAAAAGATTAAATGTTAAAATTTCATCATTATAGACCATTTTGGGAACGGTCGACATGTCCGGAGTCATCGTTTTTCATCCGAAAATTGATTTTTTGGACTGTACCAAAAATGATTCAAAATGTCAATTGGATCGTGCCTCATGTTGAATAACCACTTTTTAAACCCTCACAGTGACCAAAATGGCCATTTTTACAGAGTTTTGCTTACTCAAAAGCTTCAATTTTGACCCGTTTCAGTCACAGAAATGACTTTAAACACACTTATTTTAGTTGAAAAAGTCATAATTCACATCCAACAGTCATTTAGAGTCAAAAGATTAAATGTTAAAATTTCATCATTATAGACCATTTTGGGAACGTTCGACATGTCCGGAGTCATCGTTTTTCATCCGAAAATTGATTTTTGGGACTGTACCAAAAATGATTCAAAATGTCAATTGGATCGTGCCTCATGTTGAATAACCACTTTTTAAACCCTCATAGTGACCAAAAGTGCCATTTTTACAGAGTTTTGCTTACTCAAAAGCTTCAATTTTGACCCGTTTCAGGCACAGAAATGACTTTAAACACACTTATTTTAGTTGAAAAAGTCATAATTCACATCCAACAGTCATTTAGAGTCAAAAGATTAAATGTTAAAATTTCATCATTATAGACCATTTTGGGAACGGTCGACATGTCCGGAGTCATCGTTTTTCATCCGAAAATTGATTTTTTGGACTGTACCAAAAATGATTCAAAATGTCAATTGGATCGTGCCTCATGTTGAATAACCACTTTTTAAACACTCACAGTGACCAAAATGGCCATTTTTACAGAGTTTTGCTTACTCAAAAGCTTCAATTTTGACCCGTTTCAGTCACAGAAATGACTTTAAACACACTTATTTTAGTTGAAAAAGTCATAATTCACATCCAACAGTCATTTAGAGTCAAAAGATTAAATGTTAAAATTTCATCATTATAGACCATTTTGGGAACGTTCGACATGTCCGGAGTCATCGTTTTTCATCCGAAAATTGATTTTTGGGACTGTACCAAAAATGATTCTAAATGTCAATTGGATCGTGCCTCATGTTGAATAACCACTTTTTAAACCCTCATAGTGACCAAAAGTGCCATTTTTACAGAGTTTTGCTTACTCAAAAGCTTCAATTTTGACCCGTTTCAGGCACAGAAATGACTTTAAACACACTTATTTTAGTTGAAAAAGTCATAATTCACATCCAACAGTCATTTAGAGTCAAAAGATTAAATGTTAAAATTTCATCATTATAGACCATTTTGGGAACGGTCGACATGTCCGGAGTCATCGTTTTTCATCCGAAAATTGATTTTTGGGACTGTACCAAAAATGATTCTAAATGTCAATTGGATCGTGCCTCATGTTGAATAACCACTTTTTAAACCCTCATAGTGACCAAAAGTGCCATTTTTACAGAGTTTTGCTTACTCAAAAGCTTCAATTTTGACCCGTTTCAGGCACAGAAATGACTTTAAACACACTTATTTTAGTTGAAAAAGTCATAATTCACATCCAACAGTCATTTAGAGTCAAAAGATTAAATGTTAAAATTTCATCATTATAGACCATTTTGGGAACGGTCGACATGTCCGGAGTCATCGTTTTTCATCCGAAAATTGATTTTTTGGACTGTACCAAAAATGATTCAAAATGTCAATTGGATCGTGCCTCATGTTGAATAACCACTTTTTAAACACTCACAGTGACCAAAATGGCCATTTTTACAGAGTTTTGCTTACTCAAAAGCTTCAATTTTGACCCGTTTCAGGCACAGAAATGACTTTAAACACACTTTTTTTAGTTGAAAAAGTCATAATTCACATCCAACAGTCATTTAGAGTCAAAAGATTAAATGTTAAAATTTCATCATTATAGACCATTTTGGGAACGTTCGGCATGGCCGGAGTCATCGTTTTTCATCCGAAAATTGATTTTTTGGACTGTACCAAAAATGATTCAAAATGTGAATTGGATCGTGCCTCATGTTGAATAACCACTTTTTAAACCCTCACAGTGACCAAAATGGCCATTTTTACAGAGTTTTGCTTACTCAAAAGCTTCAATTTTGACCCGTTTCAGTCACAGAAATGACTTTAAACACACTTATTTGAGTTGAAAAAGTCATAATTCACATCCAACAGTCATTTAGAGTCAAAAGATTAAATGTTAAAATTTCATCATTATTGACCATTTTGGGAACGTTCGACATGTCCGGAGTCATCGTTTTTCATCCGAAAATTGATTTTTGGGACTGTACCAAAAATGATTCAAAATGTCGATTGGATCGTGCCTCATGTTGAATAACCACTTTTTAAACCCTCACAGTGACCAAAAGTGCCATTTTTACAGAGTTTTGCTTACTCAAAAGCTTCAATTTTGACCCGTTTCAGTCACAGAAATGACTTTAAACACACTTATTTTATTTGAAAAAGTCATAATTCACATCCAACAGTCATTTAGAGTCAAAAGATTAAATGTTAAAATTTCATCATTATAGACCATTTTGGGAACGTTCGACATGTCCGGAGTCACCGTTTTTCATCCGAAAATTGATTTTTGGGACTGTACCAAAAATGATTCTAAATGTCAATTGGATCGTGCCTCATGTTGAATAACCACTTTTTAAACCCTCATAGTGACCAAAAGTGCCATTTTTACAGAGTTTTGCTTACTCAAAAGCTTTAATTTTGACCCGTTTCAGGCACAGAAATGACTTTAAACACACTTATTTTAGTTGAAAAAGTCATAATTCACATCCAACAGTCATTTAGAGTCAAAAGATTAAATGTTAAAATTTCATCATTATAGACCATTTTGGGAACGGTCGACATGTCCGGAGTCATCGTTTTTCATCCGAAAATTGATTTTTTGGACTGTACCAAAAATGATTCAAAATGTCAATTGGATCGTGCCTCATGTTGAATAACCACTTTTTAAACCCTCACAGTGACCAAAATGGCCATTTTTACAGAGTTTTGCTTACTCAAAAGCTTCAATTTTGACCCGTTTCAGTCACAGAAATGACTTTAAACACACTTATTTTAGTTGAAAAAGTCATAATTCACATCCAACAGTCATTTAGAGTCAAAAGAATAAATGTTAAAATTTCATCATTATAGACCATTTTGGGAACGTTCGACATGTCCGGAGTCATCGTTTTTCATCCGAAAATTGATTTTTGGGACTGTACCAAAAATGATTCAAAATGTCAATTGGATCGTGCCTCATATTGAATAACCACTTTTTAAACCCTCACAGTGACCAAAAGTGCCATTTTTACAGAGTTTTGCTTACTCAAAAGCTTCAATTTTGACCCGTTTCAGGCACAGAAATGACTTTAAACACACTTTTTTTAGTTGAAAAAGTCATAATTCACATCCAACAGTCATTTAGAGTCAAAAGATTAAATGTTAAAATTTCATCATTATAGACCATTTTGGGAACGTTCGGCATGGCCGGAGTCATCGTTTTTCATCCGAAAATTGATTTTTTGGACTGTACCAAAAATGATTCAAAATGTGAATTGGATCGTGCCTCATGTTGAATAACCACTTTTTAAACCCTCACAGTGACCAAAATGGCCATTTTTACAGAGTTTTGCTTACTCAAAAGCTTCAATTTTGACCCGTTTCAGTCACAGAAATGACTTTAAACACACTTATTTGAGTTGAAAAAGTCATAATTCACATCCAACAGTCATTTAGAGTCAAAAGATTAAATGTTAAAATTTCATCATTATAGACCATTTTGGGAACGTTCGACATGTCCGGAGTCATCGTTTTTCATCCGAAAATCGAATTTTTGGACTGTACCAAAAATGATTCAAAATGTCAATTGGATCATGCCTCATGTTGAATAACCACTTTTTAAACCCTCACAGTGACCAAAAGTGCCATTTTTACAGAGTTTTGCTTACTCAAAAGCTTCAATTTTGACCCGTTTCAGGCACAGAAATGACTTTAAACACACTTATTTTAGTTGAAAAAGTCATAATTCACATCCAACAGTCATTTAGAGTCAAAAGTATAATGTTAAAATTTCATCATTATTGACCATTTTGGGAACGTTCGACATGTCCGGAGTCATCGTTTTTCATCCGAAAATTGATTTTTGGGATTGTACCAAAAATGATTCAAAATGTCGATTGGATCGTGCCTCATGTTGAATAACCACTTTTTAAACCCTCACAGTGACCAAAAGTGCCATTTTTACAGAGTTTTGCTTACTCAAAAGCTTCAATTTTGACCCGTTTCAGGCACAGAAATGACTTTAAACACACTTATTTTAGTTGAAAAAGTCATAATTCACATCCAACAGTCATTTAGAGTCAAAAGATTAAATGTTAAAATTTCATCATTATAGACCATTTTGGGAACGTTCGACATGTCCGGAGTCATCGTTTTTCATCCGAAAATTGATTTTTGGGACTGTACCAAAAATGATTCAAAATGTCAATTGGATCGTGCCTCATGTTGAATAACCACTTTTTAAACCCTCACAGTGACCAAAAGTGCCATTTTTACAGAGTTTTGCTTACTCAAAAGCTTCAATTTTGACCCGTTTCAGGCACAGAAATGACTTTAAACACACTTATTTTAGTTGAAAAAGTCATAATGCACATCCAACAGTCATTTAGAGTCAAAAGATTAAATGTTAAAATTTCATCATTATAGACCATTTTGGGAACGTTCGACATGTCCGGAGTCATCGTTTTTCATCCGAAAATTGATTTTTGGGACTGTACCAAAAATGATTCTAAATGTCAATTGGATCGTGCCTCATGTTGAATAACCACTTTTTAAACCCTCATAGTGACCAAAAGTGCCATTTTTACAGAGTTTTGCTTACTCAAAAGCTTCAATTTTTACCCGTTTCAGGCACAGAAATGACTTTAAACACACTTATTTTAGTTGAAAAAGTCATAATTCACATCCAACAGTCATTTAGAGTCAAAAGATTAAATGTTAAAATTTCATCATTATAGACCATTTTGGGAACGGTCGACATGTCCGGAGTCATCGTTTTTCATCCGAAAATTGATTTTTTGGACTGTACCAAAAATGATTCAAAATGTCAATTGGATCGTGCCTCATGTTGAATAACCACTTTTTAAACACTCACAGTGACCAAAAGTGCCATTTTTACAGAGTTTTGCTTACTCAAAAGCTTCAATTTTGACCCGTTTCAGGCACAGAAATGACTTTAAACACACTTATTTTAGTTGAAAAAGTCATAATTCACATCCAACAGTCATTTAGAGTCAAAAGATTAAATGTTAAAATTTCATCATTATAGACCATTTTGGGAACGGTCGACATGTCCGGAGTCATCGTTTTTCATCCGAAAATTGATTTTTGGGACTGTACCAAAAATGATTCTAAATGTCAATTGGATCGTGCCTCATGTTGAATAACCACTTTTTAAACCCTCATAGTGACCAAAAGTGCCATTTTTACAGAGTTTTGCTTACTCAAAAGCTTCAATTTTGACCCGTTTCAGGCACAGAAATGACTTTAAACACACTTATTTTAGTTGAAAAAGTCATAATTCACATTCAACAGTCATTTAGAGTCAAAAGATTAAATGTTAAAATTTCATCATTATAGATCATTTTGGGAACGGTCGACATGTCCGGAGTCATCGTTTTTCATCCGAAAATTGATTTTTTGGACTGTACCAAAAATGATTCAAAATGTCAATTGGATCGTGCCTCATGTTGAATAACCACTTTTTAAACCCTCACAGTGACCAAAATGGCCATTTTTACAGAGTTTTGCTTACTCAAAAGCTTCAATTTTGACCCGTTTCAGTCACAGAAATGACTTTAAACACACTTATTTTAGTTGAAAAAGTCATAATTCACATCCAACAGTCATTTAGAGTCAAAAGATTAAATGTTAAAATTTCATCATTATAGACCATTTTGGGAACGTTCGACATGTCCGGAGTCATCGTTTTTCATCCGAAAATTGATTTTTGGGACTGTACCAAAAATGATTCAAAATGTCAATTGGATCGTGCCTCATATTGAATAACCACTTTTTAAACCCTCACAGTGACCAAAAGTGCCATTTTTACAGAG
Source organism: Lissotriton vulgaris (assembly GCF_964263255.1). Classification (NCBI taxonomy): domain Eukaryota; kingdom Metazoa; phylum Chordata; class Amphibia; order Caudata; family Salamandridae; genus Lissotriton; species Lissotriton vulgaris. Next base: position 81,118 of record NW_028245190.1, on the reverse strand, counting down.
TTTTGCTTACTCAAAAGCTTCAATTTTGACCCGTTTCAGGCACAGAAATGACTTTAAACACACTTTTTTTAGTTGAAAAAGTCATAATTCACATCCAACAGTCATTTAGAGTCAAAAGATTAAATGTTGAAATTTCATCATTATAGACCTTTTTGGGAACGTTCGGCATGGCCGGAGTCATCGTTTTTCATCCGAAAATTGATTTTTTGGACTGTACCAAAAATGATTCAAAATGTGAATTGGATCGTGCCTCATGTTGAATAACCACTTTTTAAACCCTCACAGTGACCAAAATGGCCATTTTTACAGAGTTTTGCTTACTCAAAAGCTTCAATTTTGACCCGTTTCAGTCACAGAAATGACTTTAAACACACTTATTTGAGTTGAAAAAGTCATAATTCACATCCAACAGTCATTTAGAGTCAAAAGATTAAATGTTAAAATTTCATCATTATAGACCATTTTGGGAACGTTCGACATGTCCGGAGTCATCGTTTTTCATCCGAAAATCGATTTTTTGGACTGTACCAAAAATGATTCAAAATGTCAATTGGATCATGCCTCATGTTGAATAACCACTTTTTAAACCCTCACAGTGACCAAAAGTGCCATTTTTACAGAGTTTTGCTTACTCAAAAGCTTCAATTTTGACCCGTTTCAGGCACAGAAATGACTTTAAACACACTTATTTTAGTTGAAAAAGTCATAATTCACATCCAACAGTCATTTAGAGTCAAAAGATTAAATGTTAAAATTTCATCATTATTGACCATTTTGGGAACGTTCGACATGTCCGGAGTCATCGTTTTTCATCCGAAAATTGATTTTTGGGACTGTACCAAAAATGATTCAAAATGTCGATTGGATCGTGCCTCATGTTGAATAACCACTTTTTAAACCCTCACAGTAACCAAAAGTGCCATTTTTACAGAGTTTTGCTTACTCAAAAGCTTCAATTTTGACCCGTTTCAGGCACAGAAATGACTTTAAACACACTTATTTTAGTTGAAAAAGTCATAATTCACATCCAACAGTCATTTAGAGTCAAAAGATTAAATGTTAAAATTTCATCATTATAGACCATTTTGGGAACGTTCGACATGTCCGGAGTCATCGTTTTTCATCCGAAAATTGATTTTTGGGACTGTACCAAAAATGATTCAAAATGTCAATTGGATCGTGCCTCATGTTGAATAACCACTTTTTAAACCCTCACAGTGACCAAAAGTGCCATTTTTACAGAGTTTTGCTTACTCAAAAGCTTCAATTTTGACCCGTTTCAGGCACAGAAATGACTTTAAACACACTTATTTTAGTTGAAAAAGTCATAATGCACATCCAACAGTCATTTAGAGTCAAAAGATTAAATGTTAAAATTTCATCATTATAGACCATTTTGGGAACGTTCGACATGTCCGGAGTCATCGTTTTTCATCCGAAAATTGATTTTTGGGACTGTACCAAAAATGATTCTAAATGTCAATTGGATCGTGCCTCATGTTGAATAACCACTTTTTAAACCCTCATAGTGACCAAAAGTGCCATTTTTACAGAGTTTTGCTTACTCAAAAGCTTCAATTTTGACCCGTTTCAGGCACAGAAATGACTTTAAACACACTTATTTTAGTTGAAAAAGTCATAATTCACATCCAACAGTCATTTAGAGTCAAAAGATTAAATGTTAAAATTTCATCATTATAGACCATTTTGGGAACGGTCGACATGTCCGGAGTCATCGTTTTTCATCCGAAAATTGATTTTTTGGACTGTACCAAAAATGATTCAAAATGTCAATTGGATCGTGCCTCATGTTGAATAACCACTTTTTAAACACTCACAGTGACCAAAATGGCCATTTTTACAGAGTTTTGCTTACTCAAAAGCTTCAATTTTGACCCGTTTCAGTCACAGAAATGACTTTAAACACACTTATTTTAGTTGAAAAAGCCATAATTCACATCCAACAGTCATTTAGAGTCAAAAGATTAAATGTTAAAATTTCATCATTATAGACCATTTTGGGAACGTTCGACATGTCCGGAGTCATCGTTTTTCATCCGAAAATTGATTTTTGGGACTGTACCAAAAATGATTCTAAATGTCAATTGGATCGTGCCTCATGTTGAATAACCACTTTTTAAACCCTCATAGTGACCAAAAGTGCCATTTTTACAGAGTTTTGCTTACTCAAAAGCTTCAATTTTGACCCGTTTCAGGCACAGAAATGACTTTAAACACACTTATTTTAGTTGAAAAAGTCATAATTCACATCCAACAGTCATTTAGAGTCAAAAGATTAAATGTTAAAATTTCATCATTATAGACCATTTTGGGAACGGTCGACATGTCCGGAGTCATCGTTTTTCATCCAAAAATTGATTTTTTGGACTGTACCAAAAATGATTCAAAATGTCAATTGGATCGTGCCTCATGTTGAATAACCACTTTTTAAACACTCACAGTGACCAAAATGGCCATTTTTACAGAGTTTTGCTTACTCAAAAGCTTCAATTTTGACCCGTTTCAGTCACAGAAATGACTTTAAACACACTTATTTTAGTTGAAAAAGTCATAATTCACATCCAACAGTCATTTAGAGTCAAAAGATTAAATGTTAAAATATCATCATTATAGACCATTTTGGGAACGTTCGACATGTCCGGAGTCACCGTTTTTCATCCGAAAATTGATTTTTGGGACTGTACCAAAAATGATTCTAAATGTCAATTGGATCGTGCCTCATGTTGAATAACCACTTTTTAAACCCTCATAGTGACCAAAAGTGCCATTTTTACAGAGTTTTGCTTACTCAAAAGCTTCAATTTTGACCCGTTTCAGTCACAGAAATGACTTTAAACACACTTATTTTAGTTGAAAAAGTCATAATTCACATCCAACAGTCATTTAGAGTCAAAAGATTAAATGTTAAAATTTCATCATTATAGACCATTTTGGGAACGTTCGACATGTCCGGAGTCATCGTTTTTCATCCGAAAATTGATTTTTGGGACTGTACCAAAAATGATTCAAAATGTCAATTGGATCGTGCCTCATATTGAATAACCACTTTTTAAACCCTCACAGTGACCAAAAGTGCCATTTTTACAGAGTTTTGCTTACTCAAAAGCTTCAATTTTGACCCGTTTCAGGCACAGAAATGACTTTAAACACACTTTTTTTAGTTGAAAAAGTCATAATTCACATCCAACAGTCATTTAGAGTCAAAAGATTAAATGTTGAAATTTCATCATTATAGACCTTTTTGGGAACGTTCGGCATGGCCGGAGTCATCGTTTTTCATCCGAAAATTGATTTTTTGGACTGTACCAAAAATGATTCAAAATGTGAATTGGATCGTGCCTCATGTTGAATAACCACTTTTTAAACCCTCACAGTGACCAAAATGGCCATTTTTACAGAGTTTTGCTTACTCAAAAGCTTCAATTTTGACCCGTTTCAGTCACAGAAATGACTTTAAACACACTTATTTGAGTTGAAAAAGTCATAATTCACATCCAACAGTCATTTAGAGTCAAAAGATTAAATGTTAAAATTTCATCATTATAGACCATTTTGGGAACGTTCGACATGTCCGGAGTCATCGTTTTTCATCCGAAAATCGATTTTTTGGACTGTACCAAAAATGATTCAAAATGTCAATTGGATCATGCCTCATGTTGAATAACCACTTTTTAAACCCTCACAGTGACCAAAAGTGCCATTTTTACAGAGTTTTGCTTACTCAAAAGCTTCAATTTTGACCCGTTTCAGGCACAGAAATGACTTTAAACACACTTATTTTAGTTGAAAAAGTCATAATTCACATCCAACAGTCATTTAGAGTCAAAAGATTAAATGTTAAAATTTCATCATTATTGACCATTTTGGGAACGTTCGACATGTCCGGAGTCATCGTTTTTCATCCGAAAATTGATTTTTGGGACTGTACCAAAAATGATTCAAAATGTCGATTGGATCGTGCCTCATGTTGAATAACCACTTTTTAAACCCTCACAGTAACCAAAAGTGCCATTTTTACAGAGTTTTGCTTACTCAAAAGCTTCAATTTTGACCCGTTTCAGGCACAGAAATGACTTTAAACACACTTATTTTAGTTGAAAAAGTCATAATTCACATCCAACAGTCATTTAGAGTCAAAAGATTAAATGTTAAAATTTCATCATTATAGACCATTTTGGGAACGTTCGACATGTCCGGAGTCATCGTTTTTCATCCGAAAATTGATTTTTGGGACTGTACCAAAAATGATTCAAAATGTCAATTGGATCGTGCCTCATGTTGAATAACCACTTTTTAAACCCTCACAGTGACCAAAAGTGCCATTTTTACAGAGTTTTGCTTACTCAAAAGCTTCAATTTTGACCCGTTTCAGGCACAGAAATGACTTTAAACACACTTATTTTAGTTGAAAAAGTCATAATGCACATCCAACAGTCATTTAGAGTCAAAAGATTAAATGTTAAAATTTCATCATTATAGACCATTTTGGGAACGTTCGACATGTCCGGAGTCATCGTTTTTCATCCGAAAATTGATTTTTGGGACTGTACCAAAAATGATTCTAAATGTCAATTGGATCGTGCCTCATGTTGAATAACCACTTTTTAAACCCTCATAGTGACCAAAAGTGCCATTTTTACAGAGTTTTGCTTACTCAAAAGCTTCAATTTTGACCCGTTTCAGGCACAGAAATGACTTTAAACACACTTATTTTAGTTGAAAAAGTCATAATTCACATCCAACAGTCATTTAGAGTCAAAAGATTAAATGTTAAAATTTCATCATTATAGACCATTTTGGGAACGGTCGACATGTCCGGAGTCATCGTTTTTCATCCGAAAATTGATTTTTTGGACTGTACCAAAAATGATTCAAAATGTCAATTGGATCGTGCCTCATGTTGAATAACCACTTTTTAAACACTCACAGTGACCAAAATGGCCATTTTTACAGAGTTTTGCTTACTCAAAAGCTTCAATTTTGACCCGTTTCAGTCACAGAAATGACTTTAAACACACTTATTTTAGTTGAAAAAGCCATAATTCACATCCAACAGTCATTTAGAGTCAAAAGATTAAATGTTAAAATTTCATCATTATAGACCATTTTGGGAACGGTCGACATGTCCGGAGTCATCGTTTTTCATCCAAAAATTGATTTTTTGGACTGTACCAAAAATGATTCAAAATGTCAATTGGATCGTGCCTCATGTTGAATAACCACTTTTTAAACACTCACAGTGACCAAAATGGCCATTTTTACAGAGTTTTGCTTACTCAAAAGCTTCAATTTTGACCCGTTTCAGTCACAGAAATGACTTTAAACACACTTATTTTAGTTGAAAAAGTCATAATTCACATCCAACAGTCATTTAGAGTCAAAAGATTAAATGTTAAAATATCATCATTATAGACCATTTTGGGAACGTTCGACATGTCCGGAGTCACCGTTTTTCATCCGAAAATTGATTTTTGGGACTGTACCAAAAATGATTCTAAATGTCAATTGGATCGTGCCTCATGTTGAATAACCACTTTTTAAACCCTCATAGTGACCAAAAGTGCCATTTTTACAGAGTTTTGCTTACTCAAAAGCTTTAATTTTGACCCGTTTCAGGCACAGAAATGACTTTAAACACACTTATTTTAGTTGAAAAAGTCATAATTCACATCCAACAGTCATTTAGAGTCAAAAGATTAAATGTTAAAATTTCATCATTATAGACCATTTTGGGAACGGTCGACATGTCCGGAGTCATCGTTTTTCATCCGAAAATTGATTTTTTGGACTGTACCAAAAATGATTCAAAATGTCAATTGGATCGTGCCTCATGTTGAATAACCACTTTTTAAACCCTCACAGTGACCAAAATGGCCATTTTTACAGAGTTTTGCTTACTCAAAAGCTTCAATTTTGACCCGTTTCAGTCACAGAAATGACTTTAAACACACTTATTTTAGTTGAAAAAGTCATAATTCACATCCAACAGTCATTTAGAGTCAAAAGATTAAATGTTAAAATTTCATCATTATAGACCATTTTGGGAACGTTCGACATGTCCGGAGTCATCGTTTTTCATCCGAAAATTGATTTTTGGGACTGTACCAAAAATGATTCAAAAGGTCAATTGGATCGTGCCTCATGTTGAATAACCACTTTTTAAACCCTCATAGTGACCAAAAGTGCCATTTTTACAGAGTTTTGCTTACTCAAAAGCTTCAATTTTGACCCGTTTCAGGCACAGAAATGACTTTAAACACACTTATTTTAGTTGAAAAAGTCATAATTCACATCCAACAGTCATTTAGAGTCAAAAGATTAAATGTTAAAATTTCATCATTATAGACCATTTTGGGAACGGTCGACATGTCCGGAGTCATCGTTTTTCATCCGAAAATTGATTTTTTGGACTGTACCAAAAATGATTCAAAATGTCAATTGGATCGTGCCTCATGTTGAATAACCACTTTTTAAACACTCACAGTGACCAAAATGGCCATTTTTACAGAGTTTTGCTTACTCAAAAGCTTCAATTTTGACCCGTTTCAGTCACAGAAATGACTTTAAACACACTTATTTTAGTTGAAAAAGTCATAATTCACATCCAACAGTCATTTAGAGTCAAAAGATTAAATGTTAAAATTTCATCATTATAGACCATTTTGGGAACGTTCGACATGTCCGGAGTCATCGTTTTTCATCCGAAAATTGATTTTTGGGACTGTACCAAAAATGATTCTAAATGTCAATTGGATCGTGCCTCATGTTGAATAACCACTTTTTAAACCCTCATAGTGACCAAAAGTGCCATTTTTACAGAGTTTTGCTTACTCAAAAGCTTCAATTTTGACCCGTTTCAGGCACAGAAATGACTTTAAACACACTTATTTTAGTTGAAAAAGTCATAATTCACATCCAACAGTCATTTAGAGTCAAAAGATTAAATGTTAAAATTTCATCATTATAGACCATTTTGGGAACGGTCGACATGTCCGGAGTCATCGTTTTTCATCCGAAAATTGATTTTTGGGACTGTACCAAAAATGATTCTAAATGTCAATTGGATCGTGCCTCATGTTGAATAACCACTTTTTAAACCCTCATAGTGACCAAAAGTGCCATTTTTACAGAGTTTTGCTTACTCAAAAGCTTCAATTTTGACCCGTTTCAGGCACAGAAATGACTTTAAACACACTTATTTTAGTTGAAAAAGTCATAATTCACATCCAACAGTCATTTAGAGTCAAAAGATTAAATGTTAAAATTTCATCATTATAGACCATTTTGGGAACGGTCGACATGTCCGGAGTCATCGTTTTTCATCCGAAAATTGATTTTTTGGACTGTACCAAAAATGATTCAAAATGTCAATTGGATCGTGCCTCATGTTGAATAACCACTTTTTAAACCCTCATAGTGACCAAAAGTGCCATTTTTACAGAGTTTTGCTTACTCAAAAGCTTCAATTTTGACCCGTTTCGGGCACAGAAATGACTTTAAACACACTTTTTTTAGTTGAAAAAGTCATAATTCACATCCAACAGTCATTTAGAGTCAAAAGATTAAATGTTAAAATTTCATCATTATAGACCATTTTGGGAACGTTCGGCATGGCCGGAGTCATCGTTTTTCATCCGAAAATTGATTTTTTGGACTGTACCAAAAATGATTCAAAATGTGAATTGGATCGTGCCTCATGTTGAATAACCACTTTTTAAACCCTCACAGTGACCAAAATGGCCATTTTTAAAGAGTTTTGCTTACTCAAAAGCTTCAATTTTGACCCGTTTCAGTCACAGAAATGACTTTAAACACACTTATTTGAGTTGAAAAAGTCATAATTCACATCCAACAGTCATTTAGAGTCAAAAGATGAAATGTTAAAATTTCATCATTATAGACCATTTTGGGAACGTTCGACATGTCCGGAGTCATCGTTTTTCATCCGAAAATCGATTTTTTGGACTGTACCAAAAATGATTCAAAATGTCAATTGGATCATGCCTCATGTTGAATAACCACTTTTTAAACCCTCACAGTGACCAAAAGTGCCATTTTTACAGAGTTTTGCTTACTCAAAAGCTTCAATTTTGACCCGTTTCAGGCACAGAAATGACTTTAAACACACTTATTTTAGTTGAAAAAGTCATAATTCACATCCAACAGTCATTTAGAGTCAAAAGATTAAATGTTAAAATTTCATCATTATTGACCATTTTGGGAACGTTCGACATGTCCGGAGTCATCGTTTTTCATCCGAAAATTGATTTTTGGGACTGTACCAAAAATGATTCAAAATGTCAATTGGATCGTGCCTCATGTTGAATAACCACTTTTTAAACCCTCACAGTGACCAAAATGGCCATTTTTACAGAGTTTTGCTTACTCAAAAGCTTCAATTTTGACCCGTTTCAGTCACAGAAATGACTTTAAACACACTTATTTGAGTTGAAAAAGTCATAATTCACATCCAACAGTCATTTAGAGTCAAAAGATTAAATGTTAAAATTTCATCATTATAGACCATTTTGGGAACGTTCGACATGTCCGGAGTCATCGTTTTTCATCCGAAAATCGATTTTTTGGACTGTACCAAAAATGATTCAAAATGTCAATTGGATCATGCCTCATGTTGAATAACCACTTTTTAAACCCTCACAGTGACCAAAAGTGCCATTTTTACAGAGTTTTGCTTACTCAAAAGCTTCAATTTTGACCCGTTTCAGGCACAGAAATGACTTTAAACACACTTATTTTAGTTGAAAAAGTCATAATTCACATCCAACAGTCATTTAGAGTCAAAAGATTAAATGTTAAAATTTCATCATTATTGACCATTTTGGGAACGTTCGACATGTCCGGAGTCATCGTTTTTCATCCGAAAATTGATTTTTGGGACTGTACCAAAAATGATTCAAAATGTCGATTGGATCGTGCCTCATGTTGAATAACCACTTTTTAAACCCTCACAGTGACCAAAAGTGCCATTTTTACAGAGTTTTGCTTACTCAAAAGCTTCAATTTTGACCCGTTTCAGGCACAGAAATGACTTTAAACACACTTATTTTAGTTGAAAAAGTCATAATTCACATCCAACAGTCATTTAGAGTCAAAAGATTAAATGTTAAAATTTCATCATTATAGACCATTTTGGGAACGTTCGACATGTCCGGAGTCATCGTTTTTCATCCGAAAATTGATTTTTGGGACTGTACCAAAAATGATTCAAAATGTCAATTGGATCGTGCCTCATGTTGAATAACCACTTTTTAAACCCTCACAGTGACCAAAAGTGCCATTTTTACAGAGTTTTGCTTACTCAAAAGCTTCAATTTTGACCCGTTTCAGGCACAGAAATGACTTTAAACACACTTATTTTAGTTGAAAAAGTCATAATGCACATCCAACAGTCATTTAGAGTCAAAAGATTAAATGTTAAAATTTCATCATTATAGACCATTTTGGGAACGTTCGACATGTCCGGAGTCATCGTTTTTCATCCGAAAATTGATTTTTGGGACTGTACCAAAAATGATTCTAAATGTCAATTGGATCGTGCCTCATGTTGAATAACCACTTTTTAAACCCTCATAGTGACCAAAAGTGCCATTTTTACAGAGTTTTGCTTACTCAAAAGCTTCAATTTTTACCCGTTTCAGGCACAGAAATGACTTTAAACACACTTATTTTAGTTGAAAAAGTCATAATTCACATCCAACAGTCATTTAGAGTCAAAAGATTAAATGTTAAAATTTCATCATTATAGACCATTTTGGGAACGGTCGACATGTCCGGAGTCATCGTTTTTCATCCGAAAATTGATTTTTTGGACTGTACCAAAAATGATTCAAAATGTCAATTGGATCGTGCCTCATGTTGAATAACCACTTTTTAAACACTCACAGTGACCAAAAGTGCCATTTTTACAGAGTTTTGCTTACTCAAAAGCTTCAATTTTGACCCGTTTCAAGCACAGAAATGACTTTAAACACACTTATTTTAGTTGAAAAAGTCATAATTCACATCCAACAGTCATTTAGAGTCAAAAGATTAAATGTTAAAATTTCATCATTATAGACCATTTTGGGAACGGTCGACATGTCCGGAGTCATCGTTTTTCATCCGAAAATTGATTTTTGGGACTGTACCAAAAATGATTCTAAATGTCAATTGGATCGTGCCTCATGTTGAATAACCACTTTTTAAACCCTCATAGTGACCAAAAGTGCCATTTTTACAGAGTTTTGCTTACTCAAAAGCTTCAATTTTGACCCGTTTCAGGCACAGAAATGACTTTAAACACACTTATTTTAGTTGAAAAAGTCATAATTCACATCCAACAGTCATTTAGAGTCAAAAGATTAAATGTTAAAATTTCATCATTATAGACCATTTTGGGAACGGTCGACATGTCCGGAGTCATCGTTTTTCATCCGAAAATTGATTTTTTGGACTGTACCAAAAATGATTCAAAATGTCAATTGGATCGTGCCTCATGTTGAATAACCACTTTTTAAACCCTCACAGTGACCAAAAGTGCCATTTTTACAGAGTTTTGCTTACTCAAAAGCTTCAATTTTGACCCGTTTCAGGCACAGAAATGACTTTAAACACACTTATTTTAGTTGAAAAAGTCATAATTCACATCCAACAGTCATTTAGAGTCAAAAGATTAAATGTTAAAATTTCATCATTATTGACCATTTTGGGAACGTTCGACATGTCCGGAGTCATCGTTTTTCATCCGAAAATTGATTTTTGGGACTGTACCAAAAATGATTCAAAATGTCAATTGGATCGTGCCTCATGTTGAATAACCACTTTTTAAACCCTCACAGTGACCAAAAGTGCCATTTTTACAGAGTTTTGCTTACTCAAAAGCTTCAATTTTGACCCGTTTCAGGCACAGAAATGACTTTAAACACACTTATTTTAGTTGAAAAAGTCATAATTCACATCCAACAGTCATTTAGAGTCAAAAGATTAAATGTTAAAATTTCATCATTATAGACCATTTTGGGAACGGTCGACATGTCCGGAGTCATCGTTTTTCATCCGAAAATTGATTTTTTGGACTGTACCAAAAATGATTCAAAATGTCAATTGGATCGTGCCTCATGTTGAATAACCACTTTTTAAACACTCACAGTGACCAAAATGGCCATTTTTACAGAGTTTTGCTTACTCAAAAGCTTCAATTTTGACCCGTTTCAGTCACAGAAATGACTTTAAACACACTTATTTTATTTGAAAAAGTCATAATTCACATCCAACAGTCATTTAGAGTCAAAAGATTAAATATTAAAATTTCATCATTATAGACCATTTTGGGAACGTTCGACATGTCCGGAGTCACCGTTTTTCATCCGAAAATTGATTTTTGGGACTGTACCAAAAATGATTCTAAATGTCAATTGGATCGTGCCTCATGTTGAATAACCACTTTTTAAACCCTCATAGTGACCAAAAGTGCCATTTTTACAGAGTTTTGCTTACTCAAAAGCTTTAATTTTGACCCGTTTCAGGCACAGAAATGACTTTAAACACACTTATTTTAGTTGAAAAAGTCATAATTCACATCCAACAGTCATTTAGAGTCAAAAGATTAAATGTTAAAATTTCATCATTATAGACCATTTTGGGAACGGTCGACATGTCCGGAGTCATCGTTTTTCATCCGAAAATTGATTTTTTGGACTGTACCAAAAATGATTCAAAATGTCAATTGGATCGTGCCTCATGTTGAATAACCACTTTTTAAACCCTCACAGTGACCAAAATGGCCATTTTTACAGAGTTTTGCTTACTCAAAAGCTTCAATTTTGACCCGTTTCAGTCACAGAAATGACTTTAAACACACTTATTTTAGTTGAAAAAGTCATAATTCACATCCAACAGTCATTTAGAGTCAAAAGATTAAATGTTAAAATTTCATCATTATAGACCATTTTGGGAACGTTCGACATGTCCGGAGTCATCGTTTTTCATCCGAAAATTGATTTTTGAGACTGTACCAAAAATGATTCAAAATGTCAATTGGATCGTGCCTCATATTGAATAACCACTTTTTAAACCCTCACAGTGACCAAAAGTGCAATTTTTACAGAGTTTTGCTTACTCAAAAGCTTCAATTTTGACCCGTTTCAGGCACAGAAATGACTTTAAACACACTTTTTTTAGTTGAAAAAGTCATAATTCACATCCAACAGTCATTTAGAGTCAAAAGATTAAATGTTAAAATTTCATCATTATAGACCATTTTGGGAACGTTCGGCATGGCCGGAGTCATCGTTTTTCATCCGAAAATTGATTTTTTGGACTGTACCAAAAATGATTCAAAATGTGAATTGGATCGTGCCTCATGTTGAATAACCACTTTTTAAACCCTCACAGTGACCAAAATGGCCATTTTTACAGAGTTTTGCTTACTCAAAAGCTTCAATTTTGACCCGTTTCAGTCACAGAAATGACTTTAAACACACTTATTTGAGTTGAAAAAGTCATAAATCACATCCAACAGTCATTTAGAGTCAAAAGATTAAATGTTAAAATTTCATCATTATAGACCATTTTGGGAACGTTCGACATGTCCGGAGTCATCGTTTTTCATCCGAAAATCGATTTTTTGGACTGTACCAAAAATGATTCAAAATGTCAATTGGATCATGCCTCATGTTGAATAACCACTTTTTAAACCCTCACAGTGACCAAAAGTGCCATTTTTACAGAGTTTTGCTTACTCAAAAGCTTCAATTTTGACCCGTTTCAGGCACAGAAATGACTTTAAACACACTTATTTTAGTTGAAAAAGTCATAATTCACATCCAACAGTCATTTAGAGTCAAAAGATTAAATGTTAAAATTTCATCATTATTGACCATTTTGGGAACGTTCGACATGTCCGGAGTCATCGTTTTTCATCCGAAAATTGATTTTTGGGACTGTACCAAAAATGATTCAAAATGTCGATTGGATCGTGCCTCATGTTGAATAACCACTTTTTAAACCCTCACAGTGACCAAAAGTGCCATTTTTACAGAGTTTTGCTTACTCAAAAGCTTCAATTTTGACCCGTTTCAGGCACAGAAATGACTTTAAACACACTTATTTTAGTTGAAAAAGTCATAATTCACATCCAACAGTCATTTAGAGTCAAAAGATTAAATGTTAAAATTTCATCATTATAGACCATTTTGGGAACGTTCGACATGTCCGGAGTCATCGTTTTTCATCCGAAAATTGATTTTTGGGACTGTACCAAAAATGATTCAAAATGTCAATTGGATCGTGCCTCATGTTGAATAACCACTTTTTAAACCCTCACAGTGACCAAAAGTGCCATTTTTACAGAGTTTTGCTTACTCAAAAGCTTCAATTTTGACCCGTTTCAGGCACAGAAATGACTTTAAACACACTTATTTTAGTTGAAAAAGTCATAATGCACATCCAACAGTCATTTAGAGTCAAAAGATTAAATGTTAAAATTTCATCATTATAGACCATTTTGGGAACGTTCGACATGTCCGGAGTCATCGTTTTTCATCCGAAAATTGATTTTTGGGACTGTACCAAAAATGATTCTAAATGTCAATTGGATCGTGCCTCATGTTGAATAACCACTTTTTAAACCCTCATAGTGACCAAAAGTGCCATTTTTACAGAGTTTTGCTTACTCAAAAGCTTCAATTTTTACCCGTTTCAGGCACAGAAATGACTTTAAACACACTTATTTTAGTTGAAAAAGTCATAATTCACATCCAACAGTCATTTAGAGTCAAAAGATTAAATGTTAAAATTTCATCATTATAGACCATTTTGGGAACGGTCGACATGTCCGGAGTCATCGTTTTTCATCCGAAAATTGATTTTTTGGACTGTACCAAAAATGATTCAAAATGTCAATTGGATCGTGCCTCATGTTGAATAACCACTTTTTAAACACTCACAGTGACCAAAAGTGCCATTTTTACAGAGTTTTGCTTACTCAAAAGCTTCAATTTTGACCCGTTTCAGGCACAGAAATGACTTTAAACACACTTATTTTAGTTGAAAAAGTCATAATTCACATCCAACAGTCATTTAGAGTCAAAAGATTAAATGTTAAAATTTCATCATTATAGACCATTTTGGGAACGGTCGACATGTCCGGAGTCATCGTTTTTCATCCGAAAATTGATTTTTGGGACTGTACCAAAAATGATTCTAAATGTCAATTGGATCGTGCCTCATGTTGAATAACCACTTTTTAAACCCTCATAGTGACCAAAAGTGCCATTTTTACAGAGTTTTGCTTACTCAAAAGCTTCAATTTTGACCCGTTTCAGGCACAGAAATGACTTTAAACACACTTATTTTAGTTGAAAAAGTCATAATTCACATCCAACAGTCATTTAGAGTCAAAAGATTAAATGTTAAAATTTCATCATTATAGACCATTTTGGGAACGGTCGACATGTCCGGAGTCATCGTTTTTCATCCGAAAATTGATTTTTTGGACTGTACCAAAAATGATTCAAAATGTCAATTGGATCGTGCCTCATGTTGAATAACCACTTTTTAAACCCTCACAGTGACCAAAATGGCCATTTTTACAGAGTTTTACTTACTCAAAAGCTTCAATTTTGACCCGTTTCAGTCACAGAAATGACTTTAAACACACTTATTTGAGTTGAAAAAGTCATAATTCACATCCAACAGTCATTTAGAGTCAAAAGATTAAATGTTAAAATTTCATCATTATAGACCATTTTGGGAACGTTCGACATGTCCGGAGTCATCGTTTTTCATCCGAAAATCGATTTTTTGGACTGTACCAAAAATGATTCAAAATGTCAATTGGATCGTGCCTCATATTGAATAACCACTTTTTAAACCCTCACAGTGACCAAAAGTGCCATTTTTACAGAGTTTTGCTTACTCAAAAGCTTCAATTTTGACCCGTTTCAGGCACAGAAATGACTTTAAACACACTTATTTTAGTTGAAAAAGTCATAATTCACATCCAACAGTCATTTAGAGTCAAAAGATTAAATGTTAAAATTTCATCATTATAGACCATTTTGGGAACGTTCGGCATGTCCGGAGTCATCGTTTTTCATCCGAAAATTGATTTTTGGGACTGTACCAAAAATGATTCAAAATGTCGATTGGATCGTGCCTCATGTTGAATAACCACTTTTTAAACCCTCACAGTGACCAAAAGTGCCATTTTTACAGAGTTTTGCTTACTCAAAAGCTTCAATTTTGACCCGTTTCAGGCACAGAAATGACTTTAAACACACTTATTTTAGTTGAAAAAGTCATAATTCACATCCAACAGTCATTTAGAGTCAAAAGATTAAATGTTAAAATTTCATCATTATAGACCATTTTGGGAACGTTCGACATGTCCGGAGTCATCGTTTTTCATCCGAAAATTGATTTTTGGGACTGTACCAAAAATGATTCAAAATGTCAATTGGATCGTGCCTCATGTTGAATAACCACTTTTTAAACCCTCACAGTGACCAAAAGTGCCATTTTTACAGAGTTTTGCTTACTCAAAAGCTTCAATTTTGACCCGTTTCAGGCACAGAAATGACTTTAAACACACTTATTTTAGTTGAAAAAGTCATAATTCACATCCAACAGTCATTTAGAGTCAAAAGATTAAATGTTAAAATTTCATCATTATAGACCATTTTGGGAACGGTCGACATGTCCGGAGTCATCGTTTTTCATCCGAAAATTGATTTTTTGGACTGTACCAAAAATGATTCAAAATGTCAATTGGATCGTGCCTCATGTTGAATAACCACTTTTTAAACACTCACAGTGACCAAAATGGCCATTTTTACAGAGTTTTGCTTACTCAAAAGCTTCAATTTTGACCCGTTTCAGTCACAGAAATGACTTTAAACACACTTATTTTAGTTGAAAAAGTCATAATTCACATCCAACAGTCATTTAGAGTCAAAAGATTAAATGTTAAAATTTCATCATTATAGACCATTTTGGGAACGTTCGACATGTCCGGAGTCATCGTTTTTCATCCGAAAATTGATTTTTGGGACTGTACCAAAAATGATTCTAAATGTCAATTGGATCGTGCCTCATGTTGAATAACCACTTTTTAAACCCTCATAGTGACCAAAAGTGCCATTTTTACAGAGTTTTGCTTACTCAAAAGCTTCAATTTTGACCCGTTTCAGGCACAGAAATGACTTTAAACACACTTATTTTAGTTGAAAAAGTCATAATTCACATCCAACAGTCATTTAGAGTCAAAAGATTAAATGTTAAAATTTCATCATTATAGACCATTTTGGGAACGGTCGACATGTCCGGAGTCATCGTTTTTCATCCGAAAATTGATTTTTTGGACTGTACCAAAAATGATTCAAAATGTCAATTGGATCGTGCCTCATGTTGAATAACCACTTTTTAAACACTCACAGTGACCAAAATGGCCATTTTTACAGAGTTTTGCTTACTCAAAAGCTTCAATTTTGACCCGTTTCAGTCACAGAAATGACTTTAAACACACTTATTTTAGTTGAAAAAGTCATAATTCACATCCAACAGTCATTTAGAGTCAAAAGATTAAATGTTAAAATTTCATCATTATAGACCATTTTGGGAACGTTCGACATGTCCGGAGTCACCGTTTTTCATCCGAAAATTGATTTTTGGGACTGTACCAAAAATGATTCTAAATGTCAATTGGATCGTGCCTCATGTTGAATAACCACTTTTTAAACCCTCATAGTGACCAAAAGTGCCATTTTTACAGAGTTTTGCTTACTCAAAAGCTTTAATTTTGACCCGTTTCAGGCACAGAAATGACTTTAAACACACTTATTTTAGTTGAAAAAGTCATAATTCACATCCAACAGTCATTTAGAGTCAAAAGATTAAATGTTAAAATTTCATCATTATAGACCATTTTGGGAACGGTCGACATGTCCGGAGTCATCGTTTTTCATCCGAAAATTGATTTTTTGGACTGTACCAAAAATGATTCAAAATGTCAATTGGATCGTGCCTCATGTTGAATAACCACTTTTTAAACCCTCACAGTGACCAAAATGGCCATTTTTACAGAGTTTTGCTTACTCAAAAGCTTCAATTTTGACCCGTTTCAGTCACAGAAATGACTTTAAACACACTTATTTTAGTTGAAAAAGTCATAATTCACATCCAACAGTCATTTAGAGTCAAAAGATTAAATGTTAAAATGTCATCATTATAGACCATTTTGGGAACGTTCGACATGTCCGGAGTCATCGTTTTTCATCCGAAAATCGATTTTTTGGACTGTACCAAAAATGATTCAAAATGTCAATTGGATCATGCCTCATGTTGAATAACCACTTTTTAAACCCTCACAGTGACCAAAAGTGCCATTTTTACAGAGTTTTGCTTACTCAAAAGCTTCAATTTTGACCCGTTTCAGGCACAGAAATGACTTTAAACACACTTATTTTAGTTGAAAAAGTCATAATTCACATCCAACAGTCATTTAGAGTCAAAAGATTAAATGTTAAAATTTCATCATTATTGACCATTTTGGGAACGTTCGACATGTCCGGAGTCATCGTTTTTCATCCGAAAATCGATTTTTGGGACTGTACCAAAAATGATTCAAAATGTCGATTGGATCGTGCCTCATGTTGAATAACCACTTTTTAAACCCTCACAGTGACCAAAAGTGCCATTTTTACAGAGTTTTGCTTACTCAAAAGCTTCAATTTTGACCCGTTTCAGGCACAGAAATGACTTTAAACACACTTATTTTAGTTGAAAAAGTCATAATTCACATCCAACAGTCATTTAGAGTCAAAAGATTAAATGTTAAAATTTCATCATTATAGACCATTTTGGGAACGTTCGACATGTCCGGAGTCATCGTTTTTCATCCGAAAATTGATTTTTGGGACTGTACCAAAAATGATTCAAAATGTCAATTGGATCGTGCCTCATGTTGAATAACCACTTTTTAAACCCTCACAGTGACCAAAAGTGCCATTTTTACAGAGTTTTGCTTACTCAAAAGCTTCAATTTTGACCCGTTTCAGGCACAGAAATGACTTTAAACACACTTATTTTAGTTGAAAAAGTCATAATGCACATCCAACAGTCATTTAGAGTCAAAAGATTAAATGTTAAAATTTCATCATTATAGACCATTTTGGGAACGTTCGACATGTCCGGAGTCATCGTTTTTCATCCGAAAATTGATTTTTGGGACTGTACCAAAAATGATTCTAAATGTCAATTGGATCGTGCCTCATGTTGAATAACCACTTTTTAAACCATCATAGTGACCAAAAGTGCCATTTTTACAGAGTTTTGCTTACTCAAAAGCTTCAATTTTTACCCGTTTCAGGCACAGAAATGACTTTAAACACACTTATTTTAGTTGAAAAAGTCATAATTCACATCCAACAGTCATTTAGAGTCAAAAGATTAAATGTTAAAATTTCATCATTATAGACCATTTTGGGAACGGTCGACATGTCCGGAGTCATCGTTTTTCATCCGAAAATTGATTTTTTGGACTGTACCAAAAATGATTCAAAATGTCAATTGGATCGTGCCTCATGTTGAATAACCACTTTTTAAACACTCACAGTGACCAAAAGTGCCATTTTTACAGAGTTTTGCTTACTCAAAAGCTTCAATTTTGACCCGTTTCAGGCACAGAAATGACTTTAAACACACTTATTTTAGTTGAAAAAGTCATAATTCACATCCAACAGTCATTTAGAGTCAAAAGATTAAATGTTAAAATTTCATCATTATAGACCATTTTGGGAACGGTCGACATGTCCGGAGTCATCGTTTTTCATCCGAAAATTGATTTTTGGGACTGTACCAAAAATGATTCTAAATGTCAATTGGATCGTGCCTCATGTTGAATAACCACTTTTTAAACCCTCATAGTGACCAAAAGTGCCATTTTTACAGAGTTTTGCTTACTCAAAAGCTTCAATTTTGACCCGTTTCAGGCACAGAAATGACTTTAAACACACTTATTTTAGTTGAAAAAGTCATAATTCACATCCAACAGTCATTTAGAGTCAAAAGATTAAATGTTAAAATTTCATCATTATAGACCATTTTGGGAACGGTCGACATGTCCGGAGTCATCGTTTTTCATCCGAAAATTGATTTTTTGGACTGTACCAAAAATGATTCAAAATGTCAATTGGATCGTGCCTCATGTTGAATAACCACTTTTTAAACCCTCACAGTGACCAAAATGGCCATTTTTACAGAGTTTTGCTTACTCAAAAGCTTCAATTTTGACCCGTTTCAGTCACAGAAATGACTTTAAACACACTTATTTTAGTTGAAAAAGTCATAATTCACATCCAACAGTCATTTAGAGTCAAAAGATTAAATGTTAAAATTTCATCATTATAGACCATTTTGGGAACGTTCGACATGTCCGGAGTCATCGTTTTTCATCCGAAAATTGATTTTTGGGACTGTACCAAAAATGATTCAAAATGTCAATTGGATCGTGCCTCATATTGAATAACCACTTTTTAAACCCTCACAGTGACCAAAAGTGCCATTTTTACAGAGTTTTGCTTACTCAAAAGCTTCAATTTTGACCCGTTTCAGGCACAGAAATGACTTTAAACACACTTTTTTTAGTTGAAAAAGTCATAATTCACATCCAACAGTCATTTAGAGTCAAAAGATTAAATGTTAAAATTTCATCATTATAGACCATTTTGGGAACGTTCGGCATGGCCGGAGTCATCGTTTTTCATCCGAAAATTGATTTTTTGGACTGTACCAAAAATGATTCAAAATGTGAATTGGATCGTGCCTCATGTTGAATAACCACTTTTTAAACCCTCACAGTGACCAAAATGGCCATTTTTACAGAGTTTTGCTTACTCAAAAGCTTCAATTTTGACCCGTTTCAGTCACAGAAATGACTTTAAACACACTTATTTGAGTTGAAAAAGTCATAATTCACATCCAACAGTCATTTAGAGTCAAAAGATTAAATGTTAAAATTTCATCATTATAGACCATTTTGGGAACGTTCGACATGTCCGGAGTCATCGTTTTTCATCCGAAAATCGATTTTTTGGACTGTACCAAAAATGATTCAAAATGTCAATTGGATCATGCCTCATGTTGAATAACCACTTTTTAAACCCTCACAGTGACCAAAAGTGCCATTTTTACAGAGTTTTGCTTACTCAAAAGCTTCAATTTTGACCCGTTTCAGGCACAGAAATGACTTTAAACACACTTATTTTAGTTGAAAAAGTCATAATTCACATCCAACAGTCATTTAGAGTCAAAAGATTAAATGTTAAAATTTCATCATTATTGACCATTTTGGGAACGTTCGACATGTCCGGAGTCATCGTTTTTCATCCGAAAATTGATTTTTGGGACTGTACCAAAAATGATTCAAAATGTCGATTGGATCGTGCCTCATGTTGAATAACCACTTTTTAAACCCTCACAGTGACCAAAAGTGCCATTTTTACAGAGTTTTGCTTACTCAAAAGCTTCAATTTTGACCCGTTTCAGGCACAGAAATGACTTTAAACACACTTATTTTAGTTGAAAAAGTCATAATTCACATCCAACAGTCATTTAGAGTCAAAAGATTAAATGTTAAAATTTCATCATTATAGACCATTTTGGGAACGTTCGACATGTCCGGAGTCATCGTTTTTCATCCGAAAATTGATTTTTGGGACTGTACCAAAAATGATTCAAAATGTCAATTGGATCGTGCCTCATGTTGAATAACCACTTTTTAAACCCTCACAGTGACCAAAAGTGCCATTTTTACAGAGTTTTGCTTACTCAAAAGCTTCAATTTTGACCCGTTTCAGGCACAGAAATGACTTTAAACACACTTATTTTAGTTGAAAAAGTCATAATGCACATCCAACAGTCATTTAGAGTCAAAAGATTAAATGTTAAAATTTCATCATTATAGACCATTTTGGGAACGTTCGACATGTCCGGAGTCATCGTTTTTCATCCGAAAATTGATTTTTGGGACTGTACCAAAAATGATTCTAAATGTCAATTGGATCGTGCCTCATGTTGAATAACCACTTTTTAAACCCTCATAGTGACCAAAAGTGCCATTTTTACAGAGTTTTGCTTACTCAAAAGCTTCAATTTTGACCCGTTTCAGGCACAGAAATGACTTTAAACACACTTATTTTAGTTGAAAAAGTCATAATTCACATCCAACAGTCATTTAGAGTCAAAAGATTAAATGTTAACATTTCATCATTATAGACCATTTTGGGAACGGTCGACATGTCCGGAGTCATCGTTTTTCATCCGAAAATTGATTTTTTGGACTGTACCAAAAATGATTCAAAATGTCAATTGGATCGTGCCTCATGTTGAATAACCACTTTTTAAACACTCACAGTGACCAAAATGGCCATTTTTACAGAGTTTTGCTTACTCAAAAGCTTCAATTTTGACCCGTTTCAGTCACAGAAATGACTTTAAACACACTTATTTTAGTTGAAAAAGTCATAATTCACATCCAACAGTCATTTAGAGTCAAAAGATTAAATGTTAAAATTTCATCATTATAGACCATTTTGGGAACGTTCGACATGTCCGGAGTCATCGTTTTTCATCCGAAAATTGATTTTTGGGACTGTACCAAAAATGATTCTAAATGTCAATTGGATCGTGCCTCATGTTGAATAACCACTTTTTAAACCCTCATAGTGACCAAAAGTGCCATTTTTACAGAGTTTTGCTTACTCAAAAGCTTCAATTTTGACCCGTTTCAGGCACAGAAATGACTTTAAACACACTTATTTTAGTTGAAAAAGTCATAATTCACATCCAACAGTCATTTAGAGTCAAAAGATTAAATGTTAAAATTTCATCATTATAGACCATTTTGGGAACGGTCGACATGTCCGGAGTCATCGTTTTTCATCCGAAAATTGATTTTTTGGACTGTACCAAAAATGATTCAAAATGTCAATTGGATCGTGCCTCATGTTGAATAACCACTTTTTAAACACTCACAGTGACCAAAATGGCCATTTTTACAGAGTTTTGCTTACTCAAAAGCTTCAATTTTGACCCGTTTCAGTCACAGAAATGACTTTAAACACACTTATTTTAGTTGAAAAAGTCATAATTCACATCCAACAGTCATTTAGAGTCAAAAGATTAAATGTTAAAATTTCATCATTATAGACCATTTTGGGAACGTTCGACATGTCCGGAGTCACCGTTTTTCATCCGAAAATTGATTTTTGGGACTGTACCAAAAATGATTCTAAATGTCAATTGGATCGTGCCTCATGTTGAATAACCACTTTTTAAACCCTCATAGTGACCAAAAGTGCCATTTTTACAGAGTTTTGCTTACTCAAAAGCTTTAATTTTGACCCGTTTCAGGCACAGAAATGACTTTAAACACACTTATTTTAGTTGAAAAAGTCATAATTCACATCCAACAGTCATTTAGAGTCAAAAGATTAAATGTTAAAATTTCATCATTATAGACCATTTTGGGAACGGTCGACATGTCCGGAGTCATCGTTTTTCATCCGAAAATTGATTTTTTGGACTGTACCAAAAATGATTCAAAATGTCAATTGGATCGTGCCTCATGTTGAATAACCACTTTTTAAACCCTCACAGTGACCAAAATGGCCATTTTTACAGAGTTTTGCTTACTCAAAAGCTTCAATTTTGACCCGTTTCAGTCACAGAAATGACTTTAAACACACTTATTTTAGTTGAAAAAGTCATAATTCACATCCAACAGTCATTTAGAGTCAAAAGATTAAATGTTAAAATTTCATCATTATAGACCATTTTGGGAACGTTCGACATGTCCGGAGTCATCGTTTTTCATCCGAAAATTGATTTTTGGGACTGTACCAAAAATGATTCAAAATGTCAATTGGATCGTGCCTCATATTGAATAACCACTTTTTAAACCCTCACAGTGACCAAAAGTGCCATTTTTACAGAGTTTTGCTTACTCAAAAGCTTCAATTTTGACCCGTTTCAGGCACAGAAATGACTTTAAACACACTTTTTTTAGTTGAAAAAGTCATAATTCACATCCAACAGTCATTTAGAGTCAAAAGATTAAATGTTAAAATTTCATCATTATAGACCATTTTGGGAACGTTCGGCATGGCCGGAGTCATCGTTTTTCATCCGAAAATTGATTTTTTGGACTGTACCAAAAATGATTCAAAATGTGAATTGGATCGTGCCTCATGTTGAATAACCACTTTTTAAACCCTCACAGTGACCAAAATGGCCATTTTTACAGAGTTTTGCTTACTCAAAAGCTTCAATTTTGACCCGTTTCAGTCACAGAAATGACTTTAAACACACTTATTTGAGTTGAAAAAGTCATAATTCACATCCAACAGTCATTTAGAGTCAAAAGATTAAATGTTAAAATTTCATCATTATAGACCATTTTGGGAACGTTCGACATGTCCGAAGTCATCGTTTTTCATCCGAAAATCGATTTTTTGGACTGTACCAAAAATGATTCAAAATGTCAATTGGATCATGCCTCATGTTGAATAACCACTTTTTAAACCCTCACAGTGACCAAAAGTGCCATTTTTACAGAGTTTTGCTTACTCAAAAGCTTCAATTTTGACCCGTTTCAGGCACAGAAATGACTTTAAACACACTTATTTTAGTTGAAAAAGTCATAATTCACATCCAACAGTCATTTAGAGTCAAAAGATTAAATGTTAAAATTTCATCATTATAGACCATTTTGGGAACGTTCGGCATGTCCGGAGTCATCGTTTTTCATCCGAAAATTGATTTTTTGGATTGTACCAAAAATGGTTCAAAATGTCAATTGGATCGTGCCTCATGTTGAATAACCACTTTTTAAACCCTCACAGTGACCAAAATTACCATTTTTACAGAGTTTTGCTTACTCAAAAGCTTCAATTTTGACCCGTTTCAGGCACAGAAATGACTTTAAACACACTTATTTTAGTTGAAAAAGTCATAATTCACATCCAACAGTCATTTAGAGTCAAAAGATTAAATGTTAAAATTTCATCATTATAGACCATTTTGGGAACGTTCGACATGTCCGGAGTCATCGTTTTTCATCCGAAAATTGATTTTTGGGACTGTACCAAAAATGATTCAAAATGTCAATTGGATCGTGCCTCATGTTGAATAACCACTTTTTAAACCCTCACAGTGACCAAAAGTGCCATTTTTACAGAGTTTTGCTTACTCAAAAGCTTCAATTTTGACCCGTTTCAGGCACAGAAATGACTTTAAACACACTTATTTTAGTTGAAAAAGTCATAATGCACATCCAACAGTCATTTAGAGTCAAAAGATTAAATGTTAAAATTTCATCATTATAGACCATTTTGGGAACGGTCGACATGTCCGGAGTCATCGTTTTTCATCCGAAAATTGATTTTTTGGACTGTACCAAAAATGATTCAAAATGTCAATTGGATCGTGCCTCATGTTGAATAACCACTTTTTAAACACTCACAGTGACCAAAATGGCCATTTTTACAGAGTTTTGCTTACTCAAAAGCTTCAATTTTGACCCGTTTCAGTCACAGAAATGACTTTAAACACACTTATTTTAGTTGAAAAAGTCATAATTCACATCCAACAGTCATTTAGAGTCAAAAGATTAAATGTTAAAATTTCATCATTATAGACCATTTTGGGAACGTTCGACATGTCCGGAGTCATCGTTTTTCATCCGAAAATTGATTTTTGGGACTGTACCAAAAATGATTCTAAATGTCAATTGGATCGTGCCTCATGTTGAATAACCACTTTTTAAACCCTCATAGTGACCAAAAGTGCCATTTTTACAGAGTTTTGCTTACTCAAAAGCTTCAATTTTGACCCGTTTCAGGCACAGAAATGACTTTAAACACACTTATTTTAGTTGAAAAAGTCATAATTCACATCCAACAGTCATTTAGAGTCAAAAGATTAAATGTTAAAATTTCATCATTATAGACCATTTTGGGAACGGTCGACATGTCCGGAGTCATCGTTTTTCATCCGAAAATTGATTTTTGGGACTGTACCAAAAATGATTCTAAATGTCAATTGGATCGTGCCTCATGTTGAATAACCACTTTTTAAACCCTCATAGTGACCAAAAGTGCCATTTTTACAGAGTTTTGCTTACTCAAAAGCTTCAATTTTGACCCGTTTCAGGCACAGAAATGACTTTAAACACACGTATTTTAGTTGAAAAAGTCATAATTCACATCCAACAGTCATTTAGAGTCAAAAGATTAAATGTTAAAATTTCATCATTATAGACCATTTTGGGAACGGTCGACATGTCCGGAGTCATCGTTTTTCATCCGAAAATTGATTTTTAGGACTGTACCAAAAATGATTCAAAATGTCAATTGGATCGTGCCTCATGTTGAATAACCACTTTTTAAACACTCACAGTGACCAAAATGGCCATTTTTACAGAGTTTTGCTTACTCAAAAGCTTCAATTTTGACCCGTTTCAGTCACAGAAATGACTTTAAACACACTTATTTTAGTTGAAAAAGTCATAATTCACATCCAACAGTCATTTAGAGTCAAAAGATTAAATGTTAAAATTTCATCATTATAGACCATTTTGGGAACGTTCGACATGTCCGGAGTCATCGTTTTTTATCCGAAAATTGATTTTTGGGACTGTACCAAAAATGATTCTAAATGTCAATTGGATCGTGCCTCATGTTGAATAACCACTTTTTAAACCCTCATAGTGACCAAAAGTGCCATTTTTACAGAGTTTTGCTTACTCAAAAGCTTCAATTTTGACCCGTTTCAGGCACAGAAATGACTTTAAACACACTTATTTTAGTTGAAAAAGTCATAATTCACATCCAACAGTCATTTAGAGTCAAAAGATTAAATGTTAAAATTTCATCATTATAGACCATTTTGGGAACGGTCGACATGTCCGGAGTCATCGTTTTTCATCCGAAAATTGATTTTTGGGACTGTACCAAAAATGATTCTAAATGTCAATTGGATCGTGCCTCATGTTGAATAACCACTTTTTAAACCCTCATAGTGACCAAAAGTGCCATTTTTACAGAGTTTTGCTTACTCAAAAGCTTCAATTTTGACCCGTTTCAGGCACAGAAATGACTTTAAACACACTTATTTTAGTTGAAAAAGTCATAATTCACATCCAACAGTCATTTAGAGTCAAAAGATTAAATGTTAAAATTTCATCATTATAGACCATTTTGGGAACGGTCGACATGTCCGGAGTCATCGTTTTTCATCCGAAAATTGATTTTTTGGACTGTACCAAAAATGATTCAAAATGTCAATTGGATCGTGCCTCATGTTGAATAACCACTTTTTAAACACTCACAGTGACCAAAATGGCCATTTTTACAGAGTTTTGCTTACTCAAAAGCTTCAATTTTGACCCGTTTCAGTCACAGAAATGACTTTAAACACACTTATTTTAGTTGAAAAAGTCATAATTCACATCCAACAGTCATTTAGAGTCAAAAGATTAAATGTTAAAATTTCATCATTATAGACCATTTTGGGAACGTTCGACATGTCCGGAGTCACCGTTTTTCATCCGAAAATTGATTTTTGGGACTGTACCAAAAATGATTCTAAATGTCAATTGGATCGTGCCTCATGTTGAATAACCACTTTTTAAACCCTCATAGTGACCAAAAGTGCCATTTTTACAGAGTTTTGCTTACTCAAAAGCTTTAATTTTGACCCGTTTCAGGCACAGAAATGACTTTAAACACACTTATTTTAGTTGAAAAAGTCATAATTCACATCCAACAGTCATTTAGAGTCAAAAGATTAAATGTTAAAATTTCATCATTATAGACCATTTTGGGAACGGTCGACATGTCCGGAGTCATCGTTTTTCATCCGAAAATTGATTTTTTGGACTGTACCAAAAATGATTCAAAATGTCAATTGGATCGTGCCTCATGTTGAATAACCACTTTTTAAACCCTCACAGTGACCAAAATGGCCATTTTTACAGAGTTTTGCTTACTCAAAAGCTTCAATTTTGACCCGTTTCAGTCACAGAAATTACTTTAAACACACTTATTTTAGTTGAAAAAGTCATAATTCACATCCAACAGTCATTTAGAGTCAAAAGATTAAATGTTAAAATTTCATCATTATAGACCATTTTGGGAACGTTCGACATGTCCGGAGTCACCGTTTTTCATCCGAAAATTGATTTTTGGGACTGTACCAAAAATGATTCTAAATGTCAATTGGATCGTGCCTCATGTTGAATAACCACTTTTTAAACCCTCACAGTGACCAAAATGGCCATTTTTACAGAGTTTTGCTTACTCAAAAGCTTGAATTTTGACCCGTTTCAGTCACAGAAATGACTTTAAACACACTTATTTGAGTTGAAAAAGTCATAATTCACATCCAACAGTCATTTAGAGTCAAAAGATTAAATGTTAAAATTTCATCATTATAGACCATTTTGGGAACGTTCGACATGTCCGGAGTCATCGTTTTTCATCCGAAAATTGATTTTTGGGACTGTACCAAAAATGATTCAAAATGTCAATTGGATCGTGCCTCATGTTGAATAACCACTTTTTAAACCCTCACAGTGACCAAAAGTGCCATTTTTACAGAGTTTTGCTTACTCAAAAGCTTCAATTTTGACCCGTTTCAGGCACAGAAATGACTTTAAACACACTTATTTTAGTTGAAAAAGTCATAATGCACATCCAACAGTCATTTAGAGTCAAAAGATTAAATGTTAAAATTTCATCATTATAGACCATTTTGGGAACGTTCGACATGTCCGGAGTCATCGTTTTTCATCCGAAAATTGATTTTTGGGACTGTACCAAAAATGATTCTAAATGTCAATTGGATCGTGCCTCATGTTGAATAACCACTTTTTAAACCCTCATAGTGACCAAAAGTGCCATTTTTACAGAGTTTTGCTTACTCAAAAGCTTCAATTTTGACCCGTTTCAGGCACAGAAATGACTTTAAACACACTTATTTTAGTTGAAAAAGTCATAATTCACATCCAACAGTCATTTAGAGTCAAAAGATTAAATGTTAAAATTTCATCATTATAGACCATTTTGGGAACGGTCGACATGTCCGGAGTCATCGTTTTTCATCCGAAAATTGATTTTTTGGACTGTACCAAAAATGATTCAAAATGTCAATTGGATCGTGCCTCATGTTGAATAACCACTTTTTAAACACTCACAGTGACCAAAATGGCCATTTTTACAGAGTTTTGCTTACTCAAAAGCTTCAATTTTGACCCGTTTCAGTCACAGAAATGACTTTAAACACACTTATTTTAGTTGAAAAAGTCATAATTCACATCCAACAGTCATTTAGAGTCAAAAGATTAAATGTTAAAATTTCATCATTATAGACCATTTTGGGAACGTTCGACATGTCCGGAGTCATCGTTTTTCATCCGAAAATTGATTTTTGGGACTGTACCAAAAATGATTCTAAATGTCAATTGGATCGTGCCTCATGTTGAATAACCACTTTTTAAACCCTCATAGTGACCAAAAGTGCCATTTTTACAGAGTTTTGCTTACTCAAAAGCTTCAATTTTGACCCGTTTCAGGCACAGAAATGACTTTAAACACACTTATTTTAGTTGAAAAAGTCATAATTCACATCCAACAATCATTTAGAGTCAAAAGATTAAATGTTAAAATTTCATCATTATAGACCATTTTGGGAACGGTCGACATGTCCGGAGTCATCGTTTTTCATCCGAAAATTGATTTTTTGGACTGTACCAAAAATGATTCAAAATGTCAATTGGATCGTGCCTCATGTTGAATAACCACTTTTTAAACCCTCACAGTGACCAAAATGGCCATTTTTACAGAGTTTTGCTTACTCAAAAGCTTCAATTTTGACCCGTTTCAGTCACAGAAATGACTTTAAACACACTTATTTTAGTTGAAAAAGTCATAATTCACATCCAACAGTCATTTAGAGTCAAAAGATTAAATGTTAAAATTTCATCATTATAGACCATTTTGGGAACGTTCGACATGTCCGGAGTCATCGTTTTTCATACGAAAATTGATTTTTGGGACTGTACCAAAAATGATTCAAAATGTCAATTGGATCGTGCCTCATATTGAATAACCACTTTTTAAACCCTCACAGTGACCAAAAGTGCCATTTTTACAGAGTTTTGCTTACTCAAAAGCTTCAATTTTGACCCGTTTCAGGCACAGAAATGACTTTAAACACACTTTTTTTAGTTGAAAAAGTCATAATTCACATCCAACAGTCATTTAGAGTCAAAAGATTAAATGTTAAAATTTCATCATTATAGACCATTTTGGGAACGTTCGGCATGGCCGGAGTCATCGTTTTTCATCCGAAAATTGATTTTTTGGACTGTACCAAAAATGATTCAAAATGTGAATTGGATCGTGCCTCATGTTGAATAACCACTTTTTAAACCCTCACAGTGACCAAAATGGCCATTTTTACAGAGTTTTGCTTACTCAAAAGCTTCAATTTTGACCCGTTTCAGTCACAGAAATGACTTTAAACACACTTATTTGAGTTGAAAAAGTCATAATTCACATCCAACAGTCATTTAGAGTCAAAAGATTAAATGTTAAAATTTCATCATTATAGACCATTTTGGGAACGTTCGACATGTCCGGAGTCATCGTTTTTCATCCGAAAATCGATTTTTTGGACTGTACCAAAAATGATTCAAAATGTCAATTGGATCATGCCTCATGTTGAATAACCACTTTTTAAACCCTCACAGTGACCAAAAGTGCCATTTTTACAGAGTTTTGCTTACTCAAAAGCTTCAATTTTGACCCGTTTCAGGCACAGAAATGACTTTAAACACACTTATTTTAGTTGAAAAAGTCATAATTCACATCCAACAGTCATTTAGAGTCAAAAGATTAAATGTTAAAATTTCATCATTATTGACCATTTTGGGAACGTTCGACATGTCCGGAGTCATCGTTTTTCATCCGAAAATTGATTTTTGGGACTGTACCAAAAATGATTCAAAATGTGATTGGATCGTGCCTCATGTTGAATAACCACTTTTTAAACCCTCACAGTAACCAAAAGTGCCATTTTTACAGAGTTTTGCTTACTCAAAAGCTTCAATTTTGACCCGTTTCAGTCACAGAAATGACTTTAAACACACTTATTTTAGTTGAAAAAGTCATAATTCACATCCAACAGTCATTTAGAGTCAAAAGATTAAATGTTAAAATTTCATCATTATAGACCATTTTGGGAACGTTCGACATGTCCGGAGTCATCGTTTTTCATCCGAAAATTGATTTTTGGGACTGTACCAAAAATGATTCTAAATGTCAATTGGATCGTGCCTCATGTTGAATAACCACTTTTTAAACCCTCATAGTGACCAAAAGTGCCATTTTTACAGAGTTTTGCTTACTCAAAAGCTTCAATTTTGACCCGTTTCAGGCACAGAAATGACTTTAAACACACTTATTTTAGTTGAAAAAGTCATAATACACATCCAACAGTCATTTACAGTCAAAAGATTAAATGTTAAAATTTCATCATTATCGACCATTTTGGGAACGGTCGACATGTCCGGAGTCATCGTTTTTCATCCGAAAATTGATTTTTGGGACTGTACCAAAAATGATTCTAAATGTCAATTGGATCGTGCCTCATGTTGAATAACCACTTTTTAAACCCTCATAGTGACCAAAAGTGCCATTTTTACAGAGTTTTGCTTACTCAAAAGCTTTAATTTTGACCCGTTTCAGGCACAGAAATGACTTTAAACACACTTATTTTAGTTGAAAAAGTCATAATTCACATCCAACAGTCATTTAGAGTCAAAAGATTAAATGTTAAAATGTCATCATTATAGACCATTTTGGGAACGGTCGACATGTCCGGAGTCATCGTTTTTCATCCGAAAATTGATTTTTTGGACTGTACCAAAAATGATTCAAAATGTCAATTGGATCGTGCCTCATGTTGAATAACCACTTTTTAAACCCTCACAGTGACCAAAATGGCCATTTTTACAGAGTTTTGCTTACTCAAAAGCTTCAATTTTGACCCGTTTCAGTCACAGAAATGACTTTAAACACACTTATTTTAGTTGAAAAAGTCATAATTCACATCCAACAGTCATTTAGAGTCAAAAGATTAAATGTTAAAATTTCATCATTATAGACCATTTTGGGAACGTTCGACATGTCCGGAGTCATCGTTTTTCATCCGAAAATTGATTTTTGGGACTGTACCAAAAATGATTCAAAATGTCAATTGGATCGTGCCTCATATTGAATAACCACTTTTTAAACCCTCACAGTGACCAAAAGTGCCATTTTTACAGAGTTTTGCTTACTCAAAAGCTTCAATTTTGACCCGTTTCAGGCACAGAAATGACTTTAAACACACTTTTTTTAGTTGAAAAAGTCATAATTCACATCCAACAGTCATTTAGAGTCAAAAGATTAAATGTTAAAATTTCATCATTATAGACCATTTTGGGAACGTTCGGCATGGCCGGAGTCATCGTTTTTCATCCGAAATTGATTTTTTGGACTGTACCAAAAATGATTCAAAATGTGAATTGGATCGTGCCTCATGTTGAATAACCACTTTTTAAACCCTCACAGTGACCAAAATGGCCATTTTTACAGAGTTTTGCTTACTCAAAAGCTTCAATTTTGACCCGTTTCAGTCACAGAAATGACTTTAAACACACTTATTTGAGTTGAAAAAGTCATAATTCACATCCAACAGTCATTTAGAGTCAAAAGATTAAATGTTAAAATTTCATCATTATAGACCATTTTGGGAACGTTCGACATGTCCGGAGTCATCGTTTTTCATCCGAAAATCGATTTTTTGGACTGTACCAAAAATGATTCAAAATGTCAATTGGATCATGCCTCATGTTGAATAACCACTTTTTAAACCCTCACAGTGACCAAAAGTGCCATTTTTACAGAGTTTTGCTTACTCAAAAGCTTCAATTTTGACCCGTTTCAGGCACAGAAATGACTTTAAACACACTTATTTTAGTTGAAAAAGTCATAATTCACATCCAACAGTCATTTAGAGTCAAAAGATTAAATGTTAAAATTTCATCATTATTGACCATTTTGGGAACGTTCGACATGTCCGGAGTCATCGTTTTTCATCCGAAAATTGATTTTTGGGACTGTACCAAAAATGATTCAAAATGTCGATTGGATCGTGCCTCATGTTGAATAACCACTTTTTAAACCCTCACAGTGACCAAAAGTGCCATTTTTACAGAGTTTTGCTTACTCAAAAGCTTCAATTTTGACCCGTTTCAGGCACAGAAATGACTTTAAACACACTTATTTTAGTTGAAAAAGTCATAATTCACATCCAACAGTCATTTAGAGTCAAAAGATTAAATGTTAAAATTTCATCATTATAGACCATTTTGGGAACGTTCGACATGTCCGGAGTCATCGTTTTTCATCCGAAAATTGATTTTTGGGACTGTACCAAAAATGATTCAAAATGTCAATTGGATCGTGCCTCATGTTGAATAACCACTTTTTAAACCCTCACAGTGACCAAAAGTGCCATTTTTACAGAGTTTTGCTTACTCAAAAGCTTCAATTTTGACCCGTTTCAGGCACAGAAATGACTTTAAACACACTTATTTTAGTTGAAAAAGTCATAATGCACATCCAACAGTCATTTAGAGTCAAAAGATTAAATGTTAAAATTTCATCATTATAGACCATTTTGGGAACGTTCGACATGTCCGGAGTCATCGTTTTTCATCCGAAAATTGATTTTTGGGACTGTACCAAAAATGATTCTAAATGTCAATTGGATCGTGCCTCATGTTGAATAACCACTTTTTAAACCCTCATAGTGACCAAAAGTGCCATTTTTACAGAGTTTTGCTTACTCAAAAGCTTCAATTTTAACCCGTTTCAGGCACAGAAATGACTTTAAACACACTTATTTTAGTTGAAAAAGTCATAATTCACATCCAACAGTCATTTAGAGTCAAAAGATTAAATGTTAAAATTTCATCATTATAGACCCATTTTGGGAACGGTCGGACATGTCCGGAGTCATCGTTTTTCATCCGAAAATTGATTTTTTGGACTGTACCAAAAATGATTCAAAATGGTCAATATCGTGCCTCATGTTGAATAACCACTTTTTAAACACTCACAGTGACCAAAATGGCCATTTTTACAGAGTTTTGCTTACTCAAAAGCTTCAATTTTGACCCGTTTCAGTCACAGAAATGACTTTAAACACACTTATTTTAGTTGAAAAAGTCATAATTCACATCCAACAGTCATTTAGAGTCAAAAGATTAAATGTTAAAATTTCATCATTATAGACCATTTTGGGAACGTTCGACATGTCCGGAGTCATCGTTTTTCATCCGAAAATTGATTTTTGGGACTGTACCAAAAATGATTCAAAATGTCAATTGGATCGTGCCTCATATTGAATAACCACTTTTTAAACCCTCACAGTGACCAAAAGTGCCATTTTTACAGAGTTTTGCTTACTCAAAAGCTTCAATTTTGACCCGTTTCAGGCACAGAAATGACTTTAAACACACTTTTTTTAGTTGAAAAAGTCATAATTCACATCCAACAGTCATTTAGAGTCAAAAGATTAAATGTTAAAATTTCATCATTATAGACCATTTTGGGAACGTTCGGCATGGCCGGAGTCATCGTTTTTCATCCGAAAATTGATTTTTTTGGACTGTACCAAAAATGATTCAAAATGTGAATTGGATCGTGCCTCATGTTGAATAACCACTTTTTAAACCCTCACAGTGACCAAAATGGCCATTTTTACAGAGTTTTGCTTACTCAAAAGCTTCAATTTTGACCCGTTTCAGTCACAGAAATGACTTTAAACACACTTATTTGAGTTGAAAAAGTCATAATTCACATCCAACAGTCATTTAGAGTCAAAAGATTAAATGTTAAAATTTCATCATTATAGACCATTTTGGGAACGTTCGACATGTCCGGAGTCATCGTTTTTCATCCGAAAATCGATTTTTTGGACTGTACCAAAAATGATTCAAAATGTCAATTGGATCATGCCTCATGTTGAATAACCACTTTTTAAACCCTCACAGTGACCAAAAGTGCCATTTTTACAGAGTTTTGCTTACTCAAAAGCTTCAATTTTGACCCGTTTCAGGCACAGAAATGACTTTAAACACACTTATTTTAGTTGAAAAAGTCATAATTCACATCCAACAGTCATTTAGAGTCAAAAGATTAAATGTTAAAATTTCATCATTATTGACCATTTTGGGAACGTTCGACATGTCCGGAGTCATCGTTTTTCATCCGAAAATTGATTTTTGGGACTGTACCAAAAATGATTCAAAATGTCGATTGGATCGTGCTTCATGTTGAATAACCACTTTTTAAACCCTCACAGTGACCAAAAGTGCCATTTTTACAGAGTTTTGCTTACTCAAAAGCTTCAATTTTGACCCGTTTCAGGCACAGAAATGACTTTAAACACACTTATTTTAGTTGAAAAAGTCATAATTCACATCCAACAGTCATTTAGAGTCAAAAGATTAAATGTTAAAATTTCATCATTATAGACCATTTTGGGAACGTTCGACATGTCCGGAGTCATCGTTTTTCATCCGAAAATTGATTTTTGGGGACTGTACCAAAAATGATTCAAAATGTCAATTGGATCGTGCCTCATGTTGAATAACCACTTTTTAAACCCTCACAGTGACCAAAAGTGCCATTTTTACAGAGTTTTGCTTACTCAAAAGCTTCAATTTTGACCCGTTTCAGGCACAGAAATGACTTTAAACACACTT
This sequence comes from Lissotriton vulgaris, assembly GCF_964263255.1. Taxonomy (NCBI): domain Eukaryota; kingdom Metazoa; phylum Chordata; class Amphibia; order Caudata; family Salamandridae; genus Lissotriton; species Lissotriton vulgaris. The sequence goes on along the minus strand of NW_028245190.1, from coordinate 46,221 downwards.
ATTTTAGTTGAAAAAGTCATAATGCACATCCAACAGTCATTTAGAGTCAAAAGATTAAATGTTAAAATTTCATCATTATAGACCATTTTGGGAACGTTCGACATGTCCGGAGTCATCGTTTTTCATCCGAAAATTGATTTTTGGGACTGTACCAAAAATGATTCTAAATGTCAATTGGATCGTGCCTCATGTTGAATAACCACTTTTTAAACCCTCATAGTGACCAAAAGTGCCATTTTTACAGAGTTTTGCTTACTCAAAAGCTTCAATTTTGACCCGTTTCAGGCACAGAAATGACTTTAAACACACTTATTTTAGTTGAAAAAGTCATAATTCACATCCAACAGTCATTTAGAGTCAAAAGATTAAATGTTAAAATGTCATCATTATAGACCATTTTGGGAACGGTCGACATGTCCGGAGTCATCGTTTTTCATCCGAAAATTGATTTTTTGGACTGTACCAAAAATGATTCAAAATGTCAATTGGATCGTGCCTCATGTTGAATAACCACTTTTTAAACACTCACAGTGACCAAAATGGCCATTTTTACAGAGTTTTGCTTACTCAAAAGCTTCAATTTTGACCCGTTTCAGTCACAGAAATGACTTTAAACACACTTATTTTAGTTGAAAAAGTCATAATTCACATCCAACAGTCATTTAGAGTCAAAAGATTAAATGTTAAAATTTCATCATTATAGACCATTTTGGGAACGTTCGACATGTCCGGAGTCATCGTTTTTCATCCGAAAATTGATTTTTGGGACTGTACCAAAAATGATTCTAAATGTCAATTGGATCGTGCCTCATGTTGAATAACCACTTTTTAAACCCTCATAGTGACCAAAAGTGCCATTTTTACAGAGTTTTGCTTACTCAAAAGCTTCAATTTTGACCCGTTTCAGGCACAGAAATGACTTTAAACACACTTATTTTAGTTGAAAAAGTCATAATACACATCCAACAGTCATTTACAGTCAAAAGATTAAATGTTAAAATTTCATCATTATAGACCATTTTGGGAACGGTCGACATGTCCGGAGTCATCGTTTTTCATCCGAAAATTGATTTTTGGGACTGTACCAAAAATGATTCTAAATGTCAATTGGATCGTGCCTCATGTTGAATAACCACTTTTTAAACCCTCATAGTGACCAAAAGTGCCATTTTTACAGAGTTTTGCTTACTCAAAAGCTTCAATTTTGACCCGTTTCAGGCACAGAAATGACTTTAAACACACTTATTTTAGTTGAAAAAGTCATAATTCACATCCAACAGTCATTTAGAGTCAAAAGATTAAATGTTAAAATTTCATCATTATAGACCATTTTGGGAACGGTCGACATGTCCGGAGTCATCGTTTTTCATCCGAAAATTGATTTTTTGGACTGTACCAAAAATGATTCAAAATGTCAATTGGATCATGCCTCATGTTGAATAACCACTTTTTAAACACTCACAGTGACCAAAATGGCCATTTTTACAGAGTTTTGCTTACTCAAAAGCTTCAATTTTGACCCGTTTCAGGCACAGAAATGACTTTAAACACACTTATTTTAGTTGAAAAAGTCATAATTCACATCCAACAGTCATTTAGAGTCAAAAGATTAAATGTTAAAATTTCATCATTATTGACCATTTTGGGAACGTTCGACATGTCCGGAGTCATCGTTTTTCATCCGAAAATTGATTTTTGGGACTGTACCAAAAATGATTCTAAATGTCAATTGGATCGTGCCTCATGTTGAATAACCACTTTTTAAACCCTCATAGTGACCAAAAGTGCCATTTTTACAGAGTTTTGCTTACTCAAAAGCTTCAATTTTGACCCGTTTCAGGCACAGAAATGACTTTAAACACACTTATTTTAGTTGAAAAAGTCATAATTCACATCCAACAATCATTTAGAGTCAAAAGATTAAATGTTAAAATTTCATCATTATAGACCATTTTGGGAACGTTCGACATGTCCGGAGTCATCGTTTTTCATCCGAAAATTGATTTTTGGGACTGTACCAAAAATGATTCAAAATGTCAATTGGATCGTGCCTCATGTTGAATAACCACTTTTTAAACCCTCACAGTGACCAAAATGGCCATTTTTACAGAGTTTTGCTTACTCAAAAGCTTCAATTTTGACCCGTTTCAGGCACAGAAATGACTTTAAACACACTTATTTTAGTTGAAAAAGTCATAATGCACATCCAACAGTCATTTAGAGTCAAAAGATTAAATGTTAAAATTTCATCATTATAGACCATTTTGGGAACGGTCGACATGTCCGGAGTCATCGTTTTTCATCCGAAAATTGATTTTTGGGACTGTACCAAAAATGATTCAAAATGTCAATTGGATCGTGCCTCATATTGAATAACCACTTTTTAAACACTCACAGTGACCAAAAGTGCCATTTTTACAGAGTTTTGCTTACTCAAAAGCTTCAATTTTGACCCGTTTCAGGCACAGAAATGACTTTAAACACACTTTTTTTAGTTGAAAAAGTCATAATTCACATCCAACAGTCATTTAGAGTCAAAAGATTAAATGTTAAAATTTCATCATTATAGACCATTTTGGGAACGTTCGGCATGGCCGGAGTCATCGTTTTTCATCCGAAAATTGATTTTTTGGACTGTACCAAAAATGATTCAAAATGTGAATTGGGATCGTGCCTCATGTTGAATAACCACTTTTTAAACCCTCACAGTGACCAAAATGGCCATTTTTACAGAGTTTTGCTTACTCAAAAGCTTCAATTTTGACCCGTTTCAGTCACAGAAATGACTTTAAACACACTTATTTGAGTTGAAAAAGTCATAATTCACATCCAACAGTCATTTAGAGTCAAAAGATTAAATGTTAAAATTTCATCATTATAGACCATTTTGGGAACGTTCGACATGTCCGGAGTCATCGTTTTTCATCCGAAAATCGATTTTTTGGACTGTACCAAAAATGATTCAAAATGTCAATTGGATCATGCCTCATGTTGAATAACCACTTTTTAAACCCTCACAGTGACCAAAAGTGCCATTTTTACAGAGTTTTGCTTACTCAAAAGCTTCAATTTTGACCCGTTTCAGGCACAGAAATGACTTTAAACACACTTATTTTAGTTGAAAAAGTCATAATTCACATCCAACAGTCATTTAGAGTCAAAAGATTAAATGTTAAAATTTCATCATTATTGACCATTTTGGGAACGTTCGACATGTCCGGAGTCATCGTTTTTCATCCGAAAATGGATTTTTGGGACTGTACCAAAAATGATTCAAAATGTCGATTGGATCGTGCCTCATGTTGAATAACCACTTTTTAAACCCTCACAGTGACCAAAAGTGCCATTTTTACAGAGTTTTGCTTACTCAAAAGCTTCAATTTTGACCCGTTTCAGGCACAGAAATGACTTTAAACACACTTATTTTAGTTGAAAAAGTCATAATTCACATCCAACAGTCATTTAGAGTCAAAAGATTAAATGTTAAAATTTCATCATTATAGACCATTTTGGGAACGTTCGACATGTCCGGAGTCATCGTTTTTCATCCGAAAATTGATTTTTGGGACTGTACCAAAAATGATTCAAAATGTCAATTGGATCGTGCCTCATGTTGAATAACCACTTTTTAAACCCTCACAGTGACCAAAAGTGCCATTTTTACAGAGTTTTGCTTACTCAAAAGCTTCAATTTTGACCCGTTTCAGGCACAGAAATGACTTTAAACACACTTATTTTAGTTGAAAAAGTCATAATGCACATCCAACAGTCATTTAGAGTCAAAAGATTAAATGTTAAAATTTCATCATTATAGACCATTTTGGGAACGTTCGACATGTCCTGAGTCATCGTTTTTCATCCGAAAATTGATTTTTGGGACTGTACCAAAAATGATTCTAAATGTCAATTGGATCGTGCCTCATGTTGAATAACCACTTTTTAAACCCTCATAGTGACCAAAAGTGCCATTTTTACAGAGTTTTGCTTACTCAAAAGCTTCAATTTTGACCCGTTTCAGGCACAGAAATGACTTTAAACACACTTATTTTAGTTGAAAAAGTCATAATTCACATCCAACAGTCATTTAGAGTCAAAAGATTAAATGTTAAAATTTCATCATTATAGACCATTTTGGGAACGGTCGACATGTCCGGAGTCATCGTTTTTCATCCGAAAATTGATTTTTTGGACTGTACCAAAAATGATTCAAAATGTCAATTGGATCGTGCCTCATGTTGAATAACCACTTTTTAAACACTCACAGTGACCAAAATGGCCATTTTTACAGAGTTTTGCTTACTCAAAAGCTTCAATTTTGACCCGTTTCAGTCACAGAAATGACTTTAAACACACTTATTTTAGTTGAAAAAGTCATAATTCACATCCAACAGTCATTTAGAGTCAAAAGATTAAATGTTAAAATTTCATCATTATAGACCATTTTGGGAACGTTCGACATGTCCGGAGTCATCGTTTTTCATCCGAAAATTGATTTTTGGGACTGTACCAAAAATGATTCTAAATGTCAATTGGATCGTGCCTCATGTTGAATAACCACTTTTTAAACCCTCATAGTGACCAAAAGTGCCATTTTTACAGAGTTTTGCTTACTCAAAAGCTTCAATTTTGACCCGTTTCAGGCACAGAAATGACTTTAAACACACTTATTTTAGTTGAAAAAGTCATAATACACATCCAACAGTCATTTACAGTCAAAAGATTAAATGTTAAAATTTCATCATTATAGACCATTTTGGGAACGGTCGACATGTCCGGAGTCATCGTTTTTCATCCGAAAATTGATTTTTGGGACTGTACCAAAAATGATTCTAAATGTCAATTGGATCGTGCCTCATGTTGAATAACCACTTTTTAAACCCTCATAGTGACCAAAAGTGCCATTTTTACAGAGTTTTGCTTACTCAAAAGCTTTAATTTTGACCCGTTTCAGGCACAGAAATGACTTTAAACACACTTATTTTAGTTGAAAAAGTCATAATTCACATCCAACAGTCATTTAGAGTCAAAAGATTAAATGTTAAAATTTCATCATTATAGACCATTTTGGGAACGGTCGACATGTCCGGAGTCATCGTTTTTCATCCGAAAATTGATTTTTTGGACTGTACCAAAAATGATTCAAAATGTCAATTGGATCGTGCCTCATGTTGAATAACCACTTTTTAAACCCTCACAGTGACCAAAATGGCCATTTTTACAGAGTTTTGCTTACTCAAAAGCTTCAATTTTGACCCGTTTCAGTCACAGAAATGACTTTAAACACACTTATTTTAGTTGAAAAAGTCATAATTCACATCCAACAGTCATTTAGAGTCAAAAGATTAAATGTTAAAATTTCATCATTATAGACCATTTTGGGAACGTTCGACATGTCCGGAGTCATCGTTTTTCATCCGAAAATTGATTTTTGGGACTGTACCAAAAATGATTCAAAATGTCAATTGGATCGTGCCTCATATTGAATAACCACTTTTTAAACCCTCACAGTGACCAAAAGTGCCATTTTTACAGAGTTTTGCTTACTCAAAAGCTTCAATTTTGACCCGTTTCAGGCACAGAAATGACTTTAAACACACTTTTTTTAGTTGAAAAAGTCATAATTCACATCCAACAGTCATTTAGAGTCAAAAGATTAAATGTTAAAATTTCATCATTATAGACCATTTTGGGAACGTTCGGCATGGCCGGAGTCATCGTTTTTCATCCGAAAATTGATTTTTTGGACTGTACCAAAAATGATTCAAAATGTGAATTGGATCGTGCCTCATGTTGAATAACCACTTTTTAAACCCTCACAGTGACCAAAATGGCCATTTTTACAGAGTTTTGCTTACTCAAAAGCTTCAATTTTGACCCGTTTCAGGCACAGAAATGACTTTAAACACACTTATTTTAGTTGAAAAAGTCATAATTCACATCCAACAGTCATTTAGAGTCAAAAGATTAAATGTTAAAATTTCATCATTATAGACCATTTTGGGAACGTTCGACATGTCCGGAGTCATCGTTTTTCATCCGAAAATTGATTTTTGGGACTGTACCAAAAATGATTCAAAATGTCAATTGGATCGTGCCTCATGTTGAATAACCACTTTTTAAACCCTCACAGTGACCAAAAGTGCCATTTTTACAGAGTTTTGCTTACTCAAAAGCTTCAATTTTGACCCGTTTCAGGCACAGAAATGACTTTAAACACACTTATTTTAGTTGAAAAAGTCATAATGCACATCCAACAGTCATTTAGAGTCAAAAGATTAAATGTTAAAATTTCATCATTATAGACCATTTTGGGAACGGTCGACATGTCCGGAGTCATCGTTTTTCATCCGAAAATTGATTTTTTGGACTGTACCAAAAATGATTCAAAATGTCAATTGGATCGTGCCTCATGTTGAATAACCACTTTTTAAACACTCACAGTGACCAAAATGGCCATTTTTACAGAGTTTTGCTTACTCAAAAGCTTCAATTTTGACCCGTTTCAGTCACAGAAATGACTTTAAACACACTTATTTTAGTTGAAAAAGTCATAATTCACATCCAACAGTCATTTAGAGTCAAAAGATTAAATGTTAAAATTTCATCATTATAGACCATTTTGGGAACGTTCGGCATGGCCGGAGTCATCGTTTTTCATCCGAAAATTGATTTTTTGGACTGTACCAAAAATGATTCAAAATGTGAATTGGATCGTGCCTCATGTTGAATAACCACTTTTTAAACCCTCACAGTGACCAAAATGGCCATTTTTACAGAGTTTTGCTTACTCAAAAGCTTCAATTTTGACCCGTTTCAGTCACAGAAATGACTTTAAACACACTTATTTTAGTTGAAAAAGTCATAATACACATCCAACAGTCATTTACAGTCAAAAGATTAAATGTTAAAATTTCATCATTATAGACCATTTTGGGAACGGTCGACATGTCCGGAGTCATCGTTTTTCATCCGAAAATTGATTTTTGGGACTGTACCAAAAATGATTCTAAATGTCAATTGGATCGTGCCTCATGTTGAATAACCACTTTTTAAACCCTCATAGTGACCAAAAGTGCCATTTTTACAGAGTTTTGCTTACTCAAAAGCTTTAATTTTGACCCGTTTCAGGCACAGAAATGACTTTAAACACACTTATTTTAGTTGAAAAAGTCATAATTCACATCCAACAGTCATTTAGAGTCAAAAGATTAAATGTTAAAATTTCATCATTATAGACCATTTTGGGAACGGTCGACATGTCCGGAGTCATCGTTTTTCATCCGAAAATTGATTTTTTGGACTGTACCAAAAATGATTCAAAATGTCAATTGGATCGTGCCTCATGTTGAATAACCACTTTTTAAACCCTCACAGTGACCAAAATGGCCATTTTTACAGAGTTTTGCTTACTCAAAAGCTTCAATTTTGACCCGTTTCAGTCACAGAAATGACTTTAAACACACTTATTTTAGTTGAAAAAGTCATAATTCACATCCAACAGTCATTTAGAGTCAAAAGATTAAATGTTGAAATTTCATCATTATAGACCATTTTGGGAACGTTCGACATGTCCGGAGTCATCGTTTTTCATCCGAAAATTGATTTTTGGGACTGTACCAAAAATGATTCAAAATGTCAATTGGATCGTGCCTCATATTGAATAACCACTTTTTAAACCCTCACAGTGACCAAAAGTGCCATTTTTACAGAGTTTTGCTTACTCAAAAGCTTCAATTTTGACCCGTTTCAGGCACAGAAATGACTTTAAACACACTTTTTTTAGTTGAAAAAGTCATAATTCACATCCAACAGTCATTTAGAGTCAAAAGATTAAATGTTAAAATTTCATCATTATAGACCATTTTGGGAACGTTCGGCATGGCCGGAGTCATCGTTTTTCATCCGAAAATTGATTTTTTGGACTGTACCAAAAATGATTCAAAATGTGAATTGGATCGTGCCTCATGTTGAATAACCACTTTTTAAACCCTCACAGTGACCAAAATGGCCATTTTTACAGAGTTTTGCTTACTCAAAAGCTTCAATTTTGACCCGTTTCAGTCACAGAAATGACTTTAAACACACTTATTTGAGTTGAAAAAGTCATAATTCACATCCAACAGTCATTTAGAGTCAAAAGATTAAATGTTAAAATTTCATCATTATAGACCATTTTGGGAACGTTCGACATGTCCGGAGTCATCGTTTTTCATCCGAAAATTGATTTTTGGGACTGTACCAAAAATGATTCAAAATGTCAATTGGATCGTGCCTCATGTTGAATAACCACTTTTTAAACCCTCACAGTGACCAAAAGTGCAATTTTTACAGAGTTTTGCTTACTCAAAAGCTTCAATTTTGACCCGTTTCAGGCACAGAAATGACTTTAAACACACTTATTTTAGTTGAAAAAGTCATAATGCACATCCAACAGTCATTTAGAGTCAAAAGATTAAATGTTAAAATTTCATCATTATAGACCATTTTGGGAACGGTCGACATGTCCGGAGTCATCGTTTTTCATCCGAAAATTGATTTTTTGGACTGTACCAAAAATGATTCAAAATGTCAATTGGATCGTGCCTCATGTTGAATAACCACTTTTTAAACACTCACAGTGACCAAAATGGCCATTTTTACAGAGTTTTGCTTACTCAAAAGCTTCAATTTTGACCCGTTTCAGTCACAGAAATGACTTTAAACACACTTATTTTAGTTGAAAAAGTCATAATTCACATCCAACAGTCATTTAGAGTCAAAAGATTAAATGTTAAAATTTCATCATTATAGACCATTTTGGGAACGGTCGACATGTCCGGAGTCATCGTTTTTCATCCGAAAATTGATTTTTTGGACTGTACCAAAAATGATTCAAAATGTCAATTGGATCGTGCCTCATGTTGAATAACCACTTTTTAAACCCTCATAGTGACCAAAAGTGCCATTTTTACAGAGTTTTGCTTACTCAAAAGCTTTAATTTTGACCCGTTTCAGGCACAGAAATGACTTTAAACACACTTATTTTAGTTGAAAAAGTCATAATTCACATCCAACAGTCATTTAGAGTCAAAAGATTAAATGTTAAAATTTCATCATTATAGACCATTTTGGGAACGGTCGACATGTCCGGAGTCATCGTTTTTCATCCGAAAATTGATTTTTTGGACTGTACCAAAAATGATTCAAAATGTCAATTGGATCGTGCCTCATGTTGAATAACCACTTTTTAAACCCTCACAGTGACCAAAATGGCCATTTTTACAGAGTTTTGCTTACTCAAAAGCTTCAATTTTGACCCGTTTCAGTCACAGAAATGACTTTAAACACACTTATTTTAGTTGAAAAAGTCATAATTCACATCCAACAGTCATTTAGAGTCAAAAGATTAAATGTTGAAATTTCATCATTATAGACCATTTTGGGAACGTTCGACATGTCCGGAGTCATCGTTTTTCATCCGAAAATTGATTTTTGGGACTGTACCAAAAATGATTCAAAATGTCAATTGGATCGTGCCTCATATTGAATAACCACTTTTTAAACCCTCACAGTGACCAAAAGTGCCATTTTTACAGAGTTTTGCTTACTCAAAAGCTTCAATTTTGACCCGTTTCAGGCACAGAAATGACTTTAAACACACTTTTTTTAGTTGAAAAAGTCATAATTCACATCCAACAGTCATTTAGAGTCAAAAGATTAAATGTTAAAATTTCATCATTATAGACCATTTTGGGAACGTTCGGCATGGCCGGAGTCATCGTTTTTCATCCGAAAATTGATTTTTTGGACTGTACCAAAAATGATTCAAAATGTGAATTGGATCGTGCCTCATGTTGAATAACCACTTTTTAAACCCTCACAGTGACCAAAATGGCCATTTTTACAGAGTTTTGCTTACTCAAAAGCTTCAATTTTGACCCGTTTCAGTCACAGAAATGACTTTAAACACACTTATTTGAGTTGAAAAAGTCATAATTCACATCCAACAGTCATTTAGAGTCAAAAGATTAAATGTTAAAATTTCATCATTATAGACCATTTTGGGAACGTTCGACATGTCCGGAGTCATCGTTTTTCATCCGAAAATTGATTTTTGGGACTGTACCAAAAATGATTCAAAATGTCAATTGGATCGTGCCTCATGTTGAATAACCACTTTTTAAACCCTCACAGTGACCAAAAGTGCAATTTTTACAGAGTTTTGCTTACTCAAAAGCTTCAATTTTGACCCGTTTCAGGCACAGAAATGACTTTAAACACACTTATTTTAGTTGAAAAAGTCATAATGCACATCCAACAGTCATTTAGAGTCAAAAGATTAAATGTTAAAATTTCATCATTATAGACCATTTTGGGAACGGTCGACATGTCCGGAGTCATCGTTTTTCATCCGAAAATTGATTTTTTGGACTGTACCAAAAATGATTCAAAATGTCAATTGGATCGTGCCTCATGTTGAATAACCACTTTTTAAACACTCACAGTGACCAAAATGGCCATTTTTACAGAGTTTTGCTTACTCAAAAGCTTCAATTTTGACCCGTTTCAGTCACAGAAATGACTTTAAACACACTTATTTTAGTTGAAAAAGTCATAATTCACATCCAACAGTCATTTAGAGTCAAAAGATTAAATGTTAAAATTTCATCATTATAGACCATTTTGGGAACGGTCGACATGTCCGGAGTCATCGTTTTTCATCCGAAAATTGATTTTTTGGACTGTACCAAAAATGATTCAAAATGTCAATTGGATCGTGCCTCATGTTGAATAACCACTTTTTAAACACTCACAGTGACCAAAATGGCCATTTTTACAGAGTTTTGCTTACTCAAAAGCTTCAATTTTGACCCGTTTCAGTCACAGAAATGACTTTAAACACACTTATTTTAGTTGAAAAAGTCATAATTCACATCCAACAGTCATTTAGAGTCAAAAGATTAAATGTTAAAATTTCATCATTATAGACCATTTTGGGAACGTTCGACATGTCCGGAGTCATCGTTTTTCATCCGAAAATTGATTTTTGGGACTGTACCAAAAATGATTCTAAATGTCAATTGGATCGTGCCTCATGTTGAATAACCACTTTTTAAACCCTCATAGTGACCAAAAGTGCCATTTTTACAGAGTTTTGCTTACTCAAAAGCTTCAATTTTGACCCGTTTCAGGCACAGAAATGACTTTAAACACACTTATTTTAGTTGAAAAAGTCATAATACACATCCAACAGTCATTTACAGTCAAAAGATTAAATGTTAAAATTTCATCATTATAGACCATTTTGGGAACGGTCGACATGTCCGGAGTCATCGTTTTTCATCCGAAAATTGATTTTTGGGACTGTATCAAAAATGATTCTAAATGTCAATTGGATCGTGCCTCATGTTGAATAACCACTTTTTAAACCCTCATAGTGACCAAAAGTGCCATTTTTACAGAGTTTTGCTTACTCAAAAGCTTTAATTTTGACCCGTTTCAGGCACAGAAATGACTTTAAACACACTTATTTTAGTTGAAAAAGTCATAATTCACATCCAACAGTCATTTAGAGTCAAAAGATTAAATGTTAAAATTTCATCATTATAGACCATTTTGGGAACGGTCGACATGTCCGGAGTCATCGTTTTTCATCCGAAAATTGATTTTTTGGACTGTACCAAAAATGATTCAAAATGTCAATTGGATCGTGCCTCATGTTGAATAACCACTTTTTAAACCCTCACAGTGACCAAAATGGCCATTTTTACAGAGTTTTGCTTACTCAAAAGCTTCAATTTTGACCCGTTTCAGTCACAGAAATGACTTTAAACACACTTATTTTAGTTGAAAAAGTCATAATTCACATCCAACAGTCATTTAGAGTCAAAAGATTAAATGTTGAAATTTCATCATTATAGACCATTTTGGGAACGTTCGACATGTCCGGAGTCATCGTTTTTCATCCGAAAATTGATTTTTGGGACTGTACCAAAAATGATTCAAAATGTCAATTGGATCGTGCCTCATATTGAATAACCACTTTTTAAACCCTCACAGTGACCAAAAGTGCCATTTTTACAGAGTTTTGCTTACTCAAAAGCTTCAATTTTGACCCGTTTCAGGCACAGAAATGACTTTAAACACACTTTTTTTAGTTGAAAAAGTCATAATTCACATCCAACAGTCATTTAGAGTCAAAAGATTAAATGTGAAAATTTCATCATTATAGACCATTTTGGGAACGTTCGGCATGGCCGGAGTCATCGTTTTTCATCCGAAAATTGATTTTTTGGACTGTACCAAAAATGATTCAAAATGTGAATTGGATCGTGCCTCATGTTGAATAACCACTTTTTAAACCCTCACAGTGACCAAAATGGCCATTTTTACAGAGTTTTGCTTACTCAAAAGCTTCAATTTTGACCCGTTTCAGTCACAGAAATGACTTTAAACACACTTATTTGAGTTGAAAAAGTCATAATTCACATCCAACAGTCATTTAGAGTCAAAAGATTAAATGTTAAAATTTCATCATTATAGACCATTTTGGGAACGTTCGACATGTCCGGAGTCATCGTTTTTCATCCGAAAATCGATTTTTTGGACTGTACCAAAAATGATTCAAAATGTCGATTGGATCGTGCCTCATGTTGAATAACCACTTTTTAAACCCTCACAGTGACCAAAAGTGCCATTTTTACAGAGTTTTGCTTACTCAAAAGCTTCAATTTTGACCCGTTTCAGGCACAGAAATGACTTTAAACACACTTATTTTAGTTGAAAAAGTCATAATTCACATCCAACAGTCATTTAGAGTCAAAAGATTAAATGTTAAAATTTCATCATTATAGACCATTTTGGGAACGTTCGACATGTCCGGAGTCATCGTTTTTCATCCGAAAATTGATTTTTGGGACTGTACCAAAAATGATTCAAAATGTCAATTGGATCGTGCCTCATGTTGAATAACCACTTTTTAAACCCTCACAGTGACCAAAAGTGCCATTTTTACAGAGTTTTGCTTACTCAAAAGCTTCAATTTTGACCCGTTTCAGGCACAGAAATGACTTTAAACACACTTATTTTAGTTGAAAAAGTCATAATGCACATCCAACAGTCATTTAGAGTCAAAAGATTAAATGTTAAAATTTCATCATTATAGACCATTTTGGGAACGGTCGACATGTCCGGAGTCATCGTTTTTCATCCGAAAATTGATTTTTTGGACTGTACCAAAAATGATTCAAAATGTCAATTGGATCGTGCCTCATGTTGAATAACCACTTTTTAAACACTCACAGTGACCAAAATGGCCATTTTTACAGAGTTTTGCTTACTCAAAAGCTTCAATTTTGACCCGTTTCAGTCACAGAAATGACTTTAAACACACTTATTTTAGTTGAAAAAGTCATAATTCACATCCAACAGTCATTTAGAGTCAAAAGATTAAATGTTAAAATTTCATCATTATAGACCATTTTGGGAACGGTCGACATGTCCGGAGTCATCGTTTTTCATCCGAAAATTGATTTTTTGGACTGTACCAAAAATGATTCAAAATGTCAATTGGATCGTGCCTCATGTTGAATAACCACTTTTTAAACACTCACAGCGACCAAAATGGCCATTTTTACAGAGTTTTGCTTACTCAAAAGCTTCAATTTTGACCCGTTTCAGTCACAGAAATGACTTTAAACACACTTATTTTAGTTGAAAAAGTCATAATTCACATCCAACAGTCATTTAGAGTCAAAAGATTAAATGTTAAAATTTCATCATTATAGACCATTTTGGGAACGTTCGACATGTCCGGAGTCATCGTTTTTCATCCGAAAATTGATTTTTGGGACTGTACCAAAAATGATTCTAAATGTCAATTGGATCGTGCCTCATGTTGAATAACCACTTTTTAAACCCTCATAGTGACCAAAAGTGCCATTTTTACAGAGTTTTGCTTACTCAAAAGCTTAAATTTTGACCCGTTTCAGTCACAGAAATGACTTTAAACACACTTATTTTAGTTGAAAAAGTCATAATACACATCCAACAGTCATTTACAGTCAAAAGATTAAATGTTAAAATTTCATCATTATAGACCATTTTGGGAACGGTCGACATGTCCGGAGTCATCGTTTTTCATCCGAAAATTGATTTTTGGGACTGTACCAAAAATGATTCTAAATGTCAATTGGATCGTGCCTCATGTTGAATAACCACTTTTTAAACCCTCATAGTGACCAAAAGTGCCATTTTTACAGAGTTTTGCTTACTCAAAAGCTTCAATTTTGACCCGTTTCAGGCACAGAAATGACTTTAAACACACTTATTTTAGTTGAAAAAGTCATAATTCACATCCAACAGTCATTTAGAGTCAAAAGATTAAATGTTAAAATTTCATCATTATAGACCATTTTGGGAACGGTCGACATGTCCGGAGTCATCGTTTTTCATCCGAAAATTGATTTTTTGGACTGTACCAAAAATGATTCAAAATGTCAATTGGATCGTGCCTCATGTTGAATAACCACTTTTTAAACCCTCACAGTGACCAAAATGGCCATTTTTACAGAGTTTTGCTTACTCAAAAGCTTCAATTTTGACCCGTTTCAGTCACAGAAATGACTTTAAACACACTTATTTTAGTTGAAAAAGTCATAATTCACATCCAACAGTCATTTAGAGTCAAAAGATTAAATGTTAAAATTTCATCATTATAGACCATTTTGGGAACGTTCGACATGTCCGGAGTCATCGTTTTTCATCCGAAAATTGATTTTTGAGACTGTACCAAAAATGATTCAAAATGTCAATTGGATCGTGCCTCATGTTGAATAACCACTTTTTAAACCCTCACAGTGACCAAAAGTGCCATTTTTACAGAGTTTTGCTTACTCAAAAGCTTCAATTTTGACCCGTTTCAGGCACAGAAATGACTTTAAACACACTTATTTTAGTTGAAAAAGTCATAATTCACATCCAACAGTCATTTAGAGTCAAAAGATTAAATGTTAAAATTTCATCATTATAGACCATTTTGGGAACGTTCGGCATGTCCGGAGTCATCGTTTTTCATCCGAAAATTGATTTTTTGGACTGTACCAAAAATGATTCAAAATGTGAATTGGATCGTGCCTCATGTTGAATAACCACTTTTTACACCCTCACAGTGACCAAAATGGCCATTTTTACAGAGTTTTGCTTACTCAAAAGCTTCAATTTTGACCCGTTTCAGTCACAGAAATGACTTTAAACACACTTATTTGAGTTGAAAAAGTCATAATTCACATCCAACAGTCATTTAAAGTCAAAAGATTAAATGTTAAAATTTCATCATTATAGACCATTTTGGGAACGTTCGACATGTCCGGAGTCATCGTTTTTCATCCGAAAATTGATTTTTGGGACTGTACCAAAAATGATTCAAAATGTCAATTGGATCTTGCCTCATGTTGAATAACCACTTTTTAAACCCTCATAGTGACCAAAAGTGCCATTTTTACAGAGTTTTGCTTACTCAAAAGCTTCAATTTTGACCCGTTTCAGGCACAGAAATGACTTTAAACACACTTATTTTAGTTGAAAAAGTCATAATTCACATCCAACAGTCATTTAGAGTCAAAAGATTAAATGTTAAAATTTCATCATTATAGACCATTTTGGGAACGTTCGACATGTCCGGAGTCATCGTTTTTCATCCGAAAATTGATTTTTGGGACTGTACCAAAAATGATTCAAAATGTCAATTGGATCGTGCCTCATGTTGAATAACCACTTTTTAAACCCTCACAGTGACCAAAAGTGCCATTTTTACAGAGTTTTGCTTACTCAAAAGCTTCAATTTTGACCCGTTTCAGGCACAGAAATGACTTTAAACACACTTATTTTAGTTGAAAAAGTCATAATGCACATCCAACAGTCATTTAGAGTCAAAAGATTAAATGTTAAAATTTCATCATTATAGACCATTTTGGGAACGGTCGACATGTCCGGAGTCATCGTTTTTCATCCGAAAATTGATTTTTTGGACTGTACCAAAAATGATTCAAAATGTCAATTGGATCGTGCCTCATGTTGAATAACCACTTTTTAAACACTCACAGTGACCAAAATGGCCATTTTTACAGAGTTTTGCTTACTCAAAAGCTTCAATTTTGACCCGTTTCAGTCACAGAAATGACTTTAAACACACTTATTTTAGTTGAAAAAGTCATAATTCACATCCAACAGTCATTTAGAGTCAAAAGATTAAATGTTAAAATTTCATCATTATAGACCATTTTGGGAACGGTCGACATGTCCGGAGTCATCGTTTTTCATCCGAAAATTGATTTTTTGGACTGTACCAAAAATGATTCAAAATGTCAATTGGATCGTGCCTCATGTTGAATAACCACTTTTTAAACACTCACAGTGACCAAAATGGCCATTTTTACAGAGTTTTGCTTACTCAAAAGCTTCAATTTTGACCCGTTTCAGTCACAGAAATGACTTTAAACACACTTATTTTAGTTGAAAAAGTCATAATTCACATCCAACAGTCATTTAGAGTCAAAAGATTAAATGTTAAAATTTCATCATTATAGACCATTTTGGGAACGTTCGACATGTCCGGAGTCATCGTTTTTCATCCGAAAATTGATTTTTGGGACTGTACCAAAAATGATTCTAAATGTCAATTGGATCGTGCCTCATGTTGAATAACCACTTTTTAAACCCTCATAGTGACCAAAAGTGCCATTTTTACAGAGTTTTGCTTACTCAAAAGCTTCAATTTTGACCCGTTTCAGGCACAGAAATGACTTTAAACACACTTATTTTAGTTGAAAAAGTCATAATACACATCCAACAGTCATTTACAGTCAAAAGATTAAATGTTAAAATTTCATCATTATAGACCATTTTGGGAACGGTCGACATGTCCGGAGTCATCGTTTTTCATCCGAAAATTGATTTTTGGGACTGTACCAAAAATGATTCTAAATGTCAATTGGATCGTGCCTCATGTTGAATAACCACTTTTTAAACCCTCATAGTGACCAAAAGTGCCATTTTTACAGAGTTTTGCTTACTCAAAAGCTTTAATTTTGACCCGTTTCAGGCACAGAAATGACTTTAAACACACTTATTTTAGTTGAAAAAGTCATAATTCACATCCAACAGTCATTTAGAGTCAAAAGATTAAATGTTAAAATTTCATCATTATAGACCATTTTGGGAACGGTCGACATGTCCGGAGTCATCGTTTTTCATCCGAAAATTGATTTTTTGGACTGTACCAAAAATGATTCAAAATGTCAATTGGATCGTGCCTCATGTTGAATAACCACTTTTTAAACCCTCACAGTGACCAAAATGGCCATTTTTACAGAGTTTTGCTTACTCAAAAGCTTCAATTTTGACCCGTTTCAGTCACAGAAATGACTTTAAACACACTTATTTTAGTTGAAAAAGTCATAATTCACATCCAACAGTCATTTAGAGTCAAAAGATTAAATGTTGAAATTTCATCATTATAGACCATTTTGGGAACGTTCGACATGTCCGGAGTCATCGTTTTTCATCCGAAAATTGATTTTTGGGACTGTACCAAAAATGATTCAAAATGTCAATTGGATCGTGCCTCATATTGAATAACCACTTTTTAAACCCTCACAGTGACCAAAAGTGCCATTTTTACAGAGTTTTGCTTACTCAAAAGCTTCAATTTTGACCCGTTTCAGGCACAGAAATGACTTTAAACACACTTTTTTTAGTTGAAAAAGTCATAATTCACATCCAACAGTCATTTAGAGTCAAAAGATTAAATGTTAAAATTTCATCATTATAGACCATTTTGGGAACGTTCGGCATGGCCGGAGTCATCGTTTTTCATCCGAAAATTGATTTTTTGGACTGTACCAAAAATGATTCAAAATGTGAATTGGATCGTGCCTCATGTTGAATAACCACTTTTTAAACCCTCACAGTGACCAAAATGGCCATTTTTACAGAGTTTTGCTTACTCAAAAGCTTCAATTTTGACCCGTTTCAGTCACAGAAATGACTTTAAACACACTTATTTGAGTTGAAAAAGTCATAATTCACATCCAACAGTCATTTAGAGTCAAAAGATTAAATGTTAAAATTTCATCATTATAGACCATTTTGGGAACGTTCGACATGTCCGGAGTCATCGTTTTTCATCCGAAAATCGATTTTTTGGACTGTACCAAAAATGATTCAAAATGTCGATTGGATCGTGCCTCATGTTGAATAACCACTTTTTAAACCCTCACAGTGACCAAAAGTGCCATTTTTACAGAGTTTTGCTTACTCAAAAGCTTCAATTTTGACCCGTTTCAGGCACAGAAATGAGTTTAAACACACTTATTTTAGTTGAAAAAGTCATAATTCACATCCAACAGTCATTTAGAGTCAAAAGATTAAATGTTAAAATTTCATCATTATAGACCATTTTGGGAACGTTCGACATGTCCGGAGTCATCGTTTTTCATCCGAAAATTGATTTTTGGGACTGTACCAAAAATGATTCAAAATGTCAATTGGATCGTGCCTCATGTTGAATAACCACTTTTTAAACCCTCACAGTGACCAAAAGTGCCATTTTTACAGAGTTTTGCTTACTCAAAAGCTTCAATTTTGACCCGTTTCAGGCACAGAAATGACTTTAAACACACTTATTTTAGTTGAAAAAGTCATAATGCACATCCAACAGTCATTTAGAGTCAAAAGATTAAATGTTAAAATTTCATCATTATAGACCATTTTGGGAACGGTCGACATGTCCGGAGTCATCGTTTTTCATCCGAAAATTGATTTTTTGGACTGTACCAAAAATGATTCAAAATGTCAATTGGATCGTGCCTCATGTTGAATAACCACTTTTTAAACACTCACAGTGACCAAAATGGCCATTTTTACAGAGTTTTGCTTACTCAAAAGCTTCAATTTTGACCCGTTTCAGTCACAGAAATGACTTTAAACACACTTATTTTAGTTGAAAAAGTCATAATTCACATCCAACAGTCATTTAGAGTCAAAAGATTAAATGTTAAAATTTCATCATTATAGACCATTTTGGGAACGGTCGACATGTCCGGAGTCATCGTTTTTCATCCGAAAATTGATTTTTTGGACTGTACCAAAAATGATTCAAAATGTCAATTGGATCGTGCCTCATGTTGAATAACCACTTTTTAAACACTCACAGTGACCAAAATGGCCATTTTTACAGAGTTTTGCTTACTCAAAAGCTTCAATTTTGACCCGTTTCAGTCACAGAAATGACTTTAAACACACTTATTTTAGTTGAAAAAGTCATAATTCACATCCAACAGTCATTTAGAGTCAAAAGATTAAATGTTAAAATTTCATCATTATAGACCATTTTGGGAACGTTCGACATGTCCGGAGTCATCGTTTTTCATCCGAAAATTGATTTTTGGGACTGTACCAAAAATGATTCTAAATGTCAATTGGATCGTGCCTCATGTTGAATAACCACTTTTTAAACCCTCATAGTGACCAAAAGTGCCATTTTTACAGAGTTTTGCTTACTCAAAAGCTTCAATTTTGACCCGTTTCAGGCACAGAAATGACTTTAAACACACTTATTTTAGTTGAAAAAGTCATAATACACATCCAACAGTCATTTACAGTCAAAAGATTAAATGTTAAAATTTCATCATTATAGACCATTTTGGGAACGGTCGACATGTCCGGAGTCATCGTTTTTCATCCGAAAATTGATTTTTGGGACTGTACCAAAAATGATTCTAAATGTCAATTGGATCGTGCCTCATGTTGAATAACCACTTTTTAAACCCTCATAGTGACCAAAAGTGCCATTTTTACAGAGTTTTGCTTACTCAAAAGCTTTAATTTTGACCCGTTTCAGGCACAGAAATGACTTTAAACACACTTATTTTAGTTGAAAAAGTCATAATTCACATCCAACAGTCATTTAGAGTCAAAAGATTAAATGTTAAAATTTCATCATTATAGACCATTTTGGGAACGGTCGACATGTCCGGAGTCATCGTTTTTCATCCGAAAATTGATTTTTTGGACTGTACCAAAAATGATTCAAAATGTCAATTGGATCGTGCCTCATGTTGAATAACCACTTTTTAAACCCTCACAGTGACCAAAATGGCCATTTTTACAGAGTTTTGCTTACTCAAAAGCTTCAATTTTGACCCGTTTCAGTCACAGAAATGACTTTAAACACACTTATTTTAGTTGAAAAAGTCATAATTCACATCCAACAGTCATTTAGAGTCAAA
This sequence comes from Lissotriton vulgaris, assembly GCF_964263255.1. Lineage (NCBI taxonomy): Eukaryota > Metazoa > Chordata > Amphibia > Caudata > Salamandridae > Lissotriton > Lissotriton vulgaris. The sequence goes on along the minus strand of NW_028245190.1, from coordinate 25,954 downwards.
AGATTAAATGTTGAAATTTCATCATTATAGACCATTTTGGGAACGTTCGACATGTCCGGAGTCATCGTTTTTCATCCGAAAATTGATTTTTGGGACTGTACCAAAAATGATTCAAAATGTCAATTGGATCGTGCCTCATATTGAATAACCACTTTTTAAACCCTCACAGTGACCAAAAGTGCCATTTTTACAGAGTTTTGCTTACTCAAAAGCTTCAATTTTGACCCGTTTCAGGCACAGAAATGACTTTAAACACACTTTTTTTAGTTGGAAAAGTCATAATTCACATCCAACAGTCATTTAGAGTCAAAAGATTAAATGTTAAAATTTCATCATTATAGACCATTTTGGGAACGTTCGGCATGGCCGGAGTCATCGTTTTTCATCCGAAAATTGATTTTTTGGACTGTACCAAAAATGATTCAAAATGTGAATTGGATCGTGCCTCATGTTGAATAACCACTTTTTAAACCCTCACAGTGACCAAAATGGCCATTTTTACAGAGTTTTGCTTACTCAAAAGCTTCAATTTTGACCCGTTTCAGTCACAGAAATGACTTTAAACACACTTATTTGAGTTGAAAAAGTCATAATTCACATCCAACAGTCATTTAGAGTCAAAAGATTAAATGTTAAAATTTCATCATTATAGACCATTTTGGGAACGTTCGACATGTCCGGAGTCATCGTTTTTCATCCGAAAATCGATTTTTTGGACTGTACCAAAAATGATTCAAAATGTCGATTGGATCGTGCCTCATGTTGAATAACCACTTTTTAAACCCTCACAGTGACCAAAAGTGCCATTTTTACAGAGTTTTGCTTACTCAAAAGCTTCAATTTTGACCCGTTTCAGGCACAGAAATGACTTTAAACACACTTATTTTAGTTGAAAAAGTCATAATTCACATCCAACAGTCATTTAGAGTCAAAAGATTAAATGTTAAAATTTCATCATTATAGACCATTTTGGGAACGTTCGACATGTCCGGAGTCATCGTTTTTCATCCGAAAATTGATTTTTGGGACTGTACCAAAAATGATTCAAAATGTCAATTGGATCGTGCCTCATGTTGAATAACCACTTTTTAAACCCTCACAGTGACCAAAAGTGCCATTTTTACAGAGTTTTGCTTACTCAAAAGCTTCAATTTTGACCCGTTTCAGGCACAGAAATGACTTTAAACACACTTATTTTAGTTGAAAAAGTCATAATGCACATCCAACAGTCATTTAGAGTCAAAAGATTAAATGTTAAAATTTCATCATTATAGACCATTTTGGGAACGGTCGACATGTCCGGAGCCATCGTTTTTCATCCGAAAATTGATTTTTTGGACTGTACCAAAAATGATTCAAAATGTCAATTGGATCGTGCCTCATGTTGAATAACCACTTTTTAAACACTCACAGTGACCAAAATGGCCATTTTTACAGAGTTTTGCTTACTCAAAAGCTTCAATTTTGACCCGTTTCAGTCACAGAAATGACTTTAAACACACTTATTTTAGTTGAAAAAGTCATAATTCACATCCAACAGTCATTTAGAGTCAAAAGATTAAATGTTAAAATTTCATCATTATAGACCATTTTGGGAACGGTCGACATGTCCGGAGTCATCGTTTTTCATCCGAAAATTGATTTTTTGGACTGTACCAAAAATGATTCAAAATGTCAATTGGATCGTGCCTCATGTTGAATAACCACTTTTTAAACACTCACAGTGACCAAAATGGCCATTTTTACAGAGTTTTGCTTACTCAAAAGCTTCAATTTTGACCCGTTTCAGTCACAGAAATGACTTTAAACACACTTATTTTAGTTGAAAAAGTCATAATTCACATCCAACAGTCATTTAGAGTCAAAAGATTAAATGTTAAAATTTCATCATTATAGACCATTTTGGGAACGTTCGACATGTCCGGAGTCATCGTTTTTCATCCGAAAATTGATTTTTGGGACTGTACCAAAAATGATTCTAAATGTCAATTGGATCGTGCCTCATGTTGAATAACCACTTTTTAAACCCTCATAGTGACCAAAAGTGCCATTTTTACAGAGTTTTGCTTACTCAAAAGCTTCAATTTTGACCCGTTTCAGGCACAGAAATGACTTTAAACACACTTATTTTAGTTGAAAAAGTCATAATACACATCCAACAGTCATTTACAGTCAAAAGATTAAATGTTAAAATTTCATCATTATAGACCATTTTGGGAACGGTCGACATGTCCGGAGTCATCGTTTTTCATCCGAAAATTGATTTTTGGGACTGTACCAAAAATGATTCTAAATGTCAATTGGATCGTGCCTCATGTTGAATAACCACTTTTTAAACCCTCATAGTGACCAAAAGTGCCATTTTTACAGAGTTTTGCTTACTCAAAAGCTTTAATTTTGACCCGTTTCAGGCACAGAAATGACTTTAAACACACTTATTTTAGTTGAAAAAGTCATAATTCACATCCAACAGTCATTTAGAGTCAAAAGATTAAATGTTAAAATTTCATCATTATAGACCATTTTGGGAACGGTCGACATGTCCGGAGTCATCGTTTTTCATCCGAAAATTGATTTTTTGGACTGTACCAAAAATGATTCAAAATGTCAATTGGATCGTGCCTCATGTTGAATAACCACTTTTTAAACCCTCACAGTGACCAAAATGGCCATTTTTACAGAGTTTTGCTTACTCAAAAGCTTCAATTTTGACCCGTTTCAGTCACAGAAATGACTTTAAACACACTTATTTTAGTTGAAAAAGTCATAATTCACATCCAACAGTCATTTAGAGTCAAAAGATTAAATGTTGAAATGTCATCATTATAGACCATTTTGGGAACGTTCGACATGTCCGGAGTCATCGTTTTTCATCCGAAAATTGATTTTTGGGACTGTACCAAAAATGATTCAAAATGTGAATTGGATCGTGCCTCATATTGAATAACCACTTTTTAAACCCTCACAGTGACCAAAAGTGCCATTTTTACAGAGTTTTGCTTACTCAAAAGCTTCAATTTTGACCCGTTTCAGGCACAGAAATGACTTTAAACACACTTTTTTTAGTTGAAAAAGTCATAATTCACATCCAACAGTCATTTAGAGTCAAAAGATTAAATGTTAAAATTTCATCATTATAGACCATTTTGGGAACGTTCGGCATGGCCGGAGTCATCGTTTTTCATCCGAAAATTGATTTTTTGGACTGTACCAAAAATGATTCAAAATGTGAATTGGATCGTGCCTCATGTTGAATAACCACTTTTTAAACCCTCACAGTGACCAAAATGGCCATTTTTACAGAGTTTTGCTTACTCAAAAGCTTCAATTTTGACCCGTTTCAGTCACAGAAATGACTTTAAACACACTTATTTGAGTTGAAAAAGTCATAATTCACATCCAACAGTCATTTAGAGTCAAAAGATTAAATGTTAAAATTTCATCATTATAGACCATTTTGGGAACGTTCGACATGTCCGGAGTCATCGTTTTTCATCCGAAAATCGATTTTTTGGACTGTACCAAAAATGATTCAAAATGTCGATTGGATCGTGCCTCATGTTGAATAACCACTTTTTAAACCCTCACAGTGACCAAAAGTGCCATTTTTACAGAGTTTTGCTTACTCAAAAGCTTCAATTTTGACCCGTTTCAGGCACAGAAATGACTTTAAACACACTTATTTTAGTTGAAAAAGTCATAATTCACATCCAACAGTCATTTAGAGTCAAAAGATTAAATGTTGAAATTTCATCATTATAGACCATTTTGGGAACGTTCGACATGTCCGGAGTCATCGTTTTTCATCCGAAAATTGATTTTTGGGACTGTACCAAAAATGATTCAAAATGTCAATTGGATCGTGCCTCATATTGAATAACCACTTTTTAAACCCTCACAGTGACCAAAAGTGCCATTTTTACAGAGTTTTGCTTACTCAAAAGCTTCAATTTTGACCCGTTTCAGTCACAGAAATGACTTTAAACACACTTATTTTAGTTGAAAAAGTCATAATTCACATCCAACAGTCATTTAGAGTCAAAAGATTAAATGTTGAAATTTCATCATTATAGACCATTTTGGGAACGTTCGACATGTCCGGAGTCATCGTTTTTCATCCGAAAATTGATTTTTGGGACTGTACCAAAAATGATTCAAAATGTCAATTGGATCGTGCCTCATATTGAATAACCACTTTTTAAACCCTCACAGTGACCAAAAGTGCCATTTTTACAGAGTTTTGCTTACTCAAAAGCTTCAATTTTGACCCGTTTCAGGCACAGAAATGACTTTAAACACACTTTTTTTAGTTGAAAAAGTCATAATTCACATCCAACAGTCATTTAGAGTCAAAAGATTAAATGTTAAAATTTCATCATTATAGACCATTTTGGGAACGTTCGGCATGGCCGGAGTCATCGTTTTTCATCCGAAAATTGATTTTTTGGACTGTACCAAAAATGATTCAAAATGTGAATTGGATCGTGCCTCATGTTGAATAACCACTTTTTAAACCCTCACAGTGACCAAAATGGCCATTTTTACAGAGTTTTGCTTACTCAAAAGCTTCAATTTTGACCCGTTTCAGTCACAGAAATGACTTTAAACACACTTATTTGAGTTGAAAAAGTCATAATTCACATCCAACAGTCATTTAGAGTCAAAAGATTAAATGTTAAAATTTCATCATTATAGACCATTTTGGGAACGTTCGACATGTCCGGAGTCATCGTTTTTCATCCGAAAATCGATTTTTTGGACTGTACCAAAAATGATTCAAAATGTCGATTGGATCGTGCCTCATGTTGAATAACCACTTTTTAAACCCTCACAGTGACCAAAAGTGCCATTTTTACAGAGTTTTGCTTACTCAAAAGCTTCAATTTTGACCCGTTTCAGGCACAGAAATGACTTTAAACACACTTATTTTAGTTGAAAAAGTCATAATTCACATCCAACAGTCATTTAGAGTCAAAAGATTAAATGTTAAAATTTCATCATTATAGACCATTTTGGGAACGTTCGACATGTCCGGAGTCATCGTTTTTCATCCGAAAATTGATTTTTGGGACTGTACCAAAAATGATTCAAAATGTCAATTGGATCGTGCCTCATGTTGAATAACCACTTTTTAAACCCTCACAGTGACCAAAAGTGCCATTTTTACAGAGTTTTGCTTACTCAAAAGCTTCAATTTTGACCCGTTTCAGGCACAGAAATGACTTTAAACACACTTATTTTAGTTGAAAAAGCCATAATGCACATCCAACAGTCATTTAGAGTCAAAAGATTAAATGTTAAAATTTCATCATTATAGACCATTTTGGGAACGGTCGACATGTCCGGAGTCATCGTTTTTCATCCGAAAATTGATTTTTTGGACTGTACCAAAAATGATTCAAAATGTCAATTGGATCGTGCCTCATGTTGAATAACCACTTTTTAAACACTCACAGTGACCAAAATGGCCATTTTTACAGAGTTTTGCTTACTCAAAAGCTTCAATTTTGACCCGTTTCAGTCACAGAAATGACTTTAAACACACTTATTTTAGTTGAAAAAGTCATAATTCACATCCAACAGTCATTTAGAGTCAAAAGATTAAATGTTAAAATTTCATCATTATAGACCATTTTGGGAACGGTCGACATGTCCGGAGTCATCGTTTTTCATCCGAAAATTGATTTTTTGGACTGTACCAAAAATGATTCAAAATGTCAATTGGATCGTGCCTCATGTTGAATAACCACTTTTTAAACACTCACAGTGACCAAAATGGCCATTTTTACAGAGTTTTGCTTACTCAAAAGCTTCAATTTTGACCCGTTTCAGTCACAGAAATGACTTTAAACACACTTATTTTAGTTGAAAAAGTCATAATTCACATCCAACAGTCATTTAGAGTCAAAAGATTAAATGTTAAAATTTCATCATTATAGACCATTTTGGGAACGTTCGACATGTCCGGAGTCATCGTTTTTCATCCGAAAATTGATTTTTGGGACTGTACCAAAAATGATTCTAAATGTCAATTGGATCGTGCCTCATGTTGAATAACCACTTTTTAAACCCTCATAGTGACCAAAAGTGCCATTTTTACAGAGTTTTGCTTACTCAAAAGCTTCAATTTTGACCCGTTTCAGGCACAGAAATGACTTTAAACACACTTATTTTAGTTGAAAAAGTCATAATACACATCCAACAGTCATTTACAGTCAAAAGATTAAATGTTAAAATTTCATCATTATAGACCATTTTGGGAACGGTCGACATGTCCGGAGTCATCGTTTTTCATCCGAAAATTGATTTTTGGGACTGTACCAAAAATGATTCTAAATGTCAATTGGATCGTGCCTCATGTTGAATAACCACTTTTTAAACCCTCATAGTGACCAAAAGTGCCATTTTTACAGAGTTTTGCTTACTCAAAAGCTTTAATTTTGACCCGTTTCAGGCACAGAAATGACTTTAAACACACTTATTTTAGTTGAAAAAGTCATAATTCACATCCAACAGTCATTTAGAGTCAAAAGATTAAATGTTAAAATTTCATCATTATAGACCATTTTGGGAACGGTCGACATGTCCGGAGTCATCGTTTTTCATCCGAAAATTGATTTTTTGGACTGTACCAAAAATGATTCAAAATGTCAATTGGATCGTGCCTCATGTTGAATAACCACTTTTTAAACCCTCACAGTGACCAAAATGGCCATTTTTACAGAGTTTTGCTTACTCAAAAGCTTCAATTTTGACCCGTTTCAGTCACAGAAATGACTTTAAACACACTTATTTTAGTTGAAAAAGTCATAATTCACATCCAACAGTCATTTAGAGTCAAAAGATTAAATGTTGAAATTTCATCATTATAGACCATTTTGGGAACGTTCGACATGTCCGGAGTCATCGTTTTTCATCCGAAAATTGATTTTTGGGACTGTACCAAAAATGATTCAAAATGTCAATTGGATCGTGCCTCATATTGAATAACCACTTTTTAAACCCTCACAGTGACCAAAAGTGCCATTTTTACAGAGTTTTGCTTACTCAAAAGCTTCAATTTTGACCCGTTTCAGGCACAGAAATGACTTTAAACACACTTTTTTTAGTTGAAAAAGTCATAATTCACATCCAACAGTCATTTAGAGTCAAAAGATTAAATGTTAAAATTTCATCATTATAGACCATTTTGGGAACGTTCGGCATGGCCGGAGTCATCGTTTTTCATCCGAAAATTGATTTTTTGGACTGTACCAAAAATAATTCAAAATGTGAATTGGATCGTGCCTCATGTTGAATAACCACTTTTTAAACCCTCACAGTGACCAAAATGGCCATTTTTACAGAGTTTTGCTTACTCAAAAGCTTCAATTTTGACCCGTTTCAGTCACAGAAATGACTTTAAACACACTTATTTGAGTTGAAAAAGTCATAATTCACATCCAACAGTCATTTAGAGTCAAAAGATTAAATGTTAAAATTTCATCATTATAGACCATTTTGGGAACGTTCGACATGTCCGGAGTCATCGTTTTTCATCCGAAAATCGATTTTTTGGACTGTACCAAAAATGATTCAAAATGTCGATTGGATCGTGCCTCATGTTGAATAACCACTTTTTAAACCCTCACAGTGACCAAAAGTGCCATTTTTACAGAGTTTTGCTTACTCAAAAGCTTCAATTTTGACCCGTTTCAGGCACAGAAATGACTTTAAACACACTTATTTTAGTTGAAAAAGTCATAATTCACATCCAACAGTCATTTAGAGTCAAAAGATTAAATGTTAAAATTTCATCATTATAGACCATTTTGGGAACGTTCGACATGTCCGGAGTCATCGTTTTTCATCCGAAAATTGATTTTTGGGACTGTACCAAAAATGATTCAAAATGTCAATTGGATCGTGCCTCATGTTGAATAACCACTTTTTAAACCCTCACAGTGACCAAAAGTGCCATTTTTACAGAGTTTTGCTTACTCAAAAGCTTCAATTTTGACCCGTTTCAGGCACAGAAATGACTTTAAACACACTTATTTTAGTTGAAAAAGTCATAATGCACATCCAACAGTCATTTAGAGTCAAAAGATTAAATGTTAAAATTTCATCATTATAGACCATTTTGGGAACGGTCGACATGTCCGGAGTCATCGTTTTTCATCCGAAAATTGATTTTTTGGACTGTACCAAAAATGATTCAAAATGTCAATTGGATCGTGCCTCATGTTGAATAACCACTTTTTAAACACTCACAGTGACCAAAATGGCCATTTTTACAGAGTTTTGCTTACTCAAAAGCTTCAATTTTGACCCGTTTCAGTCACAGAAATGACTTTAAACACACTTATTTTAGTTGAAAAAGTCATAATTCACATCCAACAGTCATTTAGAGTCAAAAGATTAAATGTTAAAATTTCATCATTATAGACCATTTTGGGAACGTTCGACATGTCCGGAGTCATCGTTTTTCATCCGAAAATTGATTTTTGGGACTGTACCAAAAATGATTCTAAATGTCAATTGGATCGTGCCTCATGTTGAATAACCACTTTTTAAACCCTCATAGTGACCAAAAGTGCCATTTTTACAGAGTTTTGCTTACTCAAAAGCTTCAATTTTGACCCGTTTCAGGCACAGAAATGACTTTAAACACACTTATTTTAGTTGAAAAAGTCATAATTCACATCCAACAGTCATTTAGAGTCAAAAGATTAAATGTTAAAATTTCATCATTATAGACCATTTTGGGAACGGTCGACATGTCCGGAGTCATCGTTTTTCATCCGAAAATTGATTTTTGGGACTGTACCAAAAATGATTCTAAATGTCAATTGGATCGTGCCTCATGTTGAATAACCACTTTTTAAACCCTCATAGTGACCAAAAGTGCCATTTTTACAGAGTTTTGCTTACTCAAAAGCTTCAATTTTGACCCGTTTCAGTCACAGAAATGACTTTAAACACACTTATTTTAGTTGAAAAAGTCATAATTCACATCCAACAGTCATTTAGAGTCAAAAGATTAAATGTTAAAATTTCATCATTATAGACCATTTTGGGAACGTTCGACATGTCCGGAGTCATCGTTTTTCATCCGAAAATTGATTTTTGGGACTGTACCAAAAATGATTCTAAATGTCAATTGGATCGTGCCTCATGTTGAATAACCACTTTTTAAACCCTCATAGTGACCAAAAGTGCCATTTTTACAGAGTTTTGCTTACTCAAAAGCTTCAATTTTGACCCGTTTCAGGCACAGAAATGACTTTAAACACACTTATTTTAGTTGAAAAAGTCATAATTCACATCCAACAGTCATTTAGAGTCAAAAGATTAAATGTTAAAATTTCATCATTATAGACCATTTTGGGAACGGTCGACATGTCCGGAGTCATCGTTTTTCATCCGAAAATTGATTTTTGGGACTGTACCAAAAATGATTCTAAATGTCAATTGGATCGTGCCTCATGTTGAATAACCACTTTTTAAACCCTCATAGTGACCAAAAGTGCCATTTTTACAGAGTTTTGCTTACTCAAAAGCTTCAATTTTGACCCGTTTCAGGCACAGAAATGACTTTAAACACACTTATTTTAGTTGAAAAAGTCATAATTCACATCCAACAGTCATTTAGAGTCAAAAGATTAAATGTTAAAATTTCATCATTATAGACCATTTTGGGAACGGTCGACATGTCCGGAGTCATCGTTTTTCATCCGAAAATTGATTTTTTGGACTGTACCAAAAATGATTCAAAATGTCAATTGGATCGTGCCTCATGTTGAATAACCACTTTTTAAACACTCACAGTGACCAAAATGGCCATTTTTACAGAGTTTTGCTTACTCAAAAGCTTCAATTTTGACCCATTTCAGTCACAGAAATGACTTTAAACACACTTATTTTAGTTGAAAAAGTCATAATTCACATCCAACAGTCATTTAGAGTCAAAAGATTAAATGTTAAAATTTCATCATTATAGACCATTTTGGGAACGTTCGACATGTCCGGAGTCACCGTTTTTCATCCGAAAATTGATTTTTGGGACTGTACCAAAAATGATTCTAAATGTCAATTGGATCGTGCCTCATGTTGAATAACCACTTTTTAAACCCTCATAGTGACCAAAAGTGCCATTTTTACAGAGTTTTGCTTACTCAAAAGCTTTAATTTTGACCCGTTTCAGGCACAGAAATGACTTTAAACACACTTATTTTAGTTGAAAAAGTCATAATTCACATCCAACAGTCATTTAGAGTCAAAAGATTAAATGTTAAAATTTCATCATTATAGACCATTTTGGGAACGGTCGACATGTCCGGAGTCATCGTTTTTCATCCGAAAATTGATTTTTTGGACTGTACCAAAAATGATTCAAAATGTCAATTGGATCGTGCCTCATGTTGAATAACCACTTTTTAAACCCTCACAGTGACCAAAATGGCCATTTTTACAGAGTTTTGCTTACTCAAAAGCTTCAATTTTGACCGTTTCAGTCACAGAAATGACTTTAAACACACTTATTTTAGTTGAAAAAGTCATAATTCACATCCAACAGTCATTTAGAGTCAAAAGATTAAATGTTAAAATTTCATCATTATAGACCATTTTGGGAACGTTCGACATGTCCGGAGTCATCGTTTTTCATCCGAAAATTGATTTTTGGGACTGTACCAAAAATGATTCAAAATGTCAATTGGATCGTGCCTCATATTGAATAACCACTTTTTAAACCCTCACAGTGACCAAAAGTGCCATTTTTACAGAGTTTTGCTTACTCAAAAGCTTCAATTTTGACCCGTTTCAGGCACAGAAATGACTTTAAACACACTTTTTTTAGTTGAAAAAGTCATAATTCACATCCAACAGTCATTTAGAGTCAAAAGATTAAATGTTAAAATTTCATCATTATAGACCATTTTGGGAACGTTCGGCATGGCCGGAGTCATCGTTTTTCATCCGAAAATTGATTTTTTGGACTGTACCAAAAATGATTCAAAATGTGAATTGGATCGTGCCTCATGTTGAATAACCACTTTTTAAACCCTCAGAGTGACCAAAATGGCCATTTTTACAGAGTTTTGCTTACTCAAAAGCTTGAATTTTGACCCGTTTCAGTCACAGAAATGACTTTAAACACACTTATTTGAGTTGAAAAAGTCATAATTCACATCCAACAGTCATTTAGAGTCAAAAGATTAAATGTTAAAATTTCATCATTATAGACCATTTTGGGAACGTTCGACATGTCCGGAGTCATCGTTTTTCATCCGAAAATTGATTTTTGGGACTGTACCAAAAATGATTCAAAATGTCAATTGGATCGTGCCTCATGTTGAATAACCACTTTTTAAACCCTCACAGTGACCAAAAGTGCCATTTTTACAGAGTTTTGCTTACTCAAAAGCTTCAATTTTGACCCGTTTCAGGCACAGAAATGACTTTAAACACACTTATTTTAGTTGAAAAAGTCATAATGCACATCCAACAGTCATTTAGAGTCAAAAGATTAAATGTTAAAATTTCATCATTATAGACCATTTTGGGAACGTTCGACATGTCCGGAGTCATCGTTTTTCATCCGAAAATTGATTTTTGGGACTGTACCAAAAATGATTCTAAATGTCAATTGGATCGTGCCTCATGTTGAATAACCACTTTTTAAACCCTCATAGTGACCAAAAGTGCCATTTTTACAGAGTTTTGCTTACTCAAAAGCTTCAATTTTGACCCGTTTCAGGCACAGAAATGACTTTAAACACACTTATTTTAGTTGAAAAAGTCATAATTCACATCCAACAGTCATTTAGAGTCAAAAGATTAAATGTTAAAATTTCATCATTATAGACCATTTTGGGAACGGTCGACATGTCCGGAGTCATCGTTTTTCATCCGAAAATTGATTTTTTGGACTGTACCAAAAATGATTCAAAATGTCAATTGGATCGTGCCTCATGTTGAATAACCACTTTTTAAACACTCACAGTGACCAAAATGGCCATTTTTACAGAGTTTTGCTTACTCAAAAGCTTCAATTTTGACCCGTTTCAGTCACAGAAATGACTTTAAACACACTTATTTTAGTTGAAAAAGTCATAATTCACATCCAACAGTCATTTAGAGTCAAAAGATTAAATGTTAAAATTTCATCATTATAGACCATTTTGGGAACGTTCGACATGTCCGGAGTCATCGTTTTTCATCCGAAAATTGATTTTTGGGACTGTACCAAAAATGATTCTAAATGTCAATTGGATCGTGCCTCATGTTGAATAACCACTTTTTAAACCCTCATAGTGACCAAAAGTGCCATTTTTACAGAGTTTTGCTTACTCAAAAGCTTCAATTGTGACCCGTTTCAGGCACAGAAATGACTTTAAACACACTTATTTTAGTTGAAAAAGTCATAATTCACATCCAACAATCATTTAGAGTCAAAAGATTAAATGTTAAAATTTCATCATTATAGACCATTTTGGGAACGGTCGACATGTCCGGAGTCATCGTTTTTCATCCGAAAATTGATTTTTTGGACTGTACCAAAAATGATTCAAAATGTCAATTGGATCGTGCCTCATGTTGAATAACCACTTTTTAAACCCTCACAGTGACCAAAATGGCCATTTTTACAGAGTTTTGCTTACTCAAAAGCTTCAATTTTGACCCGTTTCAGTCACAGAAATGACTTTAAACACACTTATTTTAGTTGAAAAAGTCATAATTCACATCCAACAGTCATTTAGAGTCAAAAGATTAAATGTTAAAATTTCATCATTATAGACCATTTTGGGAACGTTCGACATGTCCGGAGTCATCGTTTTTCATCCGAAAATTGATTTTTGGGACTGTACCAAAAATGATTCAAAATGTCAATTGGATCGTGCCTCATATTGAATAACCACTTTTTAAACCCTCACAGTGACCAAAAGTGCCATTTTTACAGAGTTTTGCTTACTCAAAAGCTTCAATTTTGACCCGTTTCAGGCACAGAAATGACTTTAAACACACTTTTTTTAGTTGAAAAAGTCATAATTCACATCCAACAGTCATTTAGAGTCAAAAGATGAAATGTTAAAATTTCATCATTATAGACCATTTTGGGAACGTTCGGCATGGCCGGAGTCATCGTTTTTCATCCGAAAATTGATTTTTTGGACTGTACCAAAAATGATTCAAAATGTGAATTGGATCGTGCCTCATGTTGAATAACCACTTTTTAAACCCTCACAGTGACCAAAATGGCCATTTTTACAGAGTTTTGCTTACTCAAAAGCTTCAATTTTGACCCGTTTCAGTCACAGAAATGACTTTAAACACACTTATTTGAGTTGAAAAAGTCATAATTCACATCCAACAGTCATTTAGAGTCAAAAGATTAAATGTTAAAATTTCATCATTATAGACCATTTTGGGAACGTTCGACATGTCCGGAGTCATCGTTTTTCATCCGAAAATCGATTTTTTGGACTGTACCAAAAATGATTCAAAATGTCAATTGGATCATGCCTCATGTTGAATAACCACTTTTTAAACCCTCACAGTGACCAAAAGTGCCATTTTTACAGAGTTTTGCTTACTCAAAAGCTTCAATTTTGACCCGTTTCAGGCACAGAAATGACTTTAAACACACTTATTTTAGTTGAAAAAGTCATAATTCACATCCAACAGTCATTTAGAGTCAAAAGATTAAATGTTAAAATTTCATCATTATTGACCATTTTGGGAACGTTCGACATGTCCGGAGTCATCGTTTTTCATCCGAAAATTGATTTTTGGGACTGTACCAAAAATGATTCAAAATGTCGATTGGATCGTGCCTCATGTTGAATAACCACTTTTTAAACCCTCACAGTAACCAAAAGTGCCATTTTTACAGAGTTTTGCTTACTCAAAGCTTCAATTTTGACCCGTTTCAGGCACAGAAATGACTTTAAACACACTTATTTTAGTTGAAAAAGTCATAATTCACATCCAACAGTCATTTAGAGTCAAAAGATTAAATGTTAAAATTTCATCATTATAGACCATTTTGGGAACGTTCGACATGTCCGGAGTCATCGTTTTTCATCCGAAAATTGATTTTTGGGACTGTACCAAAAATGATTCAAAATGTCAATTGGATCGTGCCTCATGTTGAATAACCACTTTTTAAACCCTCACAGTGACCAAAAGTGCCATTTTTACAGAGTTTTGCTTACTCAAAAGCTTCAATTTTGACCCGTTTCAGGCACAGAAATGAGTTTAAACACACTTATTTTAGTTGAAAAAGTCATAATGCACATCCAACAGTCATTTAGAGTCAAAAGATTAAATGTTAAAATTTCATCATTATAGACTATTTTGGGAACGTTCGACATGTCCGGAGTCATCGTTTTTCATCCGAAAATTGATTTTTGGGACTGTACCAGAAATGATTCTAAATGTCAATTGGATCGTGCCTCATGTTGAATAACCACTTTTTAAACCCTCATAGTGACCAAAAGTGCCATTTTTACAGAGTTTTGCTTACTCAAAAGCTTCAATTTTGACCCGTTTCAGGCACAGAAATGACTTTAAACACACTTATTTTAGTTGAAAAAGTCATAATTCACATCCAACAGTCATTTAGAGTCAAAAGATTAAATGTTAAAATTTCATCATTATAGACCATTTTGGGAACGGTCGACATGTCCGGAGTCATCGTTTTTCATCCGAAAATTGATTTTTTGGACTGTACCAAAAATGATTCAAAATGTCAATTGGATCGTGCCTCATGTTGAATAACCACTTTTTAAACACTCACAGTGACCAAAATGGCCATTTTTACAGAGTTTTGCTTACTCAAAAGCTTCAATTTTGACCCGTTTCAGTCACAGAAATGACTTTAAACACACTTATTTTAGTTGAAAAAGTCATAATTCACATCCAACAGTCATTTAGAGTCAAAAGATTAAATGTTAAAATTTCATCATTATAGACCATTTTGGGAACGTTCGACATGTCCGGAGTCATCGTTTTTCATCCGAAAATTGATTTTTGGGACTGTACCAAAAATGATTCTAAATGTCAATTGGATCGTGCCTCATGTTGAATAACCACTTTTTAAACCCTCATAGTGACCAAAAGTGCCATTTTTACAGAGTTTTGCTTACTCAAAAGCTTCAATTTTGACCCGTTTCAGGCACAGAAATGACTTTAAACACACTTATTTTAGTTGAAAAAGTCATAATACACATCCAACAGTCATTTACAGTCAAAAGATTAAATGTTAAAATTTCATCATTATAGACCATTTTGGGAACGGTCGACATGTCCGGAGTCATCGTTTTTCATCCGAAAATTGATTTTTGGGACTGTACCAAAAATGATTCTAAATGTCAATTGGATCGTGCCTCATGTTGAATAACCACTTTTTAAACCCTCATAGTGACCAAAAGTGCCATTTTTACAGAGTTTTGCTTACTCAAAAGCTTTAATTTTGACCCGTTTCAGGCACAGAAATGACTTTAAACACACTTATTTTAGTTGAAAAAGTCATAATTCACATCCAACAGTCATTTAGAGTCAAAAGATTAAATGTTAAAATTTCATCATTATAGACCATTTTGGGAACGGTCGACATGTCCGGAGTCATCGTTTTTCATCCGAAAATTGATTTTTTGGACTGTACCAAAAATGATTCAAAATGTCAATTGGATCGTGCCTCATGTTGAATAACCACTTTTTAAACCCTCACAGTGACCAAAATGGCCATTTTTACAGAGTTTTGCTTACTCAAAAGCTTCAATTTTGACCCGTTTCAGTCACAGAAATGACTTTAAACACACTTATTTTAGTTGAAAAAGTCATAATTCACATCCAACAGTCATTTAGAGTCAAAAGATTAAATGTTAAAATTTCATCATTATAGACCATTTTGGGAACGTTCGACATGTCCGGAGTCATCGTTTTTCATCCGAAAATTGATTTTTGGGACTGTACCAAAAATGATTCAAAATGTCAATTGGATCGTGCCTCATATTGAATAACCACTTTTTAAACCCTCACAGTGACCAAAAGTGCCATTTTTACAGAGTTTTGCTTACTCAAAAGCTTCAATTTTGACCCGTTTCAGGCACAGAAATGACTTTAAACACACTTTTTTTAGTTGAAAAAGTCATAATTCACATCCAACAGTCATTTAGAGTCAAAAGATTAAATGTTAAAATTTCATCATTATAGACCATTTTGGGAACGTTCGGCATGGCCGGAGTCATCGTTTTTCATCCGAAAATTGATTTTTTGGACTGTACCAAAAATGATTCAAAATGTGAATTGGATCGTGCCTCATGTTGAATAACCACTTTTTAAACCCTCACAGTGACCAAAATGGCCATTTTTACAGAGTTTTGCTTACTCAAAAGCTTCAATTTTGACCCGTTTCAGTCACAGAAATGACTTTAAACACACTTATTTGAGTTGAAAAAGTCATAATTCACATCCAACAGTCATTTAGAGTCAAAAGATTAAATGTTAAAATTTCATCATTATAGACCATTTTGGGAACGTTCGACATGTCCGGAGTCATCGTTTTTCATCCGAAAATCGATTTTTTGGACTGTACCAAAAATGATTCAAAATGTCAATTGGATCATGCCTCATGTTGAATAACCACTTTTTAAACCCTCACAGTGACCAAAAGTGCCATTTTTACAGAGTTTTGCTTACTCAAAAGCTTCAATTTTGACCCGTTTCAGGCACAGAAATGACTTTAAACACACTTATTTTAGTTGAAAAAGTCATAATTCACATCCAACAGTCATTTAGAGTCAAAAGATTAAATGTTAAAATTTCATCATTATTGACCATTTTGGGAACGTTCGACATGTCCGGAGTCATCGTTTTTCATCCGAAAATTGATTTTTGGGACTGTACCAAAAATGATTCAAAATGTCGATTGGATCGTGCCTCATGTTGAATAACCACTTTTTAAACCCTCACAGTGACCAAAAGTGCCATTTTTACAGAGTTTTGCTTACTCAAAAGCTTCAATTTTGACCCGTTTCAGGCACAGAAATGACTTTAAACACACTTATTTTAGTTGAAAAAGTCATAATTCACATCCAACAGTCATTTAGAGTCAAAAGATTAAATGTTAAAATTTCATCATTATAGACCATTTTGGGAACGTTCGACATGTCCGGAGTCATCGTTTTTCATCCGAAAATTGATTTTTGGGACTGTACCAAAAATGATTCAAAATGTCAATTGGATCGTGCCTCATGTTGAATAACCACTTTTTAAACCCTCACAGTGACCAAAAGTGCCATTTTTACAGAGTTTTGCTTACTCAAAAGCTTCAATTTTGACCCGTTTCAGGCACAGAAATGACTTTAAACACACTTATTTTAGTTGAAAAAGTCATAATGCACATCCAACAGTCATTTAGAGTCAAAAGATTAAATGTTAAAATTTCATCATTATAGACCATTTTGGGAACGTTCGACATGTCCGGAGTCATCGTTTTTCATCCGAAAATTGATTTTTGGGACTGTACCAAAAATGATTCTAAATGTCAATTGGATCGTGCCTCATGTTGAATAACCACTTTTTAAACCCTCATAGTGACCAAAAGTGCCATTTTTACAGAGTTTTGCTTACTCAAAAGCTTCAATTTTAACCCGTTTCAGGCACAGAAATGACTTTAAACACACTTATTTTAGTTGAAAAAGTCATAATTCACATCCAACAGTCATTTAGAGTCAAAAGATTAAATGTTAAAATTTCATCATTATAGACCATTTTGGGAACGGTCGACATGTCCGGAGTCATCGTTTTTCATCCGAAAATTGATTTTTTGGACTGTACCAAAAATGATTCAAAATGTCAATTGGATCGTGCCTCATGTTGAATAACCACTTTTTAAACACTCACAGTGACCAAAATGGCCATTTTTACAGAGTTTTGCTTACTCAAAAGCTTCAATTTTGACCCGTTTCAGGCACAGAAATGACTTTAAACACACTTATTTTAGTTGAAAAAGTCATAATGCACATCCAACAGTCATTTAGAGTCAAAAGATTAAATGTTAAAATTTCATCATTATAGACCATTTTGGGAACGTTCGACATGTCCGGAGTCATCGTTTTTCATCCGAAAATTGATTTTTGGGACTGTACCAAAAATGATTCAAAATGTCAATTGGATCGTGCCTCATGTTGAATAACCACTTTTTAAACCCTCACAGTGACCAAAAGTGCCATTTTTACAGAGTTTTGCTTACTCAAAAGCTTCAATTTTGACCCGTTTCAGGCACAGAAATGACTTTAAACACACTTATTTTAGTTGAAAAAGTCATAATGCACATCCAACAGTCATTTAGAGTCAAAAGATTAAATGTTAAAATTTCATCATTATAGACCATTTTGGGAACGGTCGACATGTCCGGAGTCATCGTTTTTCATCCGAAAATTGATTTTTTGGACTGTACCAAAAATGATTCAAAATGTCAATTGGATCGTGCCTCATGTTGAATAACCACTTTTTAAACACTCACAGTGACCAAAATGGCCATTTTTACAGAGTTTTGCTTACTCAAAAGCTTCAATTTTGACCCGTTTCAGTCACAGAAATGACTTTAAACACACTTATTTTAGTTGAAAAAGTCATAATTCACATCCAACAGTCATTTAGAGTCAAAAGATTAAATGTTAAAATTTCATCATTATAGACCATTTTGGGAACGGTCGACATGTCCGGAGTCATCGTTTTTCATCCGAAAATTGATTTTTTGGACTGTACCAAAAATGATTCAAAATGTCAATTGGATCGTGCCTCATGTTGAATAACCACTTTTTAAACACTCACAGTGACCAAAATGGCCATTTTTACAGAGTTTTGCTTACTCAAAAGCTTCAATTTTGACCCGTTTCAGTCACAGAAATGACTTTAAACACACTTATTTTAGTTGAAAAAGTCATAATTCACATCCAACAGTCATTTAGAGTCAAAAGATTAAATGTTAAAATTTCATCATTATAGACCATTTTGGGAACGTTCGACATGTCCGGAGTCATCGTTTTTCATCCGAAAATTGATTTTTGGGACTGTACCAAAAATGATTCTAAATGTCAATTGGATCGTGCCTCATGTTGAATAACCACTTTTTAAACCCTCATAGTGACCAAAAGTGCCATTTTTACAGAGTTTTGCTTACTCAAAAGCTTCAATTTTGACCCGTTTCAGGCACAGAAATGACTTTAAACACACTTATTTTAGTTGAAAAAGTCATAATACACATCCAACAGTCATTTACAGTCAAAAGATTAAATGTTAAAATTTCATCATTATAGACCATTTTGGGAACGGTCGACATGTCCGGAGTCATCGTTTTTCATCCGAAAATTGATTTTTGGGACTGTACCAAAAATGATTCTAAATGTCAATTGGATCGTGCCTCATGTTGAATAACCACTTTTTAAACCCTCATAGTGACCAAAAGTGCCATTTTTACAGAGTTTTGCTTACTCAAAAGCTTTAATTTTGACCCGTTTCAGGCACAGAAATGACTTTAAACACACTTATTTTAGTTGAAAAAGTCATAATTCACATCCAACAGTCATTTAGAGTCAAAAGATTAAATGTTAAAATTTCATCATTATAGACCATTTTGGGAACGGTCGACATGTCCGGAGTCATCGTTTTTCATCCGAAAATTGATTTTTTGGACTGTACCAAAAATGATTCAAAATGTCAATTGGATCGTGCCTCATGTTGAATAACCACTTTTTAAACCCTCACAGTGACCAAAATGGCCATTTTTACAGAGTTTTGCTTACTCAAAAGCTTCAATTTTGACCCGTTTCAGTCACAGAAATGACTTTAAACACACTTATTTTAGTTGAAAAAGTCATAATTCACATCCAACAGTCATTTAGAGTCAAAAGATTAAATGTTGAAATTTCATCATTATAGACCATTTTGGGAACGTTCGACATGTCCGGAGTCATCGTTTTTCATCCGAAAATTGATTTTTGGGACTGTACCAAAAATGATTCAAAATGTCAATTGGATCGTGCCTCATATTGAATAACCACTTTTTAAACCCTCACAGTGACCAAAAGTGCCATTTTTACAGAGTTTTGCTTACTCAAAAGCTTCAATTTTGACCCGTTTCAGGCACAGAAATGACTTTAAACACACTTTTTTTAGTTGAAAAAGTCATAATTCACATCCAACAGTCATTTAGAGTCAAAAGATTAAATGTTAAAATTTCATCATTATAGACCATTTTGGGAACGTTCGGCATGGCCGGAGTCATCGTTTTTCATCCGAAAATTGATTTTTTGGACTGTACCAAAAATAATTCAAAATGTGAATTGGATCGTGCCTCATGTTGAATAACCACTTTTTAAACCCTCACAGTGACCAAAATGGCCATTTTTACAGAGTTTTGCTTACTCAAAAGCTTCAATTTTGACCCGTTTCAGTCACAGAAATGACTTTAAACACACTTATTTGAGTTGAAAAAGTCATAATTCACATCCAACAGTCATTTAGAGTCAAAAGATTAAATGTTAAAATTTCATCATTATAGACCATTTTGGGAACGTTCGACATGTCCGGAGTCATCGTTTTTCATCCGAAAATCGATTTTTTGGACTGTACCAAAAATGATTCAAAATGTCGATTGGATCGTGCCTCATGTTGAATAACCACTTTTTAAACCCTCACAGTGACCAAAAGTGCCATTTTTACAGAGTTTTGCTTACTCAAAAGCTTCAATTTTGACCCGTTTCAGGCACAGAAATGACTTTAAACACACTTATTTTAGTTGAAAAAGTCATAATTCACATCCAACAGTCATTTAGAGTCAAAAGATTAAATGTTAAAATTTCATCATTATAGACCATTTTGGGAACGTTCGACATGTCCGGAGTCATCGTTTTTCATCCGAAAATTGATTTTTGGGACTGTACCAAAAATGATTCAAAATGTCAATTGGATCGTGCCTCATGTTGAATAACCACTTTTTAAACCCTCACAGTGACCAAAAGTGCCATTTTTACAGAGTTTTGCTTACTCAAAAGCTTCAATTTTGACCCGTTTCAGGCACAGAAATGACTTTAAACACACTTATTTTAGTTGAAAAAGTCATAATGCACATCCAACAGTCATTTAGAGTCAAAAGATTAAATGTTAAAATTTCATCATTATAGACCATTTTGGGAACGGTCGACATGTCCGGAGTCATCGTTTTTCATCCGAAAATTGATTTTTTGGACTGTACCAAAAATGATTCAAAATGTCAATTGGATCGTGCCTCATGTTGAATAACCACTTTTTAAACACTCACAGTGACCAAAATGGCCATTTTTACAGAGTTTTGCTTACTCAAAAGCTTCAATTTTGACCCGTTTCAGTCACAGAAATGACTTTAAACACACTTATTTTAGTTGAAAAAGTCATAATTCACATCCAACAGTCATTTAGAGTCAAAAGATTAAATGTTAAAATTTCATCATTATAGACCATTTTGGGAACGTTCGACATGTCCGGAGTCATCGTTTTTCATCCGAAAATTGATTTTTGGGACTGTACCAAAAATGATTCTAAATGTCAATTGGATCGTGCCTCATGTTGAATAACCACTTTTTAAACCCTCATAGTGACCAAAAGTGCCATTTTTACAGAGTTTTGCTTACTCAAAAGCTTCAATTTTGACCCGTTTCAGGCACAGAAATGACTTTAAACACACTTATTTTAGTTGAAAAAGTCATAATTCACATCCAACAGTCATTTAGAGTCAAAAGATTAAATGTTAAAATTTCATCATTATAGACCATTTTGGGAACGGTCGACATGTCCGGAGTCATCGTTTTTCATCCGAAAATTGATTTTTGGGACTGTACCAAAAATGATTCTAAATGTCAATTGGATCGTGCCTCATGTTGAATAACCACTTTTTAAACCCTCATAGTGACCAAAAGTGCCATTTTTACAGAGTTTTGCTTACTCAAAAGCTTCAATTTTGACCCGTTTCAGTCACAGAAATGACTTTAAACACACTTATTTTAGTTGAAAAAGTCATAATTCACATCCAACAGTCATTTAGAGTCAAAAGATTAAATGTTAAAATTTCATCATTATAGACCATTTTGGGAACGTTCGACATGTCCGGAGTCATCGTTTTTCATCCGAAAATTGATTTTTGGGACTGTACCAAAAATGATTCTAAATGTCAATTGGATCGTGCCTCATGTTGAATAACCACTTTTTAAACCCTCATAGTGACCAAAAGTGCCATTTTTACAGAGTTTTGCTTACTCAAAAGCTTCAATTTTGACCCGTTTCAGGCACAGAAATGACTTTAAACACACTTATTTTAGTTGAAAAAGTCATAATTCACATCCAACAGTCATTTAGAGTCAAAAGATTAAATGTTAAAATTTCATCATTATAGACCATTTTGGGAACGGTCGACATGTCCGGAGTCATCGTTTTTCATCCGAAAATTGATTTTTGGGACTGTACCAAAAATGATTCTAAATGTCAATTGGATCGTGCCTCATGTTGAATAACCACTTTTTAAACCCTCATAGTGACCAAAAGTGCCATTTTTACAGAGTTTTGCTTACTCAAAAGCTTCAATTTTGACCCGTTTCAGGCACAGAAATGACTTTAAACACACTTATTTTAGTTGAAAAAGTCATAATTCACATCCAACAGTCATTTAGAGTCAAAAGATTAAATGTTAAAATTTCATCATTATAGACCATTTTGGGAACGGTCGACATGTCCGGAGTCATCGTTTTTCATCCGAAAATTGATTTTTTGGACTGTACCAAAAATGATTCAAAATGTCAATTGGATCGTGCCTCATGTTGAATAACCACTTTTTAAACACTCACAGTGACCAAAATGGCCATTTTTACAGAGTTTTGCTTACTCAAAAGCTTCAATTTTGACCCATTTCAGTCACAGAAATGACTTTAAACACACTTATTTTAGTTGAAAAAGTCATAATTCACATCCAACAGTCATTTAGAGTCAAAAGATTAAATGTTAAAATTTCATCATTATAGACCATTTTGGGAACGTTCGACATGTCCGGAGTCACCGTTTTTCATCCGAAAATTGATTTTTGGGACTGTACCAAAAATGATTCTAAATGTCAATTGGATCGTGCCTCATGTTGAATAACCACTTTTTAAACCCTCATAGTGACCAAAAGTGCCATTTTTACAGAGTTTTGCTTACTCAAAAGCTTTAATTTTGACCCGTTTCAGGCACAGAAATGACTTTAAACACACTTATTTTAGTTGAAAAAGTCATAATTCACATCCAACAGTCATTTAGAGTCAAAAGATTAAATGTTAAAATTTCATCATTATAGACCATTTTGGGAACGGTCGACATGTCCGGAGTCATCGTTTTTCATCCGAAAATTGATTTTTTGGACTGTACCAAAAATGATTCAAAATGTCAATTGGATCGTGCCTCATGTTGAATAACCACTTTTTAAACCCTCACAGTGACCAAAATGGCCATTTTTACAGAGTTTTGCTTACTCAAAAGCTTCAATTTTGACCGTTTCAGTCACAGAAATGACTTTAAACACACTTATTTTAGTTGAAAAAGTCATAATTCACATCCAACAGTCATTTAGAGTCAAAAGATTAAATGTTAAAATTTCATCATTATAGACCATTTTGGGAACGTTCGACATGTCCGGAGTCATCGTTTTTCATCCGAAAATTGATTTTTGGGACTGTACCAAAAATGATTCAAAATGTCAATTGGATCGTGCCTCATATTGAATAACCACTTTTTAAACCCTCACAGTGACCAAAAGTGCCATTTTTACAGAGTTTTGCTTACTCAAAAGCTTCAATTTTGACCCGTTTCAGGCACAGAAATGACTTTAAACACACTTTTTTTAGTTGAAAAAGTCATAATTCACATCCAACAGTCATTTAGAGTCAAAAGATTAAATGTTAAAATTTCATCATTATAGACCATTTTGGGAACGTTCGGCATGGCCGGAGTCATCGTTTTTCATCCGAAAATTGATTTTTTGGACTGTACCAAAAATGATTCAAAATGTGAATTGGATCGTGCCTCATGTTGAATAACCACTTTTTAAACCCTCAGAGTGACCAAAATGGCCATTTTTACAGAGTTTTGCTTACTCAAAAGCTTGAATTTTGACCCGTTTCAGTCACAGAAATGACTTTAAACACACTTATTTGAGTTGAAAAAGTCATAATTCACATCCAACAGTCATTTAGAGTCAAAAGATTAAATGTTAAAATTTCATCATTATAGACCATTTTGGGAACGTTCGACATGTCCGGAGTCATCGTTTTTCATCCGAAAATTGATTTTTGGGACTGTACCAAAAATGATTCAAAATGTCAATTGGATCGTGCCTCATGTTGAATAACCACTTTTTAAACCCTCACAGTGACCAAAAGTGCCATTTTTACAGAGTTTTGCTTACTCAAAAGCTTCAATTTTGACCCGTTTCAGGCACAGAAATGACTTTAAACACACTTATTTTAGTTGAAAAAGTCATAATGCACATCCAACAGTCATTTAGAGTCAAAAGATTAAATGTTAAAATTTCATCATTATAGACCATTTTGGGAACGTTCGACATGTCCGGAGTCATCGTTTTTCATCCGAAAATTGATTTTTGGGACTGTACCAAAAATGATTCTAAATGTCAATTGGATCGTGCCTCATGTTGAATAACCACTTTTTAAACCCTCATAGTGACCAAAAGTGCCATTTTTACAGAGTTTTGCTTACTCAAAAGCTTCAATTTTGACCCGTTTCAGGCACAGAAATGACTTTAAACACACTTATTTTAGTTGAAAAAGTCATAATTCACATCCAACAGTCATTTTAGAGTCAAAAGATTAAATGTTAAAATTTCATCATTATAGACCATTTTGGGAACGGTCGACATGTCCGGAGTCATCGTTTTTCATCCGAAAATTGATTTTTTGGGACTGTACCAAAAATGATTCAAAATGTCAATTGATCGTGCCTCATGTTGAATAACCACTTTTTAAACACTCACAGTGGACCAAAATGGCCATTTTTACAGAGTTTTGCTTACTCAAAAGCTTCAATTTTGACCGTTTCAGTCACAGAAATGACTTTAAACACACTTATTTTAGTTGAAAAAGTCATAATTCACATCCAACAGTCATTTAGAGTCAAAAGATTAAATGTTAAAATTTCATCATTATAGACCATTTTGGGAACGTTCGACATGTCCGGAGTCATCGTTTTTCATCCGAAAATTGATTTTTGGACTGCACCAAAAATGATTCTAAATGTCAATTGGATCGTGCCTCATGTTGAATAACCACTTTTTAAACCCTCATAGTGACCAAAAGTGCCATTTTTACAGAGTTCTGCTTACTCAAAGCTTCAATTGTGACCCGTTTCAGGCACAGAAAATGACTTTAAACACACTTATTTTAGTTGAAAAAGTCATAATTCACATCCAACAATCATTTAGAGTCAAAAGATTAAATGTTAAAATTTCATCATTATAGACCATTTTGGGAACGGTTCGACATGTCCGGAGTCATCGTTTTTCATCCGAAAATTGATTTTTTTGGACTGTACCAAAAATGATTCAAAATGTCAATTGGATCGTGCCTCATGTTGAATAACCACTTTTTAAACCCTCACAGTGACCAAAATGGCCATTTTTACAGAGTTTTGCTTACTCAAAAGCTTCAATTTTGACCCGTTTCAGTCAC
This sequence comes from Lissotriton vulgaris, assembly GCF_964263255.1. NCBI lineage: Eukaryota > Metazoa > Chordata > Amphibia > Caudata > Salamandridae > Lissotriton > Lissotriton vulgaris. The sequence goes on along the minus strand of NW_028245190.1, from coordinate 215 downwards.
AGAAATGACTTTAAACACACTTATTTTAGTTGAAAAAGTCATAATTCACATCCAACAGTCATTTAGAGTCAAAAGATTAAATGTTAAAATTTCATCATTATAGACCATTTTGGGAACGTTCGACATGTCCGGAGTCATCGTTTTTCATCCGAAAATTGATTTTTGGGGACTGTACCAAAAATGATTCAAAATGTCAATTGGATCGTGCCTCATAT